>NW_024541277.1:0-517527 GCF_016758755.1 Suillus discolor | reverse complement strand
CTATAGCAGGTTTGAAACCTGCAAAGTACAAGAGAAACAGATTTTGACTCTGATGATAACTTGACTTGACTAAGGCTAATGAAGATCTATGTCTGAGATACTGTCTATGAGCAGATATTTAAGACATGTTCTTATGGAAAAAAATGCAACACTCAACAGGTTTCAAACCTGTTGCACTCCAATAGAAACAGATTTTGATTCTGTCAGGACAACAACTTGCCTAAAACATAACTCTGATGAGCATGTGTCAAGGTGCGGTTTTATAAAAAATGAAATTTATCATTGGCAGGTTTCAAACTTGCACATTCCAAGAGAAACATATTATGACTCTGATAATCACTGGCAATTTCATCTTTAGCAGGTTTTGAACCTACACACACAGATTTGAAACAGATTTGGATTCCATTGTAGCAACTATTTGACTAACACCAGTTAGATCCATATTTAAAGAAAACATTTAGACGTGAATCTACAAAGCAAGTCTACTGTTCCCTGTCAATTGCAATGTTTTCTCTCAGCTGAACAGATGAATTGAATACAGACTGCAATACAGCACTTCTAAAAAGTGAGAGAAGAGTAACATGATGATGAAAGATCTCAAATACAGTGCACTTCAACCTTATACATGAGTGAATAATGGCTGGATGGCTCTTTTGAATCTCAGCCTTAACAGATGTGTATTCTTTCTTATTTCCCAGGTCATTAGGATTGAACTTGAAAATTTGATGTGTAATCTGCTCTTCTTCTTCAACCAAGTCAAGACCTTTGGAGAGAATTAAATTGCTCTTGTACTTATCATTCCAAGTTTGCATCAAGACTTTGGTCATATATTGAACTTTGCGTCAAAGATACTTGCATTTGCCTCTGGTAATTTTGTAGAGGAATAAAAGAATCAACAGTGACTATGCTATTGAAAGAACTGACAAAATGCAGATAAAATGTGCCTTGAGAATTCTATTCTGAATGTGTTCATTCTCACTGGTCTTAGCCAAGCAGTTGATACAACAGAATCTAAATCTGTCTGTGTGAGTTTGAAACCTACTAAAGATCAAATTGCCAAGTGATTATCAGAGTCAAAATCTGTTTGTCCTAGACTGTGTGGGTTTAAAACCTGCCAATGATAAGATTCATTTTATATGAAAATGCACCTTGACACATGCTCATGGTCGGTTTGCTTAAAAGCTCATCAAAGTTGTGTTTAGCCAAGTGGTTGTCATAACACAATCAAAATCTATTTCCATTGGAATGCAACAGGTTTCAAACCTGTTGACTGTTGAATTTTTTCTATTAGAACATTCCTTGAATACTTGCTAATAGATGGTATCTCAGACACTCATCTTTATTGGTCTTAGTCAAGGTCAAGTTGTCATCAGAGTCAAAATATGTTTTTCTTGGACTTTGCGGGTTTCAAACCTGCTAATGATAGCATTTTTATTCCATGAAATCACGCCCTAACATTGATTCATGTGTACTTTCCTGAGAGCTCCATCTTACTGGTCTTAGCCAAATAGACATTGAAACAGAGTCAAAATCTGTTAGGAGGATAATGATATATAAACCGAGCCTGAAAGTAAGTTGTAAATATGGATCCTATGAGCCTACAAAGATACAAGTCTCTACAGCAGAATATTTTTTTTTGGCCAGCTGATAGCTGAGGCATGAGGCTAACCTAGAGTTGAGTCTATGAGCAAATTAGGTGAGGTGATGCATGCTTCTTGCTTCCGCCCACCTCTTGTTCAAACCTTTCTCATCTTTAGTACTTGACCCTGGTCTCAGTTTTTGCAATCCTATTCTAAAAGAATGTTTAATGGAGATTGTAATGAAGCCATAAGACCTGATTTTACTGCAATCGATCATCAAGATGCTCATCGACATGCATCAACAAAGCCTTGTGGATCAAATATGAAACATACATTTGTACCACATGGCAGCAGGATGAAAGCTATAGAAACCCTAAAGCATGATTTGAGGCATCTGTGCTCAGGATGCAGAGCCATATCACATGGAGCCCATGTTAAGGTGTGTTCACCTAGGAAAAACCACATATATCATTCATGAGGAAATGTCAAGGTCTGATTTCATAAAATAAAAATGTTCTCATTGGCAGGTTTCAAACCTGCGCAGTCTAAGAGAAACAGATTTTGACTCTGATGTTCACTTGCAGATTTTATTTTTAGCAGGTTTTGAACCCACACAAACAGATTTAGATTCTGTTGTATTAACTGCTTAGCTATAAGACCAGTTGGATGCACTCCCAATGAGCTCATTCAGAAGTGAATCCTCAAGGTACGTTTATCTGCATTTTGTCAGTTCTAACATTAATTTCTAACATCCTCCCTGAGTCCAATCATATGTGATCCTTTTATTGTCAGTTGTCATTCATGACCTAGTTGTTAATTAGAAAGACATCACAAACATCATTGGCCCACTGTGGTGGTCTGTCATCAGCACTTTTTCAAAGCAATTGCTAGATAAACAGACCTAAGAATTAATTATGGTGATCATACTATTGAAAGAACTGCCTTGAGGATTCACTTGTGAATGGATCCATTGGAAGTGCATCTCACTGGTCTTAGCCAAGCAGTTGATACAACAGAATCTAAATCTGTCTGTGTGGGTTCAAAACCTGCTAAAGATGACATTGTTAAGTGATTACCAAGGTCAAAATCTGTTTCTCTTGGAATGCATGGGTTTGAAACCTGTCACTGATAAAATATATTTTCTATGAAAACACATCTTGACAATTGTCTCATGAATGATTTTCTCACAAACTTGTCTCAACTGATGTTAGCCATGTCATTGCTGCAATAGATTCAAAACCTGTTTCTATTGTTTTGTGGTCTGGATTGGTGTTACCTTTCAGATCCTTTGGTCTGTATACTTTTTAAAATTCTACACGCTCAGAAGGTCTGTCTTTGTCGATTGCAAATTCCTTTGAGCATTAGCTGACTTTGCATGATTCATTATCCTCACTCAGACCCCTGCCATCCTACACCAGTGATCTGTATAATGACATGTATTGAAAGAACTAACAAAATACAAATAAATGTGTCATGAGAATTCACTTTTGAACGAGTTCATTGGAAGTACATTCAACTAGTCTTAGCCAAGCAGTTAATAGAACAGAATATAAATCTGTCTGTATGGGTTCAAAACCTGCTAAAGATGAAATTGCAAGTGATCACCAGACTCAAAATCTGTTTCTCTTGAACCATGATAGGTTTGAAACCTGTCAATGATAAATTTTATTTTCTATAAAAATATGTCTTGACATTTCCTCATAGAGTTTGAAATCTGTTGAATGGTGTATGTTTGTTACTAGAACATATCTAAACAGCATCTTAGACATTAATCTTGATAAGGAGATGTCAGGGTATGATTTCATAGAACAAAAATATTGTTAGTGGCAAGTTTCAAACCTGCACAGTTTATGAGAAACAGATTTTGAATCTGGCGACAACTTGATCAAGATCAATAAAGATCAATGTCTTCACTACTGTCTATGAGCAAACATTCAAGATATGTTCTTACAGAAAAAATGTGACATCCCACAAGTTTCAAACTCATTGCACTCCAATGGAAACAGATTTCGATTCTGTGATCACAGCCACTT
Source organism: Suillus discolor (assembly GCF_016758755.1). NCBI lineage: Eukaryota > Fungi > Basidiomycota > Agaricomycetes > Boletales > Suillaceae > Suillus > Suillus discolor. The sequence continues at coordinate 513,914 of NW_024541277.1, read as the reverse complement.
GGCTAAACACAACCATAATCAGCTTGCAAGCAAACCAACTATGAGTAAATTTCAAGATGCATTTTCATAGAAAATGAATGGTACCACCGGCAGGTTTCAAATGTGCGCAGTCCAAGAGAAACAGATTTTTACTCTGGTGATCACTTAGCAAATTGATCTTCAGCAGGTTTTGAATTCACAGAGTCAGATTTAGATTTTGTTGTATTTAACTGCTTGGCTAAGACCAGTTAGATGCACTTCCAATAAATATATTCAAAAGTGAATCCTCAAGGCACATTTATCTGTATATTCTGCTCAAACCTGTCAATTGCAACATTCGTTTTCTATAAAAACATGCCCTGACATTCACTTGTGTATGGTTTCCTCAAAAGCCTATCTCAATTGCATTTAGCTCAGTGGTTCTCATGACAGAATCAAAATCTGTTTCTGTTGAAATGCATGGGTTTGAAACCCATTTGATGTTATATTTTTGCTGTTGAAACATGTCTTAAATATTTGCCCATGAATAGTTTCTCAGACACATATCTTTACTGATCTTAGTTAAGTGGTCAACAGAGTCAATATCAGTTTCCATCAGACTGTGCATGTTTGAAACCTGCCAACAGTGATGTTATTTTGGTTTTATAAAAAAACATATCTTGTTATGACTCATGCCACACATGTGGCTTCCCTTTCTTGACTCATGCCTCCTGTACATTGTATTCTTACCATTGGTCCATTCCAAATTTTCTTGGTCTCATTCCCATTTTGACAATCCAACTGGTCTTAGCCAAGCAGTTGATACAACAGAATCTAAATCTGTTTGTGTGGGTTCAAAACCTGCTAAAGATGAAATCATCAAGTGATCACCAGAGTCAAAATCTGTTTCTCTTGAACAGCGCAGGTTTGAAACCCGTCTTTTATTTTTATTCTATGAAAGCACACCTTGACATATGTTTATGGTCAGTCTGTTACACTGACTGTCGGTCGGTGTGTGTGAACTTGGATAGGTCTTCTTAGCGACGGCTCGAGTGAGCCTATGAAGCTAAGGGTGGTTCTCGGCTTGACGGAATGTCAAGGGTTCCTCCGGTTATCTCGGTAAGACGGCGCTCGTCGAGATACAGGGCTAGCGGATACGGCTAAGAAGCGGAGAGCGACTTAGAAGTGCGGTCTAGACAACTAAGCTGGGAGGCTTAGTTGAACAAGTTTCAGGATAGAACCAAGTAGATTAAAGTAAAGTCTAAGTACAATAATCTGTCTACTTATATGTGCTACATGTAAGTGTTCAAGCTCAGTCTGTAATCTATAGTATATCTAGGATCTATGATAACAAGACATGAGGTTCAGATAAGGTACATGAGGCTTAACCTCTGATCAAGCATGCAGCGCCAAGTGCGACTGCGCATAAGTACATGAGGCGCCAAGGGCGCTCCGGATCTTCATGAAGCGGCATGAGGTATACATGCGCTGATCTAGGGTGACCATGAGGCGTACAGCCTCCATGGATCAGGTACAAGGCCATCTAGGCCAGGGGCGGTGTCACTGCAGTCCAGACCGCTGTCTTTCTAAGTGCAGGCGGCGTGCCGCCACATCGGGAGTCTAGCAGAGCGGGGGCTGGTGTAGGCAGAGCTGGGGCTCCAGTAGGTGTTACGGATGCCTGTAACACAGTCAGCTTGTCAGCTAATCAGAGGCAGGTTTGAGCAGGATAAAATAAAACCACTTCTGAATGTATTTATTGGGAGTGCATCTAACTGGTCTTAGCCAAGCGGTCAAATACAACAGAATCTAAATCTGTCTGCATGGGTTCAAAACCTGCTGAAGATGAATTTGCCAAGTGATCACCAGAGTAAAAATCTGTTTCTCTTGGACTGTGCAGGTTTGAAACCTGCCGGTGGTACATTTCATTTTCTATGAAAACATACCTTAAAATTTGCTCATGGTCGGTTTGCTTGCAAGCCAATCACAGTTGTGTTTGGTCAAGTGGCTCTGATCACAGAGTTGAAATTTGTTTCCATTAGAGTGCAATAAGTTTGAAACTTATGGGATGTCACATTTTTTCATATAAGAACATGTCTTGAATATTTGCTCATAGACAGTATCTCAGACGTTGATCTTCATTGATCTTAGTCAAGTTGTCGCCAGATTCAAAAATCTGTTTCTCTTGAACTGTGCAGGTTTCAAACCTGCCAATAACAACATTTTTGTTCTATGAAATCACACCTTGACATTTCCTTATCAAGATTGATGTCTGAGATGCTGTCCATGAGCAGATATTTAAGACATGTTCTAATAGCAAAATGCACCATTCAACAGATTTCAAACTCCATAAAGAAATCATATCAGAGCATATTTTTATAGAAAAAAAAAATTCATCATTGACAGGTTTGAAACCTGTCATGGTTCAGGAGAAACAAATTTTGAGTCTGGTGATCACTTGCAATTTCATCTTTAGCAGGTTTTGAACCCACACAGGCAAATTTAGATTTTGTTGTATCAACTGCTTAGCTAAGACCAGTTGGATGCACTTCCAATGAACTCATTCAAACGTGAATCCTCAAGGCACATTTATTTGCATTTTGTCAGTTCTTTTAAACTTGAAGGTTTGATTTGTAATCTGCTCTTCTTTTTCTTCAACCAAATCAAGACCTTTAGAAAGAATTGAATTGTTATTTCACTTAGCCTTCCAAGTTTGCATCAAGACTTTGGTCGTGAATAAAAAATAGTGTTGTCAGGTTTTTAATTTGGTCTGTGTGTGGCAAGGTCTGACTTTGCCATACTGGTGCAGGAAGGCAGGGGTCTAAGTAAGGATAATGAACTAACATCCCCCTTGGATTCAACTGTGTGATTCTTTTATTATCAGTTTTCACTCATGGACCCATCTTCATTGGTCTTAGTCAAGTTGTCACCAGAGTTAAAATCTGTGTCTCTTGGACTTTGCAGATTTGAAACCCACTCTGATGATGATATTTTTCTTCTATGAAATCACACCTTGACATTTCCTTGTGAATGGTTTTATCAAAAACTCATCTTCAATGGTCTCAGCCATGTCATTGCCGCAATAGATTTAAAATCTGATTATCCTTAGCCAAGCGCTTGTTGCAAACAGAATTGAAGTTTGTTTCTCTTAAACTATGCATGCTTGAAATATGCTGAGTGATACATGTTTTTGACCTGCTCGGTACAGGAAAATCAGATTTTGACTTTGATAACTCCTGAACTAGCAACAATGAAGATCAAAGTCTGAGAAACCATCCATGAGAAAATATTCAATCAAGCATATTGCAACATGAAAAAGAAATACATCATTCGACTGATTGCAAACCTGTGGGCTTTGATTGAAACATATTTTGAATCTATTGTGGCAATGATATGGAAAAGAGCAATTATGATGGGTTTTGGAGAAAACTATCTATGAGAAAATATCAGAGTGTAATTGCATAGACTAAAAATATAATCATTGGCAGGTTTGAAACCTGCATGGTCCCAGAGAAACAGATTTTGACTCTGATGATCACTTAACACTGATATTTTTAGCAGGTTTTGAACCCACACAGACAGATTTAGATTCTGTTGTATTTAATCGCTTGGCTAAAACCAGTTAGATGCACTCCCAATAAATACATTCAGAAGTGAATCCTCAAGGCACATTCATCTGCATTTTGTCATAATATGGTTGCCACAATTGATTTTTTTATTCTACTCTTATCGCAAAAGACATCAGACTTCTTCTGAGCCTCGACTTTAAGACCTATTTATCTAGCAATTGCTCCAAAAATGTGCTAATGGCAGACTGCCATGGTGGGCCAATGATGTTTGTGATGTCTTTGGATTAATAACTGGGTCATGAGTGACAACTGCCAATGGAAGGATTACATATGGTTGGGCTCAAGGGTTATGTTAGAACTGACAAAATGCAGATAAATTTACCTTGAGGATTCACTTATGAATAAATTTATTGAGAGTGCATCCAACTGGTCTTAGCTGAGCAGTTGATATGACAGAATCTAAATCTGTTTCTGTAGGTTCAAAACCTGATAAAGATAAAATTACAAGTGATCATCAGAGTCAAAATCTGTTTCTCTTCAGACTGCACAGGTTTGAAACCTGCCAATGATAACATTTATTTTATTTTATGAAAATGCACCTTGATGGCTTAAAACTCATTGAATGCTGCATTTTTTCTATTAGAAGATGTCTTGAATATTGAATCATAGACAGTCTCAGACACTGATTTTCATTAGTCTTAGTCAAGTTGCCACCAGAGTCAAAATCTGTTTCTCTTGAACCATGTAGATCATAACATTTTCTCATAGATAGTTTTCTCAAAAACTCATTTAAAAATGGTCTTAGCCACATCATTGAAACCCGTCAGATGACACACTTTTTTTCATATTGCAACATGCTCAACTGAATATGCTAACATTCATATTGTTGGCTCTCATATCTTCACCCTGTGTTACGACAAACGGTCGTGTGCGACTAGGATGATCTAAACAGCGACAACCACGACAGTGGTACCAAGTGCTGAGAGTCGTCGGCCTTTACAGACAAGCAAAGGTTGCGTACTCGAACGTAGCTCGTGGTGGTTAACGAGGGGTTACGCTGAGATGATAGCGGTTTACAGACAGTGAGAGGCGTCACTGAAGGTACGAGTTGATGTCGAGCAGGTAGCTTTAGCGGGACAAGGAGTTCAAGGGTAAACCTAGTAAGATTAAAGTAAGGAATGTCTACTGTTAATCTTCGACCTTATATAAGGCTACTCTTCGTATCTAAGCTCAGCCTAAAGCTGGGTTCTAATCTGCTTATCTACATGAGTCAGAGATAGCGTCCATGAGGCGGGCTTCTATCATAGATAGGATCCATGAGGCATCCTTCTATCAGTACATGAGGCAGCACGAGGCTTGCCTTCTATCTTGATAACATAAATAGGTCTTCTAGACCTATGTCGTCATATGTCGTCACGTGCGGTCCAGACCGCTTATCTAAGCCGGCAGTTGCCACTTATCGTCTATCATCTTCTATTGTCATCTATCGTCATAGAGCTGGTGAGACTCCGGTATTGTCTATAGCCGTGCGGTGGCAGAGGGCTGTCTGCTGGCAGGACTCATGCCATGTTACTGTAACATTACCCCGTTACTAGCGTCAAAGTCACCGATTTTGACTATCCTGTGTTCTTCGTCAGCTTCCATCGCCGGAGGTATCGGAGGCATGGAGACGGCTGGTGCGGAGGGAGTTTCTGGTTCGGGTGAGGGCGGTGCTGGGTATCTGAGCGTGAGGTCCACGAGCGCTTTATGATTATGCTCCCAATCTAAGAGAGTCAAGTTGTTATCAGATTTAAAATCTATTTCTCTTCACCTGTACAGGTTTGAAACCTGACAATAATAATATTTTTATTCTATGAAATCACACCTTAGCATTTCCTGATGGATAATTTTAATGGTCTTAGCTATAGTTACTGCCACAATATATTCAACATATGATTTTCTTGGACTGAGCAGGTTTGAAACCTATATAATCATTCTTTGCCAAGTGGTTGTCACAACAGAATTAAAGTCTGTTTCTCCTGGACTGTGCATGTGCAAAAACCTGCTGAATGATACACATTTTGTCTGTGCCTGCTGCCTCTCTTCATGGTTGGCTGGTCCTTCTGTAAGGTCACCTTGAGACTTGCCTGGATCATAGTCAATGAAATCTTCATCAGCAAAGTCTTCTATTTCTGTCAGATTGTGAATGCAAATAAAATTAAGGATGGCACAAAGGGCTGGGAGGATGCAAGCTTGTGTTGGTATACTATACTCTGGTGGGTGTACCAGTATCATGAAACACCTCCTGAGAACCCAAAATATTCTCTCAATGACATTATGAGCTTGAGTGTACCAAAGATTGTGAATTTCTTTCAATGTTTTTAGCCTGTCACAGTATTGAGAAGACTCTACTACATTGACCTAGTCATATATTGCTCACTGAACTGCAGCTCAGCCCCATTCAGCCAAATGGTACTAAACACCTTGATATGGAATAAGAAGTGAGTTGCACATTCCAAACCAAGCATCTGTGAGATGGCTCCTTATTAAGAAATGGGGTCATATAAATAATGACAACACCTATGATAAGCTGGACAACCATTGCCACTGCTATCTGGAGGAGATGGAAACCAGTGAATTTGCTCTTTTGCTGGAGGTGACATTAGGCTTACGTCTAAAACTTCCTATTACTGCTTTAACATGTCTAACTCCACTTCCAGCAACACGAAGTCTGCCCAGCAACTCCTCCAAGAGAGGCAGGCCAAAATCGCGGCCAAAATCACGCGACTCGAGGCAGATGCTCAGAGAGAGGCGGAGGAGGAGGAACGCAAGCGCAAGGAGGCAGAAGAGGAGCAGAAATGGATGGAGGAACAGAAGCGGAAGGATATCGAGGAGACTTGTAAAAGGTTGGCTGAGCGCGAGCAGGAGTATTTGGCAAAGGTTAGGATGGGCAACACGTCGGAGGTGAGTCGGATGAGGTTTTTTGTGTTTTTCCGGAGTTCAACAAAATGTTAGTCCTCCGGTCCAGCAGATCCAGAGGTCGTGTGCAAGATGTGTATCCTTAGGCGCAAGATTTGCACCTGGGCTGTAGCGTCTAAGACACCTAGGGTGAGTTTTCTATTTTGTCTGGATCCGGACTTGTGACCAGTGCTGTGTGTCCAAGGAAAAGTGCGTCAGCGGAAATCTGCCTGTCAAGGCGCCAGCCAGCAAAGGCAAAGGCAAGAAACATGCACGTCTGGAGGGATCTCTGTCCCCAAAGAGCAAGGGCAAAAGACGTCAGCGCAGTCCTGGAGGACATTGACGACGATGTGGAAATAGTTTCCAATCCCCGGACAGTCATTGGGGAGGATCAAGACTGGGCGGAGTATGATGACCAGGCCTGGGTTGCAGCCGCCAACAACATTGTGGCGGAACTGGCCCGGACCAATGGGCTGATGGAGAGAGGTGTTGCAGCGGCAGAAGGAAGTAGGGCTGCGATGGACTGGGTGAGTGAAAACATGCTCCGGTTCATGGAGGAGCAGAGGGTGTTTCAGGCTCTCTTCATGGAGAGTCTGAGGAACGGTTTCTGGATGCATGTGGAGGATGCTCCAGAGGAGGAAAATGGGAGGAGGCGGAAAAGGAGGCCGGCAGATCTGGCGGAGACATGGAGATGGACTCTTAGGTCATTGGATCCGAAGTCTGGATGTCGGACGCCTAAATAATGTACATATATGCATGTCTTTTTTTTACTCTTTGTTAGAAGTTGGTCCCAGCTTATCCGGATATGCTGAGTGGAAATCCGATAGAAGTTCCAGTGCATTTCCGAGTTCGGTTGCGAGTATCCAGGAAGTTTCTTTGTCTGTTCCCTCATATCCAGCCCAACGTACTAAGTATAGTAATTGGCAATGGCGTCTCTGGCAGTCGATCTTTGAGTCCAGAACTTCGGAGATTTCGTATTCTGGTTCTCCGTCGACTAATACCAGAGGCAGAGGAGGTTGGATGCAATTAGGAATGGTGTTCGGAGTTGTGGGTTCTAACTGAGAGACATGGAACACAGGGTGCACGGATCGCATAGCATCCGGAAGATGGATTGTGAAGGAATGAGTGCTGGGATGAGCAATGATGTCAAATGGTCTAAGATTCTTTTCTGAGAGCTTTTTTGATGGTCAGGTCGAGCAGAAATATTTTGCTTTGATGAAGACTTGATCTCTGACTTTGAAGTCTGGAGCAGGTTTCCGTCTAGCATCCGCAGGTCCCTGATATTGTTCTTGGGCATGGGACATTTCTTCTCGGAGGAATTGATGAAGCTCGTCTAGATCTATAGCATAATCCCGGGCATGGGCAGAGGAGAGATCACACTCCGGATGTATGGAAATGTTCAGGGTGATAACCCTTATTGGTGAAGAATGGTGAAACTCTGGTGGTAGCACTCGGAGCATTGTTGTAAGCAAACTCGGCCAAGGGTAATAGTTCTGACCAATTATCCTGCTGATAGTTGCAGTAGATCCAGAGGTATTGTTCTAGGGTTTGGTTAGCTCGCTCAGTTTGTCCATCACCTTCCGGATGATATCTGGAGGTGAAATGGAGGACCATATCTAATGCTTTTCCGAGCGACCGGAAGAAGTGGGAAATGAATTCCGTACCGCGATCGGAAGTAACATGGGACGGGACTCCATGCTTGGAAAACGCATGGAAGGGAATAACCGGGCGAGATCCGGAGAGGTGATGGTGTCATAGGTTGGGATGAATATGGATTGCTTGGATAGTCGATCTATGACTACCAGGATGGCGGTGAAGCCGGAGGAATCAGGGAGTTGTTTGATGAAGTCCATGGATATAGAATTCCATGGCTTTTCGGGGATGGGGAGTTGTTTCAACAATCCATATGGTTTGTGCCTTGGAACTTTGGCTCGGGCGCAGGTTGTACAAGACTTGACATAGTCCTTGACATATGCGCAGATTCCAGGCCAAGTATATTCCCGACAGATAATTTCCAGGGTCCAGTTCTGACCAAAATGTCCGGATAGGGGGTGGTCGTGCGTATTCTGGAGTACTTGGAGATGGAGGTCATTGGATTCTGGAACGTATATACAGAAGCGATAGGGTCATGGGGGAGGGCGGACAGAATGTCCTTATGAAGTTGCTCGACATCCATTAGTACAGCTGCCCAGAGCACCGGAATTGCTAGGTGTGATGCCCGGAGGGATGAAGTGAGCTGTTCTGTGGTAAATATTGGCCGGAGGTTGTGTGGATTAACTTGAGCATAGTCCTTATCCCCCTCTTTGGGGTAGACGTCCCAATGTCTAGTCAGGCAGTCGGGCTTTGCTCCGAGTTTTCCGGGTCAGAAACAGATAACGAGGTTAAACTGATGAAGGTATTCCGACCAGTGGGCTTGTTGGCAGGTGAGGAGTTTTGTGGTAGTGAAGTACTCAAGGCTTTTGTGGTCCATGACAATGTCTATCGGCTCGGCAGAGCCTTCAAGGTAGTGTCGCCAGGACCTGGAAAGCTTCGTAGATGGCTAAAAGTTCCTTATCATGAGTGTCATAATTGAGTTCCGGAGCCGAAAGGGTTTGGGAGTAGAAGGCAACTGGGCGGAGCTCCTGGTCCGGACATACTATAGAAAGTATTCTGGTGATAGCATAGTCAGAAGCATCTGTCTCAACGATGATAGGAACATCCGGCATCCAGTGTGTAAGCACTGGAGCAGTAGTGAAGGCTTTCTTGAGAGTTTCAAAGGATTTCTGGCAATCCTCGGAGGAATTCCAGGGAGCATCCTTGCGAGTGAGCCGCGTAAGCGGAACTACAATATCTGAGTAGTTAAAAATGAAGCGACGATAGAAATTGGCGAACCCGAGGAACAATTGAATATCCTTAACTTTCCAGGGTTTTGGCCAGTCACAGATAGTCTGGACTTTGTCGGAAGACATGGTAAGGCCGGCCGGAGATAGGAGGTAGCCAAGGTATTCTACAGAGTCAGAATGGAATTCGCACTTCTCTGGTTTAGCATATAGACAATGCTTCTGGAGGTGTCGGAGAACTTCAAGGACGTGTTGTTTGTGGGATGCAAGGTTTGCGGAATAAATGAGGATGCTGTCGAGGTACGCAATAACACATATGTCAAGCATGTCGGCAAAGATGGTATTGACAAAGTGTTGGAAAGCCGCTGGAGCATTAGTGAGGCCCTCGGGCATAACCAACCATTCATAGGAGCCATAGCGCATTCGGAAAGCAGTATTCCACTTGTCTCCTTCTGCCATCTGGACTAGATGGTAAGCGGACCGGAGGTCGATTTTAGTGTAAACTTTTGTGCAGCTCGGAGAATAGAGAAGGTCGGAAATGAGGGGAAGAGGGTAGCGGTCTTTCTTTGTGATTTTATTGAGTCCGTGGAAGTCTACACAGAGACGTAGGGAGCCATCCTTCTTCTTGACAAACAGGACAGGGGCTCCGTGCGGAGAGGATGAGGAACGGAGAAGTCCGGTCGCAATATTCTCATCAAGGAATTTGTGAAGAGCTACAAGCTCGACTGGAGAAAGGGAATAGATGGTGCCAAGGGGTGGAGCTGCTCCTTCTTCCAAATCGACCTTAAGATCATAGGGATGATGGGGAGGGAGCTGTCTGGCTTTGCCTTCATCAAAGACATCCGCGTACTCATGATATTCTGAAGGGATTCTGGATAGGTTCAGGGGTTCGGAGGAGAGTGTAGCGGAGCGGAGATTGACACCGGTGGGTCGGATGAAGATACTGAGAACAGTGTTATCAGTGGAGGGACTTGGCGAGGTTATGGAAGGGATTTCCGCCAGAGCCGGTGGAAGTGAGGTTGGAGGGGTTGGAGGCACTCCATGAGGAATTGGACAGAAAACAATGCTGCCCTTTACCCAGTCAATCAATGGATTGTGTCGGGTGAGCCAGCTATATCCTAGAACGATGGAACAGGATGAGTCCAACGGAGTAACATTGAATGTTTCGGAGGTAACCACGCCAGTTGGAAAACGGATTGGTAAATCTACTGCCTCGGTAATTGTGGCAGTAGAAGTACCATCAAACAAGTGAAGCGGAAGTGGAGGGATTGCATAGGTCGGAATGTTATTTTCTCAGATTAGTTTGGTTTCTACAAAACAATGGGAAGAACCACAATCTACTAGAGCCGGGAATGGAGAGATATCAGGAAAAGTAGAAATGGAAATATTTGGCATAAGTGAGTTCGGATCAGAAAGAGAAACAGCATTGAGACGTAGCTCCATTGCGCGGGTTGAGTCAATGCAACCCTCGTCCCACGTGGAGTCAAGAGGGTTGCAGACTAATTTTTTGTCTCTTCCAAGACCTCTGGTTTGGCTTCCAGAGTCACCATGCTGGCACGACCTTTGGCTGCACGGGAAGTGGACTTTAGGCAGTCCCAGGCAGTATGACCAGGTCCGCCGCAGAAGAGGCAGAGATTCTTTTCCATGCGCCTCTGGCACTCCTCGGAGGTGAGTTTACCATCTTTTCCGAGCTTGGATGTCAAGTCCGGAAGTTTGGCGGAGGAGGAAGCTGAAGCATTTCCGGATTTTCTGCCAGAGTATTCTTTCCGGTCAGAGGTGGAAGCTGACTGCTTAGCAGGAGGGGTGGATGCAGAGGGTTTGGTTTTGTGGGAGACTTCTCCCTTGCGTTCCCAGTATCGAGCGTCGATAGTCTGGGCGAGAGTTTTGTATTGGGAAAGCGTAGTAGGTTTCCCTTGACGACTGATCTTGTCTTTGATGCGAGCCAGAAGTCCGTTGTAGAACTGATGGTGCAAAGCTCCATTGCCCCAACCTCGGACTTGGGAAGCTAGCCATTGGAACTCTACAACATACTTGTTGATGCGCTGTCCGTCACGCATATAGAGCTGTTCCAGCTGCATTTCCGCATCTCTGACCGGGTCATGAGGTCCGAAGTTAGTTTGGAGTTCTAACATGAACTCAGAGTAGTCATCCATCCATTCCGGACGATCCACGAGATCATCCGAAAGGAGGTCCGGCTCAAACCATTCAAGGGCCATGCCCTTGAGGTATGATCGCGCGAAGTTGACCTTAGCGTGGCCGGTGCGGAAAGACTTTGGCTTAGCTTGGAAGTTAAGCTCACATTGGACAAAGAACGCCCAGAGCTTCCAGGGCTCAGTGCCATCGAAGGTGTGCGGTTCTTGGACTTTGATTTTAGAGTCATCAGGGATGGCGGACCAGCGGTTGTTACATGCCAGGTTATTGATTGCCTGAGACAGGCGGAGGAAGACTAAGTCTTGTGGACTGAGACCTTCGTTTTCATCGTCAGTCGGGTCTTCTGGAGGTTCATCATCTGGGTCACCTCCCCCGTCATCCGGAAGGAATCCGGCCGGTGTGCGAGTTGGGGTTTCTGGGTGCAGACAATTCATGAGTTGAGAGATGCTGGATGCAGCGCCCTGCGCACTAGCACGACACTGTGAGAAGCTAGTGAATGCATCGACTATGGGAGTAGAGTCACGTCGGGTGGTTACTAAGCCCACCATGCGGAGGTTGGTCTGAGTGGTTGTAGGCGCCATGAATGTAAGTATACTCGGTAAGGTGTGAGTTCGAATATACTGTTAAGAACGTGCTCAAGGGTCGGATCCGAAGGGCTTGGCTTCAGCTCGTGCGCTGCGCCCCTTACCCGAGTACGTGCCCCTAACTTCCAAGGGCTGTTGGACGATGTCCGAAGGTTGTCGGACGAGTCCGGAGTCCGATGTCCGATGCACGGGAATTCTGGTGGATGTTTGGGAACGAGGGATAAGACTAATCCGGACAATGTCCGAACTAGAAAGGAAACAGCGGAGGACTACCAGAGGTAGAGGTGGAGGTGAGAAGTCTATAGGAGTCGATCCTAAGACTAGTGGAGGACGACAAGAGGAGAAACTCAAGTCGGACGGAGAAGGGAATGAGCAGAGTCTAAGATAATATTTGAACTGAGGAAGTACAAAGATTCTACAGGGTTTATATACTACTGAGGACTTAATGGAGAATCAGTCTGCACAGTCCAAAGCTATGCGAGGCTGTGGACGGAGTGTATAGAAAAGTTAAACACTAGTCTATCAGAAAATAGTAAATGAAGATGGAGATGAGAACATAGGAACATAAAGGCAGAAATGAAATGAGGTACGGAAAATGAGTATAGTCTAACTGGAGAAGGAACGTACAAAGGGATAAGGCATGGAAGATAGACGCGGGTCGGATCCGGACGATAGATAGAAGTCGGCCGGATATGGAAGTCCGGAAATGATGTGTGTGATAGGTCCGGGTCTGGAACGCAGGATATGACAATACTGGTATCACAATGCTGATAATATATCATATCCTTGCAGTCAGTTCATATCTTGCACAAAAATATGATTCATTTACTCTGATAAAGATACTTGCTGTCGTATCCTACATTCCAGACCTGGACCATTCATGCACTCATCTACGGATGTCTGGTGTAGAGACTGACATCTCTGTGGCCTCGTAGAGGGCTAATTCTCCAACACTCTAATCACCTCCCAAACACAGCGCGACCCATATCTCATTCAGTGCACTTTGCGCTTCATTGGCCGCTCACATGCAGGTGCTTCAGTCGTGCATATATGTGCACGCATCTTCGGTTCCATTGCTCGTCCTCCGTCCATCCATTCCATGTCCATTCGGTTTGTCGGTGCATATTCCTATCTTATTCTCATGTATTCTGACATATCTCCGGCGCTTGCGCACATATTCTGTATGTTTCATTATGGACCCTTATTACATATCATCACGTACTCACTTCGCTTTCCAGCTCGCTTTAGCACTTGACAGCGCTTAACGCTACTTAGAATATATATACTCCTGTCTCTATGTAGAATGACCATTATCTTCTTCCTGCACATCGTTGGACTCTAAGTCTAAATCTCTGTCATATCCACCGACCGACAATAAGCACTTGAACGCACATGAGTGCCAGTCTTCATATTCTCATATACAAACATTGTCTTATCCATTCCCTGACTCACTTAAGAGTTGCTGCACTCCACCACCCGCATGCACGCCTCACCAGGCTCATCCAACAGCCCAGTTCAGTGTTTCCCTCCACTATTATACATAGAGGAACCTTCTCAGTAGCAATCCCCTTGGGCCGACATTAGATTTGCGCACAGAGGACCATCTGAGTATATCTCATACCACCCACTTTCTACCATTCTACATTCCTCACCTACAACTGGAGCCCACCATGAGGGGATCATCTGAGAAAGCCAGTAGGGTACTCAGGCCTACCAAAGACTGTGTCGCAAGAAATGAAGCTTTAGAAGAATTTAGAAGAGCGGTCGCCTCTTTGCGCTTATCAACTATTCAGGAAATTTTGACTCCAGTTAAGCGCAATCGTGCTTGGAACTTCTCGGAGCCCGCATGCCCAGATCTATCTCCATTTTCGCCGAATCTGTTTGCACCCACATAGCCAGTTACGCCGTCCCCCAAAGAATCAGCACACGGCGAATCCTCGGACAACTTTGAGTCACACAACAACCCCCGCAACTTACCACTGGGCGCATTTGTAGAAATGCCAAGGAATCCATCAGATCCTAATTTTATTCCTCTCTCTCCACTTACCCCGCTAACTATTTCTAGCACAACCATCAAAGAAGAACCCTTATCGCGGTCACGCACGCCCTTATCAATCGAAGCACCAGCTATTAAGAAGGAGGAAATGGAGTCCCTTATCGCGCCAAACTCAATTTGGAACCACACCGCTGTAGAGACTGACATCTCTGTGGCCTCGTAGAGAGCTAATTCTACAACGCCCTAAAACACCTTCCAAACACAGCACGACCTGTATCCCATTCTGCGCACTTGGTGCTTCGTCGGCTGCTCACTGTTACAAGTAACATCGGTCACGTGGCCCCCCTATCATTTTCCCCTCATCCTCGCTCTCACCATCTACCGGCTCGTCCTCCTTTACCGACTTTCCGTTGACCGGATCCTCGGGACCATTCCCATCCCTCGCATCACCTGCCTCCTTGCACGTGCACGCACGTTCCTCTCCTGACTCGACCACCTATGTGGTCCCGCACCTCTGACTCGGTCTGACTCGTGCCACCAATGTGGCTTTCCTCTTTCTGTTTCCTTTGACTGCGGATTCCCGCACGTTGTATTCTTACCGTTGGTCCGTTCCAACATTTCTCGGTCTCATTCCGCATTCGACCATCCACCACTAATCAGGCTCTGATGCCAGCGCACCTATACCATTCTCGTTTCCCCTTTACCCTTACCTACTGTGCGGTAGCCTTGCCCTTAACCCTCTCCACTTAGTATAAGTAGTCGGTCACACTGTATTAGATTCTCTAACTTGAATCTACTCAATCTTCCCTGGAACATACTTCCCTCTGAAGCCCCCTCAGCTTCAGTCTCTAGTATCTTTTCTTAGCCGCTCCTCGCGACTAAGTCTACCTCGATCGACCTCATCGTTCGGACAAGACTGTCCTTACTTTGAGTGACTTCTCACGACATCCGTCTACGAAGTCACGTGACACGCGCGTACTGTGATCGCTGCCGACTCGTCATCGCCAGTCTCACTTGCCATACCGGACCCTTCCGGTTACGTCACGAACATTAGCGGACGACGCCCCTCTTAGGGCTCCGCCTAACAGATCTATTTGAGTGCGTAACACTCACACGCACAGGCGCTTCGGTCGCGCATCGGCGCATGTATCCTCAGCTCCGTCGCTCATCCTCCATCCATCCATTCCATGTCCGTTCGGTTTGTCGGTGCGTATTCCTATTTTATTCTCATGTATTCTGACATATCTCTGGCGCTTGCACACATATTCCGTATGTTTCGTCACGGACCCTTATTACTTATCATCACATACTCGCTTCGCTTTCCGGCTCGCTTTAGCGCTTGACAGTGCTTAACACTACTTAGAATATATATATACCTTGCCTCTATGTAGAATGATTATCTCTTTTCTTCCCACACAAAAATGTTGGACTCTAAGTCTAAAATCTCCGTCGTATCCGCCGACCGACACTAAGCACTAAAGCCGACACGAGCACCAGTTCTCATACTCATATATACAAACATTGTCTTACTTGTCTCCCAACTCACTTAAGAGTCGCTGCGCTCCACCACCCGCATGCACGTGCCATCGTACTCGTCGCTCAGTAGCGCTTCATAAGCGCTTCCGCTCATCGCGCTTCGCTCATTGTCATGTGCCTCACCAGGCTTATCCAACAGCCCGGTTCAGTGTTTCCCTCCACTATTATATATAGAGGAACCTTCTCAGTAGCAATCCCCTTGGGCCGACATTAGATTCACGCACAGAGGACCATCTGAGTATATTCATACCACCCCACTTCATATCATTCTACATTCCTCACCTACACTGCTATATATATTCCTCCAGCCCCGCAAACAGCTCCGATAAGAACCACACAACCCGCACCTATTATCAACACTCCCCAACCAGTAAAAATGTCAACAACCGTTAGAATGCTGGTCTGCGGCTCGGACAAAGCGCCAAAATTTGATGGTGCCACAGAGAACCTCCTCGCCTTCATCGAGGATTATGAAGCATGCGCCGATGACGCGAACCTGCTAGGGGGCGATCACATCAAGGGTATCATCCGCTACTTGCCAAATAGTGAGCGTGCGCTTTGGGCCGGTATGCCCGAAGCAAAGCTAAGCGACTATGACACATTCATTAAAGAGGTAATGGAAATGTACCCCGGGTGCGAAGGTGAAAAGCAATATGCAGTATCCAACCTCCAAGCGGTAACACACAAATATGCGAGGTTGCCGATGCCTTTGCTCACGGAGCTCAGCAATTATCATCGCGCCTTCTGAGAGATTGCTGACTTGCTAATCGCGAAGGATCACATAGGGAAGTCCGAGAGGAATCACATGTGGTTACAAGGTTTCCCCAGTGACATCCAAGCACTTATTTGCACGTGCTTAATGATCAAGTTCCCGGATCATCACCCACACAATCCTTACCCTTTCACAGATGTAGACGCAACTGCCAAATTCTTGATTCCAGGAATGGGAGCATCAGCCCCAGAAACCGTTGGTACGCTGGTATTAACACCATACCCAAGCACAGCTGTGATAACAGCTCAAGCGCTGCAGCAACCAGCGCAAGGTACAGTTGTAAAACAGGAGTATCAAGCAAGACGTCCCAGCACTTCACTGCCGCATGGTTGCATGTTCTGCAGAAAGAACGACCATCTCTTGAGCCGTTGCCAGGAAAAGGACGCATATATCAGCACCGGCAAGTGTAAGGTGCACAAAACTTCTATGAAGCTCGTGTTGACAAGTGGAGATTGGATCCCCGGTCACACAAGCGACAGTACCTTGAAAGATCGCCTTGATAGGTACCATACTAACAAGCAGGCAAATGAGGTGCTTCCTAGTGCAAGCGTAACTGCGGCGCTATATGTCTGCGCATCATCCGAAGTCGACATTGTGCTAGATGTCGATCCATCTGCATTGATCTACACCATCGCGGATCCCAAGTCTGACATAGACGAGGAGGAAGTAGATGTGTTATGTGCAGCGCAAGCGCTTGCACTAGCAACCACCAGACACAATACCAAGTGAGGTACTGCAAAAGGCGAAGGTAAGGGAAAGAATGTCTGGTTTGATGGCATAGAACTCGTCAGCGAGTATCGCGTGAAACCAGTGCCCGCATCTAGGCAAGCCGCTGAAGTGGAGGAGATCATCTCTCCTGCCGTCCAAGCTTTGTCGAGCAAGGGCAAGGCGCCAGAAGTTGTAAAGGTGATAACCACACCTACGACGACTGCACCCCAAACAAAGGATGCACGGAAAGCGACCGCCGCTCCCGCAACTTCATCTTCATCCTCACCCAGTTTAACACATACTGACCTCACAGACTCAACACCCTCATCATCGGCACCATCAGCAACAAAAACGGCATCATATCGGTACTCGCATGGACTGTAAGACAAAGATGCCGACAAGCGCATCCTTGAGTGCCTCCTGGATAGCAGCACCAGCATTTTGACAAGGGAATTATTCGTGATATCACCTGATGTCCGCAAACAATTCCGTGACCTTACCACCACTGAGCACGTCATGGTCGGCACAGTATCGGTCAATGAGCTAATAGGACACCCGGTGAAGGTTCAACGATACAGCGAGGCACGAACAATGCTCCTGACTGTATCTATAAATGTTGTAAGGTCGCGCGTTGCCTAGTCTGCTATACTTGAGACGACAAGTGCGTTCGACCCTAAAGGGGAAGCGAGTGCAGCAAGGATCTAGAGGTATGCGCTGAAAGCGCTACTGGTTGGCCAATGCGAAGCGCGAGAAAGCGCAGGTGCGCGCAAGGCGCGGGAATGCGCGCGTGTATGGCGCGAAGCACGGGGAAAGCGTGCGCGTGTATACAGATATGAGAGAGAGTAAGAGTGAGTTTGCTTAAGTGATGATATGATGTAAGACAAGAGAAGAGAGATGCGAGGTGTAAACAAATAGATTTCTACTATGTTCTGCTAGGTGAATAGTGGGTAGTAACCAGTAAGTCCTCTGTCGTTCTGGTGGGAGAGTAAGTTCCGGTGGGTGAGTAAGTAAGTATGTACTGCTGGCGCTTAAGTATGGCGCCTAAGCGCTGTCATGCGGAGCCGAAGCGCTACCGAGTAAGGTATGTAAAGATATATGTAAGTAAGGGTCCATGATAAAAATAAAGATGGAACGATATGCAAATGTGAGAAATGGAAATATACGCACTAGGGAACTTGGTGGACAGTGGATGGATGCTTCTGGATGGCTGGCGCTATAGGGCGCTCAAGCGCGGGAAAGCGCGCGCGCATATACATCGTGAAGCGCGGGAAAGGTACGCGCGCATGGCGCGCGTTGCGCGGGAAAGCTGCGCCTCATATAGAGATAGCTGCAGGTAGCACACAGAGTGATGCTACAAGTTCGTGCCATGTACTCCCCAGTGAAAACTGCCATATTGCACAATGAGAGGCATGAGTCTCTACATCTCCCAGGGACTTAAATTCTGAGTGTCCCCACTCAGCGCGTGTGTGGTGAGGATCTCGAGTGATAGTATGCGAGTACGATGCATGTACGATGCTTGGGTTGTTGGGCTGATGAATGCGCACGCATAGGAATGTATCACATGATATGCACGAAGCGCGGGAATGCGCAGGTGCGCGCTGAGGCGCGAAGGTGCGGGAAAGTGCGCGCGCATATGCGCTCGAGGCGTGGGAATGCAGCATAGCATGGCGAATTGCAAGGGTGACTCTGGTGTGAATAATGCACCATGGGTGTGAGGCGATGATGTGAGAGTGATATGGCTGTGGTGTGCGAAGCTGTGGGCGAGGTGCGCGCGTATGGTGTGAAGCGTGGGAGAGTGCGCGCGCATAAGGCACGAGAACCGTGAGTGTTGCATGCGCTGCATTCTGTGGGGGCGCAAGGGGCTGTTGCACAATGATCTCTGAGTCCAATATGCGTGCATGAGCATGATGCGAAGTGGCGCGGTCCAAGAGCGATCCAATCCATGTCCAAACCAAGTCCTGCTAGGTGCGCTAAATATTAGGTGCTAAAGGTTTGAACAGCATGAGTAAAACTTTATGTGAAAATATGAAGAGAAAACAGTAAACTTTGCGGATGTCCTATCCGACTTGTCTTCTTCGTGCGGCTGTCGACATCTACACCTTCCTATGAGCAAGGCGCGGGAAGCGCGCGCGCACGTGAGGCGCATGGGTGCGGGAAGATTGCGCGCATATGTGCGCGTTCTAAGGTAAAAAGAGCATGGTGCCGCGTCATGCTGTGCGAAGAGAAAATAATATCCTATTGAGCTAGGCGGGCACAATCTAAGGTTGTTTTGGTGTTTTTTCTTCTATATTCTTCTAGGCGATCCCTATATGCATATATATCTGTGTGTTATTAGTCCTTTGGATGGTGTTATAATGAGAGAAAATAAAAATGAAAGAGCACTGGACGAAACCCAGGGTAAAACGAACGGTATCCTATGAAACAGCAATGGTATGTGTTTTTCTTTGGTGCGCAGCTGAAGCGCTTGAAGCGCGTGGTGTGTGTGGCATAGGCGAGGGTCAGAAGGCGCAAGGCTGGCGCGCTTGGGGTGCTTGGTTCCTCTTCATCAAGCCTTTTTGATTGTGACTCCGAGGCGGGCTAGTAACTGGCAGAATGAATTCCTGCACAACGCGCTGCAGGTTGAAGGCGCGCCAATGGGAGGCGCTGCAAGGGGTGTAGAGGTGCTCTACAAGCTGATAGGATGCGCGCGATGTGCGTGCCTTGGGGCGATTTCGCGCGAATTCGATTATATTGGCTGAACACGCAAGGAACGGCCATTTCTCTGCAAATGTGTTAGCGAGAGACATATATAGTTCGGAATTAGGCGCAAATGTTGCGTGAATGGGCTGTAAGGGTGGTTTATCAAGGCGCAATAGGCGCATAGGTGAAAGAGAATAGTGCACGTCAGGGTGTGCAGGAACAAATTTGACATGGTAAGCAAGAATGTGAAGAATGCGAATAAATGTGGAAAGTGTGAAGTTAAAGGTGATGATGGGGGAATTAGGCGCATATGTATGTGTCAGGCGCGCGCCTAAGTCGCGCCTGGATGGCTGATTGGAATATATTTCGTGTTGAATGACAGAAATGTGATTTAAAAGGGGAGAGACAATAGAAGTGCGATAGTGTGAAGACTCTGCTAAAATTATGGATGTGCGAGGCGCGGGAATTACCGCGCGATGCGCGCGATCATGGCGCGTGAACAAGGGGTGGTGCGAAGATGAAATTAAAGTGTTTGGAATTCTCATATAGCTCCTTAAGAGCTTTAAACATGAAAGGGACAAAAAACGCGAAATGAGATGAGGGAAACTATACAATGCCTCTAGGCGCACGCATTGCGCGTTCTCAGGCGCAATATGGTGCGCCTGAGTCATCCCAGGGTCGCCTGAGACATGCTCTGCTTGGTGGTTGGGCAGTGTGATGCACTGGATGCTTTACTGGCAAGGGATAGTCACTAGAAGCAAAAAGCGCGATGTGCGCGTGATCGTTAGTGACAGATGGAATTACCAGAGGCAAAGTCTGGTTGACGCGAGGTGCAACTTGAGCCTCTGATGCGGTAGAAGGCTCCTCTATAGGCACGCTAAGGTGCAATAGATGTTTAGGGTCATCCCTGACCTCTGGCGATGTGAACGGCGATAGCGGTGACAGTGAAGGCGTGATTGGCAAGATTTCTTCCTTAAGCGATGCAATAGCGATAGGCAAGTGTGTTTCAAGCGATGGCGTAATAACTTCCACAATGGGCGCGTTATTGTGCAATAGATGTTTAGAGTCATCCCTGACTATAGGCGATGCGATAGCGATAGGCAAGCGTGATTTGAGTGGTGCATTGGTGTGCAATAGATGTTTAGAGTCATCCCTGACTAGTGACAATGCGATTGATGCTGACATTGGCAGCAAATAAGAATTGTCAGCATGCAAAACAGGTGAAGAAAGAGATGATGATGGGGGCAAAGAGGCGCCTGCAGTGCGCTTCTGGTTGCGCTTCGCGGGCGTGCGCTCGAGTTCGTGATCTAAAGCGATGCAGTCTGGTATAGCTTTGTGTGCTGGCGCAGTTGGTGGTTCAGGCAAGCGTGAATCGCGCGAAGGCGTGGGAAAATCGTGCGCACGAGGCGCAAGGATAGGAACTGGTGGCCTTTTGTCAAGTACAACATCTGAGGATGCGCGATAGAAGAGTCCGGCTGTCACACTAGCGCTAGTGGACGTATCCTGCGTTGCGTGGCTCGTGTAGTATTGATCTTTGCGCTTAGTTACCATGGCTTGCACCGGTGCTTGCGCTGGCGCGGTCGCTGGGACTAAGTTCACAATGGCACTACTACAGGCGCGTTAACTGGTGCGCTTGGCGCGGGAAAAGCGCGCGCAGGTAATAGGAACTGTGCAGCTGCAAAGACGTCCATGAATGGATATGGGTCGTGTGGATAGTGGTCGGGGAACTTGATCATAAGGCGCAAGCGAATTTGCGGCTGAGCATCTCTAGGGATTCCTTCCATGAATAAGCGGTCGCGTTCGGCCTTTCCAATACGGTCTTCATCCATAAGTGGCTGCATAACCTTCCTGAATGTGCGCAAGTAATTGCTTAGTTCGGTGCAAGAGGGCATAGGTTTGTTAGCGTATTCTCGTGCGATGGCGCATAAGTCCACGAGTGCGTAGCGTCTCTTGCCATCCCATCCATGGATACATTACCTTCACCTCATCTAAGAAGGCGTCGTAATCGCTTACTGCCGCTTCAGGCATGCCTCCCCATAGTTCTCGATCATCGCGTTCAAGGTAGCGAATAATACCTTTGATGCGGTCGAGTCCTTGGAGTCCTGCTTCATCAGCGAGCTGCTCATATGCGTCAATGAACTCGGCGAGGTTGTCTGTAGTGCCATCAAACTTGGGCGCGTTCGTCGTGCCACGGATGGGCATTCTATAAGGCATTGAAGCGCGAGAAAGGCGCGCGCGCGAGGCGCGAGAAAGCGCGACTAAAGATGGTTAGCTTGTGAAAATGCAAAGAGATTGACCTATATGTGCTAAATGGCGCTAAGTGCAAAGATGCACAGAACTAGATCTTGCTGACTGTTCCCCTCGCGGTGGGCTCCAGTTGAAGGTGAGGAATCTTGACTATAGGTGAAACGCTAAAGCTAACGGGGGTTCTACAGTAAGACCAGGATACGAGAATACGACTCGACCCAAAGGACAGCTACTGAGAGAAGTTCCTCTTTAATGTAATGGAGGGAGTCTTCGCCAACTAGACGGGTGGTAACAGGCACGCGAAGGCTGCGAGAAGATAACGCGCGCGTAGGCGCGAGTAAGCAAATGCGAAGGCGCGCGAAGGGCGCGCGCGAGCGAAAGATGCGAGGGGCGCACGCGTATACTGGAAGCGTGCTTTTGAGCGATGGGGGAGAGTGTTCAAGTATAACAGATGCGCGAGCGATGGTAGAATAGTGAAGTATAATCGGATTTCAAGTACTAAGGTGCACTTATACAATTTGCAGTATACTCAGATAAGGGAGAAGGGAAGGAAGTAAGTTAAAAGGAACTTTCCCTCTATTTAAGAAGGGAGATTACGCTATGCGGCGCGCTTCCGAGCGTGGTACCGAACCGAGTAACCATATCAACTCTAAATATATTCTAAAGCCTATGATAGACTTTCTATATGTAAGCGCGGAGATCGGACCGAAGGTACGTCAATTCAGTGAAAGGGATAAGAATAACGCACCAGTAAATCAGCGAGGACATAGGACGGACGGACGGACGGACAAGGGTACCAAGGCCTAAGGGGAGGCGCACGAGCGTGCGCTGAAAGGCGCGAGTGCGTGTAAGGCGCGCGAAGGAGGCGCGTACGTAGGGCGCGCGCAGTGAGAGCGTGTATGACTGATCCTTCAGATAAGAGCTGGAACGTGTAGGGAATTATGTGGGTAATAGGGCCGTATATTCGCATTGAGAGGCGCGAGTCTCTACACCGGTTTCAGATGAGTGGATACACGACTACGACGCTAAGTGCTTACGAAGCGACGATGGCCAAGTAGTCGCAGACCACTTCGCACCATTGCACTGCATTCATGCGACTATGATCGGAGGGTGGGTAGTCACCTGCGTCCTAGATCAAGGCACCGAAGTAGTTGTAATGCCGGCCGCAGTATGGAAATCGCTCGGTGTTGGTCTGCGGTCAGACCATCACTTAAACATGGAATTGGTTAACACCAACAAGGACGCAACATTAGGCGTTATCGAGAACATACCGCTTGATTTCAGAGGAGGACCACTGTACTTTCAAGTACAAGTCATACCTCGCGCAAGCTTTGAGATTCTTCTCAGGCGTCCATTTTCAAACTAACAACCTGTCGCACGTTTGACCTCCCTGATGGGGAACAGGATATTTTGGTTACTGACCCTAATACGCGCAAAGAACTGCACATTCTGATGCTGCCTTGGGTAAAGCGCTGCACCAGCAGCTGCATTATCTGCGGGGAGACAATATCCCGCATATACTCCAATACCGGTATTTTCCTCCATCTCATCTCAATCACTCTCACATGCTTCCTGAAGTGCCACAAAGTGTGTGCGCTTCAAGTGCCCAATTATTGCTCTTAAGGAGCATCCCCGCATCGTTTTCCACATTCACGCAAAGTTCTGTTTCTCCTGTTTCTTCTCATATCACATTGCAACCATCGGCGCATTATGCGCATTTATCGTCAACCTGTTCCGTTATTGATCAGGCGTCTATAAACACCTTTGATGCTTATTATTATTATGATCGTGCACTTCACACACTGGTTTATTAACCAGTCACAAAGAAAGTGTGCACAGTGTGGCCTGAAGAGCTCAAGCTAGTACACTGGCTCGTTAGGGTTCACGAACTCGTGTTCGCTTGGGGCGCCTCAGAACGGGGCCACCTCAATGAAACATATTTTCCACCATACAAAATCCCGATGGTGCCACACACCCCATGGTCACAACGCAATATTCTGATTCCAGCCGCAATCACCGGCGAAGTCGTTTGCATTATCAATATGAGCTGTCAACAGCTGCCTATCATTCGCGCTGGTTCTGTGTTGTCAAGAAGGACAGCCATTCTTTGCGCTTAGTCCACGACCTACAACCGCTCAACGAAGTCACTATTCGCGATGCGTCGGTCCCGCCCTTCCCCGACTTTCTAGCAGAAATGTTCGCCGGGTATGCGGTGTATGCTATGTTGGATTTGTATGCTGGTTATGATCAGCGCGCGCTCCACATTGATTCACGCAATATGACTACATTCGGAATGCCCCTAGGGCTGCATTGTTTAATGACACTTCCGCAAGGACATGCTAACACTGTACAAGTTTATCAAGGCGACACCACATTCATATTACAGCACAAAATCCCCGAATTCATGTCGCTGTTCATAGACAACATGCTGATCAAATCAGTAAAAACCCGATACCAGAACATGGATGGCTCCTATGAGACCATACCCAACAATCCAGGCATACAGCACTTATATGGGAACACTGCATCATTGTCAATCGCATCTTGCAACGCTTAGAAAATGTAGGTGCAATGGTATCCGCAACCAAGTTCATGCTAGCCGCACCATCTGCAACCATTGTTGGTCACAAGTGTACTTTCAAAGGGCGCGTGCCTGACAAATCTAAAATACAAAAAATTAGAGATTGGCCTGAGCCGAAAAACCAGTTGCACGTGCACAGGTTCCTAGGCACATGCGGTGTTCTACGCATTTTCATTTGTAACTTCTCATGCATCGCGCGCCCACTAATCAATTTGACCAAGAAAGATGTTCCATTCGAGTTCGGTGAAGAGCAGCATCAAGCGATGCAAATGCTCAAGGACTCCATACTAGATTCTCCCACACTTCGGCGGATATACTATGAAAGCAGCCGCGAAGTCATCCTAGCAGTAGACACATTGTGCATTGTGATCGGATATATCCTGCTGCAAGTTGGCGAAGATGGCAAGCGTTACCCCAATCACTTCAGATCGATCGCGCTCAATGAAGTGGAGAGCAGCTACTCACAAGCAAAGCTTGAACTCTATGGCTTGTATCGCGTGCTACGTGCAGTACACGTATACATATTTGGTGTCATCAACTTGATGGTCGAAGTCGATGCAAAGTATATCAAAGGTATGATCAATAATCCCAATTTGTAACCCAACATGACCATCAATCGATGGATCACGGGTATTCTTCTATTCCAATTTAATCTCGTTCATGTACCCACCACAAAACATGCAGGCGTTGATGGTCTCTCAAGGAGACCGTGCATAGATGAGGACCCAGAGGAAGCTGATGATCATGAGGATTGGATTGACTGCGCGTACTCATTTGGAGTTGCAATCTTAAATGAAAGGACACTCCAAGTAGAGGCAGCCAGCGCCAAATATGCTCTTTCCATGCACTTAGTGCCATTCACGCAGCCGCCGAGGCGCTTACCAGTCTTATGCACCTTTCTTGATGTTACAGAACCAATACCAGATGACCTGCAAGTTCCATGCTCTGAGAAAGTGCAAGTGCTAGACGAGCGTATGACCATGATAGAGCAATTCCTTCTCAACTGCAAAAGACCCGCTGACATTACAGATGATACATTCGCTGCATTCGTCAATCATGTGGTGCGCTTCTTTGTTCTTGAAGGCAACCTTTGGCACCATGAAGCGAATGGTAAACACCAGCTCATGGTGAAACCACATAAGCGATATCAATTGCTAAAACAAGTGCACGATGACCTAGGTCATAAGGGCATATATGCCTTTTGCTTGTGGCTGCTGTTGCATTTTTGGTGGCCGCACATCGACAATGATATCAAATGCTATACGTGCACATGCCACGAATGTCAAATCAGGCAGACGCTGAAGCTCCAAGTACCACCGATGGTGCCGACACCCAGAGGTTTGTTTCGCAGAGTACACATCGACACGATGAAGATGCCCAAAGCAGGCAGATATGAGTATCTAGTGCAAGTGTGCTGCATGCTCATGTCATATCCTGAATGGCGCATGTTGCGCAAGGAGAATACCAAGTCACTCATGGCCTTCATATATGAAGAGCTCTTATGCAGATGGGGTCCTATCACTGAGATCATTACTGATAACACGCCCGCTTATAGACTCGCCACAGACATGCTCGTGGAAAGAGACGATATCCACCCGATTCGCATATCGCCCTATAACTCACAAGCAAATGGTATAGTAGAGCGCTGGCACTGTGATGTCCAGGAGGCCATCATTAAAACTTGTGATGGAGATGATACTCACTGGTATCAAGTTGTTCATTCTGTATTTTGGGCTGAGCGCATCACCGTGCACAAATCAATGGGCTTATCGCCTTATTTTATGGTGCACGGTGTTGAGCCGATCTTTCCTTTTGACCTTGCAGAAGCTACATTCTTAGCGCCAACGCCCGCGCTGTAGGGATTCATTTCTGGCTGGGCTTGCAGAGACTGTTTTTACCTTAGTGTTATGTTTGCACTTTTGTAGCTTACATAATCAAGTTACCTTTTCACCAGTTCTACTATGAGTCTGAGTATTCAGCAAGTTTCTATCATATTTCCTCTTCTCTGAGCCTTGAGCCTGGTCCAGAAACCTTTTAGGGTCGAATAGCAGCTAGGTTCTGCAAGACCCAACATTGTTCAGACTCACCATCTGAATTGTTGTACCTTCAGCGCGCACACCATTCACAACCACAGAACTTATTGCTTGGCACGCATGGAAGTTACAGAAGCGCATAGAGGATCTCAGCACTATCAGGGACAAGGTAATGAAAGTGCACTATGCATCTATCTGCAATTTTGAGAAGCACTTCCACGCAATGATCCGTGATTACAACCATGTGCCCGGTACCTTAGTATTGGTGCACAACTCGAAGGTTGAATATGAGTTAAGCAAGAAGATGAAGCCGCAATACTTGGGACCTATGATTGTAGTGCGCTGCATGAAAGGAGGCTCACATCTGCTGGCCAAGTTGGATGGCACTATCTCTAAACTATGCTACGCAGCGTTCCGCATCATTCCTTATCATCCACACAGTGATGAGCGCATTATGGTGACAAGCGTCACTGGTAAAGATGATGAAACTCTTGATCACTTAGCCGACGAGGATATCAAAGAACCCAATGAAGACAAACCAGAGTGCACGCCTGATGCATAGCATGCAACCACTTCCGCATATCACCCGACATCCTAAATGTATATTCCCACTCCTCCCATCAAACAACAAAACAATCACAAAAACATACCATCAATTTCTATTCTCTCCGTTTTACCCCAGGTTTTGGCTGGTGACCTCAGTTTCTCTTATCATGTCTCATAAACACGTGCATAGCATTAAACATACATCCAACAGACTCTATCCTATACCGCTGATCGGGTGATAATAAACCGTCAAGTACATACCTAGAAGCGTGTGCATAACCACCCCATAGACCTTCCATTTCTAACACGCGCAGCCGTGCCACGCTCTTTTTACTCATAGACTATACACCGACACCATCTAATATCAAGCGACACACAGGGACATGTGAATGAATAGACACGAAAGGACGCCTGAAGATGACAAAGACAAGCATGCAGCTTGTGTGACCGCCGTATTTTCTTGCGACTCTATATTTCTTACATGCACTTACTCACAAATTCCTTCTTATTTAATTAGGCCAGCGAATCGATTCGGACATTGGAAATGGATATGGACATGGATGGATGCGACAAACAAGATATTATTAGGCACACAAGTGCTGCACGGAACCAGGAGCAACTATAGTATAAGGTGCTTTGGCACTGACAAGCAGTTCTAATCTAAAAAGTATCTAATGAGGAACTGGCCACTATCTACTTCTCTAGCATCTCGCCGATCTCCTTCTCCCAAGAACCCCAGTTGCATGCAAAAGAATACAGCTGGTTGCTCATGTGGAGCAATTCTGACTCCTGCACATGAGTGTGCTGTTGCAGATCGACAAGCGTCTCCCGATACTTAGCCACCTCTGTCTCCAATTCGGCGTTGTGAAGCCAAAGCTGCGCAGACTCAATCTGCACCTCCTCAAGTTGAGCCTCAAGGTGAGGTGAGGGCGCTTCGGCGCAGGCGCAGAACAAGTGGTGGCCAGCCGCTTAGCACGCTGCACCACAATAGCCTTACCACCACCAGTGACATCCTCATTGGCGGTAGTCTCACCGACTATCTCCACCTCTGATTCACCAGCATCGGGCACAGTGGCAGCAGTCGGCGTGCTCAACTTCAAAGAAGGCGCAACCTTGTCCTTGGTCAGAACAGGTGCATGCTCCTTGTTCTTGGCTGCGACTATTCAAAGGAATTAGCAAACCAAAAAGGAAAACAGAAGAAAGTCACATACCAAAGGAACAACCTTTCCTGGCCTTGATGCAAGGATTGCACCTTGCATTTGAGTCTTCAAGGACGCACTTAGCGCCAGATGCAGCGCACCACATACACTCCTTCGCCAGTTGCATAACCGAAGTAGCAGTCATGCGCCCGCCAAAATGCTAGAAAGGGGCGCATCAGTACAACCAAAAAGTGCAGTAAAAGTAAGAGAAAACTCATTGGTTGCCCCATATCTGTCACAATAGGCGAAGGCTCCTTATCCTTCTCGGCCTCCTTCCCCTTCCCTTTCTCAGAAGACTTCGACTTCTCTGCCGCCTTCTCCTTCTCAGCGCACGTCGGGTGCACAGTCAAAGCCGACTCCTCTGCTTTCTCCTTCCATGCCTTGACGGCCTTCGCCAAAGTCTTGGCGGCAAGTTTGCCCTTGTTGAGCTCTATGGTGTCCACGTCACCAATCAAAACATGCAGCTGCATGGCGCACGCCCGTTTGAAGACGGAAGTCATATCGGCCTAGACAAAAGCAATGAGTATAACAAGTAAGTGGAGAATGGAAAGAAACTTACCATAGCGGTATTCCAGTCATGGAGCCACGACTCTTGCTCCTCCAGGAGCTCTGGTTTTGGAGGAGGCGACATCTTCATGCAAATGTGCATGGTATCAAGTACCACCGCCCAGGACCGTTCGATCCAATTGGCGATGGATTCCTGTGGCTCCTTTGGAGGCACAGTGTCGAGAGTGGTGTCGCCATTGTTTTGGGTGCACTCCTCAGGCTCAGGAGAGGGTGAGGGAGAAGCAGTGAGCATAGCAGGATCAAAGATGGCAGAGGACATGATAGCAGATGATGAAAGATAATCGCAAAGACGTGATGGAGTATTGAATTGAAGAAGAGAAGCATGACACGTGACTGGCTTTTATGCCGGAAATGAACCACATTATGTCAGCACAATTCCGCCCGCTCACCACAATTCACGCGACCACAGTGGACCTGCTCCACATCCGATATGGCACGTTCTGCCCACGATCACGTGACTTTTCTCGACGAAAATAAGCTAAGTCCATCCACCCCTATGTACGCTGACTGGGGACAGTCAGAGGCTAAGTTCCTATGAGATGTAGAGACTGACATCTCTGTGGCCTCATAGAGGGCTAATTCTCCAACACTCTAATCACCTCCCAAACACAGCGCGACCCATATCTCATTCAGCACACTTCGTGCTTCGTCGGCTGCTCGCATGCAGGCGCTTCGGTCGTGCATATATGCACACGCATCTTTGGTTCTGTCGCTCATCCTCTGTCCATCCATTCCATGTCCATTTGGTTCGTCAGTGCGTATTCCTATCTTATTCTCATGTATTCTGACATATCTCCGGCTCTTGTGCACATATTCTGTATGTTTCGTCACGGACCCTTATTACATATCATCATGTACTCACTTCGCTTTCCGGCTCGCTTTAGCGCTTGACAGCGCTTAACACTACTTAGAATATATATACTCCTGTCTCTATGTAGAATGACCATCATCTTCTTCCCGCACATTGTTGGACTCTAAGTCTAAATCTCTGTCATATCTGCTGACCAACAATAAGCGCTTGAACGTGCACGAGCACCAGTCTTTATATTCTCATATACAAACATTGTCTTATCCGTTCCCCAACTCACTTGAGAGTCGCTGTGCTCCACCACCCACACATGCGCCTCACGTTCACTCAGTGCACGCTGTCGCACTTGTCACTCAGTAGCAATCCCCTTGGGCCAACATTAGATTCGTGCACAGAGGACCATCTGAGTATATCTCATACCACCCACTTTCTACCATTCTACATTCCTCACCTACACCAGATCCAACCCACTTCTTTGTTCTGCTTCTTCCCCCTTTCATATGTCCCCTTTTCCAGTCCTCTGGTTATTTACATATCTGACTGTATTCATTTATCTGGACCTTGTTTCATTTCCAACTTCATTTTATTATGTTCCATTATACTATTGATAAGCTTTCCACATGCTTCATACATAGCCTTGCACTGCACTGACTGACCTTCTGTTATGTTTCCTATAGTATATAATCCCTGTAAATTCTCTGTACATCATCAGTTTGAATATCATCTTAGATTCTGCTCATTCCTGCCTCTGTCTGACTTGATTGTCTCCTCTTGTTGTCCTCCAATAGTCTTAAGATTGATTCCTATTGACTTAACATCTCCACCTCTACCTCCAGTAGTCTTTTACTGTTTTTTTGGGAGGGCCTGGACAGCTGCCATGTGTTTCTCAATTTGTTCCGCAGTTTGTTTCATTCACCACAATATATACAAACAATAGTGACATAGGGTTTAGTTAGGGTCTAGTCATATATAAGCCTAATGCCACCTCCAGCAAAAGAGCAAATTCACTGGTTTCCATCTCCTCCAGATAGCAGTGGCAATGGTTGTCCAGCTTATCATAGGTGTTGTCATTATTTATATGACCCCATTTCTTAATAAGGAGCCATCTCACAGATGCTTGGTTTGGAATGTGCAACTCACTTCTTATTCCATATCAAGGTGTTTAGTACCATTTGGCTGAATGGGGCTGAGCTGCAGTTCAGTGAGCAATATATGACTAGGTCAATGTAGTAGAGTCTTCTCAATACTGTGACAGGCTAAAAACATTGAAAGAAATTCACAATCTTTGGTACACTCAAGCTCATAATGTCATTGAGAGAATATTTTGGGTTCTCAGGAGGTGTTTCATGATACTGGTACACCCACCAGAGTATAGTATACCAACACAAGCTTGCATCCTCCCAGCCCTTTGTGCCATCCTTAATTTTATTTGCATTCACAATCTGACAGAAATAGAAGACTTTGCTGATGAAGATTTCATTGACTATGATCCAGGCAAGTCTCAAGGTGACCTTACAGAAGGACCAGCCAACCATGAAGAGAGGCAGCAGGCACAGACAAAATGTGTATCATTCAGTAGGTTTTTGCACATGCACAGTCCAGGAGAAACAGACTTTAATTCTGTTGTGACAACCACTTGGCAAAGAATGATTATATAGGTTTCAAACCTGCTCAGTCCAAGAAAATCATATGTTGAATATATTGTGGCAGTAACTATAGCTAAGACCATTAAAATTATCCATCAGGAAATGCTAAGGTGTGATTTCATAGAATAAAAATATTATTATTGTCAGGTTTCAAACCTGTACAGGTGAAGAGAAATAGATTTTAAATCTGATAACAACTTGACTAAGACCTATAAAAATCAATGTCTGGGATACAGTCTATGAGCAAATATTCAAGACATGTTTTTATATGAAAACAATAGGTTTAAAACCTGCACAGTCTAAGAGTAACAGATTTTGACTATGATGATCACTAGGCAAATTCATCTTCAGCAGGTGTTGAACCTATGCAGACAGATTTAGATTCTGGAGTATTGACTGCTTGACTAAGACCAGTGAGATGCACTCCAAATGAATTCATTCAGAAGTAAATCCTCAACATGCATTTATCTGCACTGGGTCCAGATTCATGTATAGTGGAATATAAGTCAAACTGTGCTATGGGAGTGCATGGAATAATACAGTGGTAGTGCACTGTAGGAAGCTAAGTTACAAAAACCAGAAACAGGTGCATATGCCTCACTAAACATGCTTCCGCAAGGCAGAGCCAAAGTGCTTGTGAAGAGAGTATGTAAATATATGTAACTTGGTGGGCAATGACATGGATGAAGACCACCATATCATAAGTGCATGAATTCACTGGATTCTGAGCTTTCATATTTTTATACTTGCATCAGGAAATGTCAGGATGTAATTGCATAGAATAAAAATATAATCATTGGCAGGTTTCAAATCTGCAAAGTCCAAGAGACACAGATTTCAACTCTGGTGACAACTTGACTAAGACCAATGAAGATCAATGTCTGGGATATTGTCTATGAACAAACATTCAAGGTATGTTCTCATAGAAAAAAATGTGACATTCAACAGGTTTCAAACCTGTACCACTCCAATAGAAACAGATGTTGATTCCATTGAGACAACCACTTGGCTAAACACAACTCTGATGTGCTTGTAAGCAAATTGACCATGAGCATGTGTCAAGGTGCGGTTTCATTAAAAAAAATGAATTTTATCATTGGCAGGTTTGAAACCTGCACAGTCCAAGAGACACAGATTTTGACTCTGATAATTTCATCTCTAGCAGGTTTTGAACCCACACACACAGATTTGAAACAGATTTGGATTCTGTTGTGGCAACTGTTTGACTAACACCAGATAGATGCATTTAAAAAAAAAACATTCAGAAGGGAATCTGCAAGGTGAGTCTACTGTTCCCTGTTACTCTCAATGTTTGTCCTCAGCTGAACAGATAAATTAAATATATACCACAATACAGCACTTTCAAAAAGCGAGAGGAGAGCAACATGATGATGAAAGGTCTCAAATACAGTGCACTTCAACCTTATACATATAAACCAAAAACACAAAAATCTCAGATCCAACACTTTGGCATTGGACACTGTTTCTCACTCTCAGAATTTTGACCTCACACTCATCAGGATCTGACTGCTGCAAGGAAGCAAACTGAGTGAAGTGATACTATGAAGTGTGCAGGGTGTTACAGTAACATGGCATGAGTCCCCTGCCAGCAGACAGCCCTCTGCCACCGCACGGCTATAGACGATACCGGAGTCTCACCAGCTCTATGACGATAGATGACGATAGAAGATGATAGACTGATAAACGGCAACTGCCGGCTTAGATAAGCGGTCTGGACCGCACGTGACGACATATGACGACATAGGTCTAGAAGACCTATTTATGTTATCAAGATAGAAGGCAAGCCTCATGCTGCCTCATGTACTGATAGAAGGATGCCTCATGGATCCTATCTACGATAGAAGCCCGCCTCATGGACGCTATCTCTGACTCATGTAGATAAGCAGATTAGAACCCAGCTTTAGGCTGAGCTTAGATACGAAGAGTAGTCTTATATAAGGTCGAAGATTAACAGTAGATATTCCTTACTTTAATCTTACTAGGTTTACCCTTGAACTCCTTGTCCCACTAAAGCTACCTGCTCGACATCGACTCGTACCTTCAGTGACGCCTCTCACTGTCTGTAAACCGCTATCATCTCAGCGTAACCCCTTGTTAACCACCACGAGCTACGTTCGAGTACGCAACCTTTGCTTGTCTGTAAAGGCTGACGACTCTCAGCACTCGGTACCACTGTCGTGGTTGTCACTGTTTAGATCATCCTAGTCGCACATGACCGTTTGTCGTAACACAGGGTGAAGATATGAGAGCCAACAATATGAATGTTAGCATATTCAGTTGAGCATGTTGCAATATGAAAAAAAGTGTGTCATCTGATGGGTTTCAATGATGTGGCTAAGACCATTTTTAAATGAGTTTTTGAGAAAACTATCTATGAGAAAATGTTATGATCTACACGGTTCAAGAGACACAGATTTTGACTCTGGTGGCAACTTGACTAAGACTAATGAAAATCAGTGTCTGAGACTGTCTATGATTCAATATTCAAGACATCTTCTAATAGAAAAAATGCAGCATTCAATGAGTTTTAAGCCATCAAGGTGCATTTTCATAAAATAAAATAAATGTTATCATTGGCAGGTTTCAAACCTGTGCAGTCTGAAGAGAAACATATTTTGACTCTGATGATCACTTGTAATTTTATCTTTATCAGGTTTTGAACCTACAGAAACAGATTTAGATTCTGTCATATCAACTGCTCAGCTAAGACCAGTTGGATGCACTCTCAATAACTTTATTCATAAGTGAATCCTCAAGGTAAATTTATCTGCATTTTGTCAGTTCTAACATAACCCTTGAGCCCAACCATATGTAATCCTTCCATTGGCAGTTGTCACTCATGACCCAGTTATTAATCCAAAGACATCACAAACATCATTGGCCCACCATGGCAGTCTGCCATTAGCACATTTTTGGAGCAATTGCTAGATAAATAGGTCTTAAAGTCGAGGCTCAGAAGAAGTCTGATGTCTTTTGCGATAAGAGTAGAATAAAAAAATCAATTGTGGCAACCATATTATGACAAAATGCAGATGAATGTGCCTTGAGGATTCACTTCTGAATGTATTTATTGGGAGTGCATATAACTGGTTTTAGCCAAGCGATTAAATACAACAGAATCTAAATCTGTCTGTGTGGGTTCAAAACCTGCTAAAGATATCAGTGTTAAGTGATCATCAGAGTCAAAATCTGTTTCTCTGGGACCATGCAGGTTTTAAACCTGCCAATGATTATATTTTTAGTCTATGCAATTACACTCTGATATTTTCTCATAGATAGTTTTCTCCAAAACCCATCATAATTGCTCTTTTCCATATCATTGCCACAATAGATTCAAAATATGTTTCAATCAAAGCCCACAGGTTTGCAATCAGTCAAATGATGTATTTCTTTTTCATGTTGCAATATGCTTGATTGAATATTTTCTCATGGATGGTTTCTCAGACTTTGATCTTCATTGTTGCTAGTTCAGGAGTTATCAAAGTCAAAATCTGATTTTCCTGTACCGAGCAGGTCAAAAACATGTATCACTCAGCATATTTCAAGCATGCATAGTTTAAGAGAAACAAACTTCAATTCTGTTTGCAACAAGCGCTTGGCTAAGGATAATCAGATTTTAAATCTATTGCGGCAATGACATGGCTGAGACCATTGAAGATGAGTTTTTGATAAAACCATTCACAAGGAAATGTCAAGATGTGATTTCATAGAAGAAAAATATCATCATCAGAGTGGGTTTCAAATCTGCAAAGTCCAAGAGACACAGATTTTAACTCTGGTGACAACTTGACTAAGACCAATGAAGATGGGTCCATGAGTGAAAACTGATAATAAAAGAATCACACAGTTGAATCCAAGGGGGATGTTAGTTCATTATCCTTACTTAGACCCCTGCCTTCCTGCACCAGTATGGCAAAGTCAGACCTTGCCACACACAGACCAAATTAAAAACCTGACAACACTATTTTTTATTCACGACCAAAGTCTTGATGCAAACTTGGAAGGCTAAGTGAAATAACAATTCAATTCTTTCTAAAGGTCTTGATTTGGTTGAAGAAAAAGAAGAGCAGATTACAAATCAAACCTTCAAGTTTAAAAGAACTGACAAAATGCAAATAAATGTGCCTTGAGGATTCACGTTTGAATGAGTTCATTGGAAGTGCATCCAACTGGTCTTAGCCAAGCAGTTGATGCAACAAAATCTAAATTTGTCTGTGTGGGTTCAAAACCTGCTAAAGATGAAATTGCAAGTGATCACCAGACTCAAAATTTGTTTCTCCTGAACCATGATAGGTTTCAAACCTGTCAATGATGAATTTTTTTTTTCTATAAAAATATGCTCTGATATGATTTCTTTATGGAGTTTGAAAATCTGTTGAATGGTGCATTTTGCTATTAGAACATGTCTTAAATATCTGCTCATGGACAGCATCTCAGACATCAATCTTGATAAGGAAATGTCAAGGTGTGATTTCATAGAACAAAAATGTTGTTATTGGCAGGTTTCAAACCTGCACAGTTCAAGAGAAACAGATTTTGAATCTGGCGACAACTTGACTAAGATCAATGAAGATCAACATCTGAGATACTGTCTATGAGCAAATATTCAAGACATGTTCTTATATGAAAAAATGTGACATCCCATAAGTTTCAAACTTATTGCACTCCAATGGAAACAGATTTCAACTCTGTGATCAGAGCCACTTGACCAAACACAACTGTGATTGGCTTGCAAGCAAACCGACCATGAGCAAATTTTCAGGTATGTTTTCATAGAAAATGAAATGTACCACCGGCAGGTTTCAAACCTGCACAGTCCAAGAGAAACAGATTTTTACTCTGGTGATCACTTGGCAAATTCATCTTCAGCAGGTTTTGAACCCATGCAGACAGATTTAGATTCTGTTGTATTTAACCGCTTGGCTAAGACCAGTTAGATGCACTCCCAATAAATACATTCAGAAGTGGTTTTATTTTATCCTGCTCAAACCTGCCTCTGATTAGCTGACAAGCTGACTGTGTTACAAGCATCCGTAACACCTACTGGAGCCCCAGCTCTGCCTACACCAGCCCCCGCTCTGCTAGACTCCTGATGTGGCTGCACGCCGCCTGCACTTAGAAAGACAGCGGTCTGGACCGCAGTGACACCGCCCCTGGCCTAGATGGCCTTGTACCTGATCCATGGAGGCTGTACGCCTCATGGTCACCCTAGATCAGCGCATGTATACCTCATGCCGCTTCATGAAGATCCGGAGCGCCCTTGGCACCTCATGTACTTATGCGCAGCCGCACTTGGCGCTGCATGCTTGATCAGAGGTTAAGCCTCATGTACCTTATCTGAACCTCATGTCTTGTTATCATAGATCCTAGATATACTATAGATTACAGACTGAGCTTGAACACTTACATGTAGCACATATAAGTAGACAGATTATTGTACTTAGACTTTACTTTAATCTACTTGGTTCTATCCTGAAACTTGTTCAACTAAGCCTCCCAGCTTAGTTGTCTAGACCGCACTTCTAAGTCGCTCTCCGCTTCTTAGCCGTATCCGCTAGCCCTGTATCTCGACGAGCGCCGTCTTACCGAGATAACCGGAGGAACCCTTGACATTCCGTCAAGCCGAGAACCACCCTTAGCTTCATAGGCTCACTCGAGCCGTCGCTAAGAAGACCTATCCAAGTTCACACACACCGACCGACAGTCAGTGTAACAGACTGACCATAAACATATGTCAAGGTGTGCTTTCATAGAATAAAAATAAAAGACGGGTTTCAAACCTGCGCTGTTCAAGAGAAACAGATTTTGACTCTGGTGATCACTTGATGATTTCATCTTTAGCAGGTTTTGAACCCACACAGACAGATTTAGATTCTGTTATATCAACTGCTTGGCTAAGACCAGTTAAATTCACTTCCAATGAACCCAATGATTCAGAAGTGAGTCCTCAAGGTACATTTATCTGCATTTTGTCAGTTCTTTCAATAGCATGATTACTGTCGATTCTTTTATAATGCTCTTATTGCAAAAAGACACAGACTCCTGCTGGGGCTCTTGACTTCAAGACCTGTTTATCTAACAATTGGCCTGAAAAAGTGCTGAATAACCTGGGGAATGAGGAAAAATACAAATCTATCTATTGAGGCTGAGATTCTTTATTGTGCTTATTCAACAAGTGGTTGCCAGAGTCAAAATATATTTCTCTTGAACTAAGCAGGTTTGTAATTTGTATAATGATGTGTCTTTTGCATTAACTCGTGATTTATCACGTTCCACCATTTTGGATTTTATAGAATAAAAATGTTGTTGTTGGCAGGTTTCAAACCTGCACAGCTGAAGAGAAACAGATTTTCAATCTGATGACATTCAACAAGTTTCAAACTTGTTGCATTCCAATGGAAATAGATTTTGATTCTGTTATGACAACCACTTGGCTAAACACAACTTTGATGAGCTTTTAAGCAAACTGACCATGAGCATGTGTCAAGGTGCATTTTCATATAAAATGAATCTTATCACTGACAGGTTTCAAACCTGCATAGTCCAAGAGAAACAGATTTTGACTCTCATGATCACTTGGCAAATTCATCTTTAGCAGGTTTTGAACCCACACAAACAGATTTAGATTCTGTTGTATCAACTGCTTGGCTAAGACCAGTTGGATTGTCAAAATGGGAATGAGACCAAGAAAATTTGGAATGGACCAATGGTAAGAATACAATGTACAGGAGGCATGAGTCAAGAAAGGGAAGCCACATGTGTGGCATGAGTCATAACAAGATATGTTTTTTTATAAAACCAAAATAACATCACTGTTGGCAGGTTTTGTTACAAGTAACATCGGTCACATGGCTCCCCTATCATTTTCCCTTCATCCTGGCCCTCACCATCTACCAGCTCGTCCTCCTTTACCGACTTTCCATTGACCGGATCCTCGGGACCGTTCCCATCCCTCGCATCGCCCGCCTCTATGCACGTGCACGCACGTTCCTCCCCTGATTCGACCACCAATGTGGTCCTGCACCTGTGACTCGGTCTGACTCGTGCCACCAATGTGGCTTTCCTTTCCTGTTCCTTCTGACTGCGGATTCCTGCACGTTGTACTCTTACCGTTGGTCCATTCCAACATTTCTCAGTCTCATTCCACATTCGACCACCCACCACTAATTCGGCTCTGTTGCCAACGCACCTATACCATTCTCGTTTCCCCTCGACCCTTACCTACTGTGCGGTAGCCTTGCCCTTAACCCTCTCCACTTAGTATAAGTAGTCGGTCACCTTGTACTAGATTCTCTAACTTGAATCTACTCAATCTTCCCTGGAACATACTTCCCTCTAAACGCCCCTTTGGCTTCAGTCTCTAGTATCTTTTCTTAGTTGCTCATCGCGACTAAGTCTACCTCGATCGACCTTATCGTACGGACAAGACTGTCCTTACCTTAAGCGACTTCTAAGACATCCGTCTCCGAAGTCACGTGACACGCGCGTACTGTGATCACTGCCGACTCGTCGTCGCCAGTCTCACTTGCTATACCAGATCCTTCCGGTTATGTCACGAACGTTAGCAGACGACGCCCCTCTTAGGGCTCCGCCTAACAGATCTATTTGAGTGCGTAACAGGTTTCAAACATGCACAGTCTGATGGAAACTGATATTGACTCTGTTGACCACTTGACTAAGATCAGTAAAGATATGTGTCTGAGAAACTATTCATGGGCAAATATTTAAGACATGTTTCAACAGCAAAAATATAACATCAAATGGGTTTCAAACCCATGCATTTCAACAGAAACAGATTTTGATTCTGTCATGAGAACCACTGAGCTAAATGCAATTGAGATAGGCTTTTGAGGAAACCATACACAAGTGAATGTCAGGGCATGTTTTTATAGAAAACGAATGTTGCAATTGGCAGGTTTGAGCAGAATATACAGATAAATGTGCCTTGAGGATTCACTTTTGAATATATTTATTGGGAGTGCATCTAACTGGTCTTAGCCAAGCAGTTAAATACAACAAAATCTAAATCCAACTAGACCTAATATCTTCTTAGATATATGATCTATAGATAAATACCTATAAAACTAAATATCTCTATGGTCAGTGACTCAGACAAATACCAATAGCTGATAATGTGGTCGTTCGTGGGTGGAGTCACTCTAACAGTATAGAGATGACACAAAATGAAAAGACCCTCTTCTTAATGCTTCACACAGCAACAATTATTTGTACACAAACTTAATGCAGCAAGTTGTGTAGAGTTACAATAAGAATCCCCCTCAATACAAAACAGATGAAACTACTATTAGGCCTAGTTCACCAATACTCCACAAGGGAAAAAGGGGAAGGCATCATGAAGGCCAATTTCATCACCATCTATGGCTGCGCTCACCTCTGTGCACTCATACCAGACCTCATTCACATAGCTTTCTGCAAGACTGATGTCTGGTCATTTAATGGTGACATCGTACCTAGCAATATGCTGGCTCCAAGCAAGGAAACATCAACTAAGTCCTATCTTCCAATCACATCATCCTTGCCCATTAGAATTCTTGCTGATGTCATTCAAAAGATGTCAACACAACTTAGTAATAACAGATATGAAGAAAACATTCAGTAAGCTCATCATAGGAAGATCTTGAGACTATCATCTAATGACTCGCTGAAATATCATTGTCAAAACTTGTCTCATCAACACCAATGAACTCGCAGACTGACCTACAGCATGCCACAGCCCACACTATCTCCCCCATCAAGAAATTGCATGCACCTGTCACAAACA
The DNA here is from genome assembly GCF_016758755.1 of Suillus discolor. NCBI lineage: Eukaryota > Fungi > Basidiomycota > Agaricomycetes > Boletales > Suillaceae > Suillus > Suillus discolor. Next base: position 473,778 of record NW_024541277.1, on the reverse strand, counting down.
TTCATCTAGCAACTGCAAATAAAATTTTGCTTCTTGCATCTCTCCACCAAGCTGAGGCAGCCAATGTTGCACTGAAAAAATGCATTATTACACTCCAGGCATCCAATGTCTTGAATGAGATGTACTGTGTCAAAATTCGCAGTCAGCTTGCTCACCAGGAGTCAAAAAAGCAGGTAGGAAACAATGATAGAAAGATTTTTGGGAATGGCTTACTATTCTTGTTGTCAGGCAATGATTTCTATGAAAGAGTTGTTTAGTTCGAGGAGGCTCAAACAAGAGCTGCAGCTGAGAAGAGAATAAGGACAAAAGAGCGAAAGAGACATGCTGAAGCATTGACAGATTGGAAGAAGCTTGAGGATGCGAGGAAGGCAGAGAATAAGGCACAGCAAGAGCACTATTACAAAGCATTACAGATATTAACATAAGTGCATAAATTCACTGGATGCTGAGCTCTCATATTTTTGTACTTACATCAGGAAATGTCAGGATGTAATTGCATAGAATAAAAATATTACCATTAGCAGGTTTGAAACCTGCAAAGTACAAGAGAAACATATTTTGACTCTGATGAAAACTTGACTAAGGCTAATGAAGATCTATGTCTGAGATGCTATCTAGGAGCAGATATTTAAGGCATGTTCTTATGGAAAAAATGTGACATTCAACAGGTTTCAAACCTGTTACACTCTAATAGAAACAGATCTTGATTCTGTCAGGACAACCACTTAGCTAAACACAACTCTAATGAGCTTGTGTTAAGGTGTGGTTTCATAAAAAAATGAATTTTATCATTAGCAGGTTTGAAACCTGCACAGTCCAAGAGAAACAGATTTTGACTCTGATAATCACTGGCAATTTCATCTTTAGCAGGTTTTGAACCCACATGCACAGATTTCAAACAGATTTTGATTCTGTTGTAGCAACTGTTTGACTAACACCAGTTAGATCCATCTTTAAAGAAAGAAAATATTCAGAAGTGAAACATGATGATGAAAGGTCTCAAATACAGTGCACTTCAACCTTATACATAAGTGAATAATGGCCAGATGGCTATTTTGAATCTTTGCCTTGAATCTCAGCCTTGACAGATGTGTATTCTTCCTCATTTCCCAGGTCATTAGGATCAAACTTGAAAGTTTGATGTGAGATCTGCTCTTCTTCTTTAACCAAGTCAAGACCTTTGGAGAGAATTAAATTGCTCTTGTACTTATCATTCTGAATTTGCATTAAGACTTTGGTCATATATTGAACTTTAAGAGTTTAGTTTATGAGCAAATTAGGTAAGGTGATGCATGATTCTTGCTTCCACCCACCTCATAGTTGAATCTTTCTCATCTTAAGCACTCAACTCTAGTCTTAGTTTTTGTAGCCCTATTCTAAAAGAATATTTAATGGAGATTGTAATGAAGCCATAAGACCTGATTTTACTGTGATTGATCATCAAGATACTCATAAACATACATCAACAAAGCCTTGTGGGTCAAAGATAGAAAATACATTTATACTACATGGCAGTAGGAGAAAAGCTATAGAAAACCCAAAGCATGATTTGAGGCATTTGTGCTCAGGATACGGAGCCACATCACATGAAGTCCAGAGATGTCCTTGGACACAGAAAAGTGCATCCACAAACACCATATAAAGCAGATGTTTGGGAGTGCAAGCTACAATATGAAAGTACACATAAGTTAATGCCAAGATGTGTTCTCCTAGGAAAAAACATATATCATTCATGAGGAAATATTAAGGTCTGATTTCATAACATAAAAATTAAATCATTGGCAGGTTTCAAACCTGCACAGTCCAAGAGGAACAGATTTTAACTCTGATGTTCACTTGCAATTTTATCTTTAGCAGATTTTGAACCCACACAAACAGATTTGGATTCTGTCATATTGACTGCTTGGCTGTTAAGACCATGCACAAAGAGTAGGACTGATTCTGAAGGGCTTGGCTTCAGCTCATGTGCTGTGCCCCTTACCTAAGTATGTGCCCATAATTCAGATGACATCTGGAGGAAGTCCAAGGAAGTCCATAGGACTTCCGAAGGAGTGCGGGAAAGTCTGGAAGGACTGTCTGGATCCAGATGAGTGCAAGAAACTTCTGGAGGGGTGCGGGAAAGTTCCGGAGGAACTTCCAGAAATTACTATGAGGTTTCGTCCTGGTACAGATATGTGTAATGGCTACTCAGGATTCATCCTGAGTAGAATGGAGACAGAGGAAAGGCTGCAGGGAAAAAGTCCGAAGCAGAATAGGTCGTAGGACCATGGGAAAGTTCCAGAGGAACTTCCGGAAACTTAGAGGAATGGAGGATCAGAGGAGGAGTGGAGAAGTGGAGCTCCGGCCTAGGGAATTCCTCCCTAGGCCTGAGATGGATATTGACTTAGTGTGAGGTCTAGTGCGAGGACTAATATGTGTAATATTCAGACTAAGGAAATACAGGAGTTTCTACAGGGTTTATATACTAGGGAGGACATAACAGAGAATCAGTCAGCGCAGTGCAAGGCTATGTGAGGCTATGGACGGAGCATGTGGAATGCCTAACACTAGTGCATCAGAACTTAATAAAATGAAGATAAAAATGAAGCAGGTACTGAAAATAAAGATTTTGACAATTGTCTCATGAGTGATTTCATCAAGAACTTATCTCAACTGATGTTAGCCATGTCATTGCCACAATAGATTCAAAATCTGTTTCCATTGAAGTCTACAGGTTTGAAACCTGTTGAGTGATGCATTTTTTGTATTAGAACATGTCTTGAATATCTGCTCATAGACAGCATCTCAAATGTTAATCCTCATTGGTCTTCATTGAGTTGTCATCAGAGTCAAAATCTGTTTCTCTTGAACTGTGCAGTGTTACAAGTAACATCAGTCACATGGCCCCCCTATCATTTTCCCTTCATCCTGGCCCTCACCATCTACCAGCTCGTCCTCCTTTACCGACTTTCCATTGACCGGATCCTCGGGACCGTTCCCATCCCTCGCATCGCCCGCCTCTATGCACGTGCACGCACGTTCCTCCCCTGACTTCGACCACCAATGTGGTCCTGCACCTGTGACTCGGTCTGACTCAGTGCCACCAATGTGGCTTTCCTCTTTCCTGTTCCTTCTGACTGCGGATTCCTGCACGTTGTACTCTTACCGTTGGTCCATTCCAACATTTCTTGGTCTCATTCCACATTCGACCACCCATCACTAATCCGGCTATGTTGCCAACGCACCTATACCATTCTCGTTTCCCCTCTACCCTTACCTACTGTGTGCAGTAGCCTTGCCCTTAACCCTCTCCACTTAGTATAAGTAGTCGGTCACCCTGTACTAGATTCTCTAACTTGAATCTACTCAATCTTCCCTGGAACATACTTCCCTCTGAACGCCCCTTTGGCTTCAGTCTCTAGTATCTTTTCTTAGTTGCTCATCGCAACTAAGTCTACCTCGATCGACCTCATCGTTCGGACAAGACTGTCCTTACCTTGAGCGACCTCTAAGACATCTGTCTCAGAAGTCACATGACATGCGCGTACTGTGATCACTGCCGACTCATCGTCGCCAGTATCACTTGCTAAACCGGATCCTTCCGGTTATGTCACGAACGTTAGCGGACGACGCCCCTCTTAGGGCTCCTGCCTAACAGATCTATTTGAGTGCGTAACATGCAGGTTTGAAACCTACCAATGATAACATTTTTATTTTTATTCTGTGAAATCACACCTTGACATTTCTACATGAATCTTAAAATGAATTGGACATTGTTTCCCACCCTCAGAATTTTGACCTCACTGCACCATTCAATGAGTTTCAAACTGTTGAGGTGCATTTTCATAAAATAAAAATGAAATCATTGGTAGGTTGCAAACCTGTGCAGTCCAAGAGAAGCAGATCTTGACTCTGGTGATTACTTGCAATTTTATCTTTAGCAGGTTTTGAACCCACACAGACAGATTTAGATTCTGTCATATTAACTGCTTGGCTAAGGCCAGTTGGATGCACTTCCAATGAATTCATTCATAAGTGAATCCTCAAGATACATTTATCTGCATTTTGTTAGTTCTAACATGGATTTCTAACATCCCTCTTGAGTCCAATCATATGTGATCTTTCCATTATCAGTTGTCACTTATAACCCAGTTGTTAATCCAAAGACATTACAAACATCATCAGCCCACCATGGTGGTCTGCCATCAGCACATTTTTGAGGCAAACACTGGATAAATAAGTCTTGAAATAGAGGCCCAGAAGAAGTCTGATGTCTTTTGCGATACAACTAGAATAAAAAAATCAATTGCAGCAACCATATTATTGAAAGAACTGACAAAATGCAGATAAATATGTCTTGAGGAATCACTTGTGAATGAGTCCATTGGGGGTACATCAAACTGGTCTTAGCCAAGCAGTTAATACGACAGAATCTAAATCTGTCTGCATGTATTCAAAACCTGCTAAAGATGTCATTATCAAGTGATCACCGGAGTCAAAATCTATTTCTCTTGGACCATGCAGGTTGAAACCTGCCAGTTGTGACATTTGTTGTTTATGAAAAACACACCTTGATACATGCTGATGGTTGGTTTGCTTGCAAGCTGATCAAAGTTATGTTTGGCCAAGTGGTTGTCATAACAGAATCAAAATATGTTTATATTGGAAGGCAACAGGTTTGAAACCTATTGAATGTCACATTTTTTTCTATGAGAAAATGCCTTGAATGTTCATATATTTCTCTTAAACTAAGCAGATTTGTAATCTGTATAATGACATGCATTGAAAGAACTGACAAAATGCAAATGAATGTGCCTTTACTGCAGGCATTTTCCCATTTTCCTTCACCAAACATCCAAAAAACATTAATTGAGAAGATAGAATTTTCCCCTCATTTTGTCTGTCAAAACATTGAAAAAAGTAATTTATGTTTTAATGATTTTCTATGTATGGGACATGATGCAAAAATTGATCATGTTCCTTCAAGGATAATGCTATATTTTCCATCTATTGTCCTGTAAATAGCAGCTTACAATAATGTTGGTTTTCTTCTCTGTATTTTCAAATATACTCATCTGTTAAGGCCAATATTCAAGGCAAAGATTGAAAAGAGCCAGCTGGCCACTATTCACTCATATATAAAGTTGAAGTGTATTCTAACTGGTGTTAGTCAAACAGTCGCCACAACAGAATCTAAATCTGTTTCATGATTGGACTGTGTCCATATAGGTTCAAAACCTACCAAAGATATGTTTTTTTCTGCTACTGGATTCATGTTTAGGTGGTTTTCTTGAAGGTCCATCTTAACTGATCTTGACCAGCTGGTTACTGCATTTCTTCTTCTTTAAAATACATCTTCAAGGCTCACCTATATACAATCCTGCAAAGACTTATTTTTACTGGCTTTGGTTGCAATAAAAGCAGAATAAAAGAATCAACAGTGACCATACTATTGAAAGAACTAACAAAATGCAGATCAATGTGCCTTAAGGATTCACTTCTGAGTGAGTTCATTGGAAGTCCATCTCACTGGTCTTAGTCAAGCAGTTTATACAACAGAATCTAAATCTGTTTGTGTGAGTTCAAAACCTGCAAAGGATGAAATTGTCAAGTGATCATCAGAGTCAAAATCTATCTCTCTTAGGCTATTGTAGGCTTGAAACCTGCCAATGATGAAAATTTTATTTTCTATGAAAACACACCTTAAACTATGCTCATGGTTAGTTTGCTTTCAAGCCCACCAAAGTTGCATTTAGCCAAGTGGTTATTATGACAGAATCAAAATCTGTTTCTATCAGAGTACAATAGGTTTGAAATCTGTTGAATGTTGTATTTTTTCCATAAAAACATATCTTGATTATATGCTCATAGACAGTATCTCAGACAGTGATCTTCCTTGGTCGTAGTCAAGTTATCACAGAGTCAAAATCTGTTTCTCTTGGACTTTGGAAGTTTGAAATCTACCAATGATGATATTTTTATTCTATGAAATTACACCCTGACATTCCCTCATGGATTGATTTCTCCAAAACCCACCATAAATGCTCTTAGCCATCTAATTGCCACAATGGATTCAAAATATGTTCCAATCAATGCCATATACAGGTATGTAATTACAACTTACCACCAGGCTCAGTTCAAAGCACAACTTGCACTGTTATTTTTTTCTATACTATTGCATTTGATCCTGGGGTGCAGTCTGGGAATAGTTTTGGAGGTCAGTCCCAGTGAAAACCAGATAGTGTGGAAATGTGTGAGAGCATGCCATATTGTTCACCACCAGCTGAAACTACCCTTGCATGATCTCGACAAGGAATCCAGATGAATACACGATGCAAAAGGAGTCCATATTGTGTGTTGTCGTTGTAAAAAAACAGATATAGGCCGGGCAAGTATAGGGGAGCAGTATGTTCAGCCCAAGGGCTTCTGATGAGGCCAAAGCTCAGGAGAAAGTGAAAGTGATGCAGACAACAGCAGATAGTAATTCTTGGACAGCAGGTAGGAAGTAGGGAATCTAATACCAGGAGTTTTTGACAAAATTAGAGCCTATAACTACCTATCGGAGGCATCAGGCATACTGGAATAGCAAAGCAGTGAGTATTTGGTAGAAACTGTGTGGGGTTTGGACTGCAGGTGTCAGGGTACTAGGTGGAGGAAAATATAATTATGTAAGCAGCAAAAGTGTGAACCTATTGTGAGAAAAATGACTGTAAATAAAGGTGTAACAAAATAGGCCAATATAGGCTCAGCTGGAGGCCAAGTGCTATATTGTGCAAGAGTCGTTCAAGTTGTTTCTATGCAATGTGGCACTCCCTTGCATTCCTTATAAGCAGTTTATATCATATTGCTTCAAGTTGCTATCATTACTATTAATAGTACAAATACAAATATGGTGCATTGGAATGGTATGAAATGAAAGCAGTCAAAACAGTGCATGAAAACAATGGAACAAAAGCAGTAAAGCAGTCTAAGTAGCATACAACATGTGCATTCAATGCATTGAGTACAAGATACTGTTAATGACTGCCCTGACTGTATTCTTGATCCAGCATTTGAAGAAACATGAGTAAAGATTTGGATCAATACTGGAAATACAACCTGCAGCAATACCTACCAATTTAATGGCTTCAGAAGAGTAAGATCAGCATGATACTAGTGGTGAGAAAAAAAGTGTTGACACACATTGCACTGTTGGGCATGCACTCAGTCTCATAGTATTCAATAATATATTGGCTTGAATATTGTTGACAGAACTTACTAAGGCAAACACTCTGAGTTAGAGTGCTACTATTGAGGAAACTCCAGTGTTTAGGACCAGGGCTCGAGTGGATTACTAGCTGCCTGTGGTATTATTGTATGGAGAAATATAGAACAAGAGAGGTGTTGATGATATCATGAAGGTGGACTTTAGATTTGAAAAGCTTTTGTTACTTTGCGCACTGCAGTGACATATATATGCAAGCAGCAGATAGCAAATGTAAACATTGCAGAACTCATGTAGATGCAAAATAAGTGTAAGGAAAGCAGAATTGATGCAAATTTTGTGCAAAGTTCATGCATTTGTATGCACTGCACTCACAAGAAAATACTCATTATTTGCTATCAATCAGATCTACAAGATTTGGCACTTTGCATAACACTCGCATGCTCTCACATACTCCTGCACTGTCCAGTTTTCACTAGGGGTTAGTGATGAGTGTGAGGTCAATAATCTAAGCATGGGAAACAATGTCTGAAGGTATAATTATGATGTTTGATACAAAAGCATCAGGTTCATCGATGTCAACTAAAAACTATGAAATATCAGGTTTGATCCCTAAGTGTCAGAGAATGGCTCTCCTCTACTTGGATGATGAATGATACTTGTGGAGACTGCAATATTTATGTAGATACATAGAAATCCAGGAACCTACAGGCAAAAGTAGTAGCACAATGTTTCAGATCTCATATCCTATATAATAAGACATGAGGTGCTGCAGACTTGCAATATCTAATAAGCTGATAGGATGTTCAATTTTTGGGTTTGGTGCATATTGAGTTGGGTATGATGAAGAGTAACTTAGGCAATGCTTAGCAGTTAACATGTATCAGAAAATAGACCTCTATGAGGCCACAGAGACATGAGTCTCTACACCACTCTCAGTTGTCCAACTTAGTGTACAAAGTGCTGTTAGCTCTCTGGGCTGCTCACCTGTTTTGCCCATAAAAGAAGACCTCTCTGTTTAATCTCAAAATTGACTTCCTTGGACACCATATTTCCACATGAGGTATAGAACCAGATAAGTTGAGGAGGCCCCACCTTCCCCAAAGTGCACATAAGGGGAGTGGAGGGCCGGACATTACCAACATAGTGTAAATTGTTAGTTTGCTGAGAAAAGTTGAAAAGTTGAAAAGTCCTTCTTACAGCTATAAGAAGGGGAAATTTTCACTATAGCTCATCAGCAAGTTTTTGTTGTTTAAATAAGGAGGATGGAAATCATCAGTCATTATCAAAATGTTATCGTCCAATGTCAGTTCTGGAAAAAAAAACCACAAGAATTATACTGTGGGATCTTAAAAGAGACCTATTTCCTATCTTCTGTACATCATATGAACAGTAAATACCATGCTGTCAAAACTATTTTCTCATGTAGAAGAAATTAGCATTGTAACCATCAAAGAACCAAGCTAACAATAGATAGATCATTCATCACATGGGCAGGTACCAGGACAGTTGAAGGCCAGTGAGGCCAGAAAGGCTAGATCCAAACAGAATATAAAGAACTGCTTCTCAGGGAACCAAAGAAGCAAGGAATCACCCAAGCTTCTAACCCTAAGGACGTGCCTAGGCTGGTCCAGATCCTTCATCACATCAACTTTCTTTCTCACATTGGTAGGTTCCAGACCTGGCAGTGGCCAGCTTAGTAAGTGGTGTGATTATGAGAAAACACCATGTGACACAATCCTGTGGGAAAGTATCACATGATAAATAGTTTTTATGAGATTTATCTGCAACTCCAAGAATTCATTAAAATCTCTGGAGATTGCTGCAAGCGCACCCACAATGTGGGTGGCAATCAAATGGGGATTCTAAAAACAGAATCACCATGAGGTAATCTAGTCTGATTAGGTAGATATTGTAACCATACTTGAAAAAAGTATCATAGTTGCTTATATTTAGTCCTAAAGACTGTTAGAGCTGTACTCGGAGGGTTAATAGATCTGAAAGGGCTTTGGCCTCATCTTGTGCGCTGTACCCCTTACCCAAGTATGTGCCCTTTCAATTTTGGATGAAGTCCAAAGGGGAGTTCTGGTGAAGTCCAGAGAGAAACTCCGGATGAACTCTTTGGCTGGATTGCTCAATAGAGCACCAACGGACTTCCAGATAAGTGTGGGAAAGCACACTGGAACTACTTCTGGAGTGAGGGGATTAATGGTAAGACTACTGGAACGAGTTCCAAGTAGAATGGATGGAGGACTTGACCACTGGATGAAGTCTAGGGCAGGATAGGAGCCAAGCTCCGGAGGGAAAGGAGATCTGCAGGAGTCAGAGGACATGATAGGATAGGTCCAAAGGTAGGAGGAGTGGAGTAGTGAAGGATTGGACGAGATGGATGGATGGATGGATGGAGGAGTGGAGCTCTGTGGATCTAAGGGGTAGTGTGAACTACTATGGTGGAGTAGGTCTAGAGGTTGTGTAAGGATAGTGTAGACTACTCTGGACAAGATCCAGAATAGAAACAAACAAAAGCAATGATTAGACTGAGGTCTGCAGGAGTTGTACTACAAGTTTATATACTGTAGGTAGCATAACAGAAGATCAGTAAGCATAGTCCGAGGCTATGTATGTAGCACACAGAAACACATTGGTAAGTACAACAGAACATAGGTTTGATGAACTCGGAGATGAAACTTGTACAGAATACATTATCAAGATGGAAGCAGAGATAACCGATGTAGGACTTGGAGTCCTTGTGGCCTTGTAGAGGTCTATTTTCCAATGCATATTGAATGCTAATCATTACCCAAATCATTCCCTATCATATCCGACTTGATATGCACCAAATCCAAAAACATCGGACATCAGACATCAGGTTTCGCATCGGCCTATTGGATATCATGCGCACTCATCCTACCTATGTCCAGTCTCATTGCGCTAGCCCCACTAGATGCATAGTTACTTGTTTTCACATCCCTAACATTGTCGACCACATTATTACATGTATTCCCATAGTCCGCAGTACATCATGTCTTATTACATAGGACATCAGACCCAAAATATTGTGCTACTACTTTTGCCTATAGGGTTCTGGATTTCTACATATCCACATAAATATTAGACTCCCCATAGCATCATCATCATCCGAGTAGAGGAAAATCATCTCTGACACTTAGGGATCAAACCTGATATTTCATAGTTCTTAGTTGACATTGTGAATATCATCATTCCTTCACCATCCATATCCATCATCATTATTATTGTGCACACCGCTCACTTTCCCGATGCTCGCTATCGTGTAGCTATTAGTTTCCGATACACTGAACCCAAACCCGATAACCCAAAACCCAAAAAACATCGGACCTGACGCTTTTGCATCAGACATCATAATTATACCTTTGTACATTGTTTCCCATGCTTGGATTATTGACCTCACATCACTCACTGACCCCCAAAACTATTCCCAGACCGCAGACCCCTGGGTCAAATGCACTTGTCTCACTAAGTATAGCAGATAGGCAGTGCAAGACCACAACATAAAGATATCAGTTTGGAGCCATCTTTGTATAGCTCCACTCTGTGTTGTATACCTACACCGAGAGCCGGAGACACAGGTATATCCTAAATGGGGTAATGCACAGGTGCACGGGAATAGTTTCAGATAGGACCACAAATGAGATCTGAAGGTCTGAAAGCCAGGGATTTGGATAGGACATAGATGAGAATTGGATGGAGTATGGATTGGATGTGTGAACTGGAGTGGGTGGGGATCATATGGATATGTCCGGATATATGAGGATTTGAACAAGATATCATAGTGGAAGTGGGGTGTAGAAACCAATATATGACAAAGACTATCAATTCATCTGAAATGGATCTATAAGAAACTAGAGGTGTTCACATGTCCTCGTCAAAGAGAATGTCGGTGAGATTGTCGTTGAATGTTTGCAGCATGTCAGAGAGTGCTGACTTTTTCCAGGTATTTGAAAGGTCGAATAAGTTTCTTGTTTGTTTCCTAGATACTAAGAATCTGTGGTCACACAGCCCAGCTTTGTAAATGTCGAAAATGCGCCCAGACAGGAAGTCACTCATCCACTTCCTTGGGGCTGTAGATGGTGTGGGCTGCAGCCACTCTTCCATAGGTTTGTTAATGGATTTATGAAGCTCTCTCATTTGTTCATATTTATGTTCAAGATGAGAGTGCCAGGGGCCAGTGATTGCTTCTCCAAGCTCTTTGACATTGAAAAGTGTCCATGCTAGATTAGGACAAAATGTTTGTTGTTCCTGCATTTTCATTGCTTAGATGTTTATTCCAATGCTTTTGGAAGTCATCTTTCACCCAATGTTTCAGAAGATTATGTGGATAACCGCAATGGATGTATAATGACATTAAGTCAGAAATACTCTCAGTAGAATGGGACTCATTCTTTAGAACCTTGTCAGTTTCAAAAGCCCAATCTTTGAAGAAGGCACCCCAAAGGTTTGCAATGTCAGGGGAGCAAGTGACTCCCATGGCTAGACCTTGCATTTGGTGGTAAGTGATGCCATCATACTTATGTAAAAGGTTATAATTAGCCAATCGAATCACACGATTAAAAACTTCTTTTTCCTGAGATTTTTCTGGGTATCCAAGATCATATATTTGGACCATTAGGTTGATAGTATGATCAAGGGGTAGGGATGTGTAAAAAGCTATGACATCACCAGTAACCAAGAATTTCTTTTGGTAAGGGTTAAAATGTGTTTTTGCTAGTTGTTGCACCAATTGCTTGGTTTCTTTCAGAACATGAGGCACTCTGTCTAAGAACAGTTTTAAACACTTCAAAACATATTTAGCTGCTGGTGCTTGTGCACATGAATGACACAGTACAATTGGTCTAAATTTGACTGGTTGTTTGTGTATTTTTGGAATCCTGTAAAACCTCAGTATGGCCTGTTCCAAATTACTATCCTCAGAACATTTAGATACAAGGAATTTGCACAGCTGTTCATTTGCTCCAGCAGCTTCCACTAGTTTAGAAAGCTTGCGAATCTTTGCTACTGTTTCATCAAGGATGAGTTGGTGTTCTGTAGGATCTATGATTTCATAGCTATTCCTGTCGCCTAAGCATGCCTTGCATCTGTCTGTGAACCATTGTCTCGTGATGATTGCACATCCAAGATTTTTGTCTGTCATGGTTACCATGTAATTGCAAGCGGTAAGCATTGCTTTAAGTTTAATCAGATCTAAAATTTGAGATCAATTAGATTTAAAAATCCCACTTAAGGCCCTGGAAGTGGATATATGTTGTTCCACAAATTCCTTTCCTTTAGCAAGACCATGCTCAATGTATGAATCCAATTTATCAGCTTCCTTTTGTCTAGGAAGTTTTAAATTGTAGTCTGGGTTATAATCAGTAGGAACTTCATCAAGTTTGCCATGCACCATTTCTCTTATAAAATACACTTTCTATCGAAGACATTTACAGAAGTCATTGTATGCATTGATAATAAGTCCATCATCATATGGACAAAATAGCATATATTGTAGTCCTACACCAAACATCCTACAAATTGAGGTATCCAACATTACACCAGGTCTGATATGCACATCATGATATATCTTGGCTGCCCTCTTTACTTCTGGAGGGGCTATCTTGATAAGTAGGTTGATTGCAATCCTAGTGGGGATGTTAGGTATAGAGTCGGAATATGTAAGCAGATTACTGCAATTGACATATTTTAAAGTATCTTTTACTTTCTGGACCACTTCTCTTTCCCTTTCTTGCTCTTGAAGCTGGCAGAAGGTTGTTTGGAAGATCCTTTTACTTTTTTGTTTGGGTTAGATTTCTTCTTCTTTGGAGCTTAAACCTTCGCCTTCTCTGCTGCTTTCTTCTGATTCTTCCCCCTGGATGCATTTCCTGGGAGTTAATGAGTTGTTGTGATGATTAGACTTCAAGCACAACAACCCACTTTTTTTATCAGAGTCTGTTAATTTGAGCTTTGAAAGTGCTGCAGGTTGTATTTCCAGTATTGATCCAAATCTTTACTCATGTTTCCTCAAATATCTGGATCAAAAATACAGTCGGGGCAGTCATCAATGGTACCTTGCACTCAATGCATTGAATGCACATGTTGCATGCTACTTAGACTGCTTTACTGCTTTTGTTCCATTGTTTTCATGCACTGTTTTGACTGCTTTCATTTCATACCATTCCAATGCACCATATTTGTATTTGTACTATTAATAGTAATGATAGCAACTTGAAGCAATATGATATAAACTGCTTATAAGGAATGCAAGGGAGTGCCACATTGTGTAGAAACAACTTGAACGACTCTTGCACGACAACACACAATATGGACTCCTTTTGCATCATATATTTGTCTGAATTTCTTGTCGAGATTATGCAAAGGTAGTTTCAGCTTGTGGTGCACAATGTGGCATGCTCTCACACATTCCCACACTGTCCAGTTTTCACTGGGATTGACCCCCAAGACTATTTCCAGACCACAGACCCCTGGATCAAATGCAATTATCTCTCAAGTATAGAAAAAGATAATAGTGCAAGTTGTGCTTTGAACTTAGTGATGGAAAAGTCCAGTTTGGTCCAGTTCTCCAGGAAATTCAGAGAACTGTGGACCAGACCTTCAGTTCAGTCTAATAATGGTCCAGTTCTGGTTCAGCAAGAGTTTGAACTGAGAACCGGACCAACAAAAAGATACAAAACATTTCTTGCAAACATAGCTAGGGACAAAAGTAGGTAAACTAGTACTACATTAGATCAACTCTTCGTCATCTTCATCATGGAGTACAGCAATTAATGAATTTAGATATTGTTTAGTATCACTAGCAGCTGAGAAGTGTCCGTTGTGATATGCACTCTTCAGCAGCTGCAAGCTCTCAAATACATCCTTCTTGAGAGGATTGTATCACTTCATGCTAGTTGGGCCACCACTCGAGAATGCATGCTCCAATGCAGTACTACTACCCTGGATAGCCAGATAATCCCTAGCCATGCGTGAAAGTGTCACATATAATGACTGGTGATGCTGCAGTAATCAAGCTAGGTTAGATACAAATGGACTCACAACAACAACAAAAACTTACACCCCACCAACCTATAATGTCTTCCATCTGCTCAAGAGGACTCTGGAGGTATGCTGTAAGTTCAGCATGAGGCCTAAGCTAGGTGCAATCAGATACTTGACATGCTAGGACAGCAGCAAAGACCCAGGAACAACCATATTGGGCTTGACCAGGTGGGGCTTGTTCAATGTCTGCATCTGCAGGAGCTGAGATGGAAGGGATAGTATAGTACTTGTCAAACTATTGAAACATGTTAGTAAATATTTAATGATCAACAAATGTTATACATACAATGTGTTCGAGATTTTTGAGGCTGACTTTGAATGATTCTTCATTCCACTGATACTCAGAGTATGTGACCTTGACATTAGGATTAAGTGCTGCAAATCAAGTCATTAGTGTTGTAATAAGACAATAAATACAAAAAAATACCAAGACAGATAAAGTATGCATTAGTATCTTTTGTTTTGTCATACCACTTTGTGACATTGTTCAATCCCTTGTGAATAGCATCATGAACTTGTGAAAATCAAGAAAGAGCAGCCATATTTTCCTAGGACTTTTGCAAAAACTTGAGGACAGGAATTGTGCGCCAGATGCAAGGATCAGAAGAATTGGAAAAGGTTTTTGTGGCACTTGCTGGGTCCCACTAAAATATTAGCGCACAAATAAATGAAATCAAACTAAATATACATACCTGAAGAACTTCATGCACCAATTTCATTTTCTCCTAGTCCTTTTTGTTGAGGCAAAAGTCAGCATAACATCTGCTGCCTTTGAGGCTAGGGACATCCTCGCTGTCATCTGCAAGCTCGACAAAAAGATTGACACCCTAGAAAGATTAATGAGCTCATAGATGTGCAACATATGCATATGATATGAGAAACAAACCTTCTGAAGTAACAACATCTGTGTAATGAAACTGTGCATAGAAGCCCACCGAGTTTGTATCCACTGTGTAAGCTCTAGGACAGAGACATCTGCCTGCTTACATAACTGGGCAAAGAATGCACAGGCCTGAGGTAAAGTACAAATCTATAATTGAGAGTTAGTAGAATATAAGCCAGATGCAAGTCGAGACAAACCTGCTTCATGAGTGTAAGAGCCTTTCTAATTGAGTTACCAACTCCAAAGTCATCATCCTCATCATCCCCATCCTCACATTCATCTGCTCCCTCATAATTAACCTCCTCTAAGCTAGCATCTAAGGCATCCAAATCTATTGTCTTACCCTCTATTTCTGAGTGTTTCGGTGCTACCTTGATTTTCTTCAGAAGTTTGTGGCTAGATGTTGGTGAGATGACCATGAGAAAATGTCCAGCCACAAGGTACCACCCTTAGACCACTTTGGACAAGTACTTTGGTACTTCGGACACATTCTTGGAACATCAAGCACAGTCTTGGTAGCTTTCCCTTCTCTCATCTTTGATCTTAACAAGATATCCCTTGCATTATATCAAGGAGCATTTCTATAGGCAGTCTCTTTGGGACGAGCATATCACTTGCACATTGAGTTCTGAAGGTAACACTTTGTAGAGTTTACACAGAATCAACTCTTTACATCGGTAAGGTTCAAGGGCCTTGTCAAGATGAAGGGCTAGCAAGAATACAGCTAAGGTGCAGGGAGCGACTTAGAAGTGCAATCAAGGGTTTCAAGGAAAGCTAGTTGATTAGACAAACTAGTTCTGGGGAAAACCTAGTAGATCAAAGTGAAGAAATACAACAGTGATCTGTCTACTTATATATGTCTGTACATAAGAGTTCGGGCTCAGCTTGTATCTGGGGATATATGCGAGTCATGGTGAGTCAGAGATAATGGTACATGAGTTGGTCCATGAGGTCAGATAAGATACATGAGGCTTAACCTCTGATCAAACATGAGGCAGCATGAGGCAACATGCACTGGTCTAGGTGCACATAAGGTGAACAGCCTCTGGAAATCAGAAACAGGGCCTTCTAGGCCATGGTGGTATCATAGCGGGTCCAGACTGCTATCATTCTAGGTTCTGGCAGTGTTCCGCTGCGTCAGTGAGTCTAGCAGAGTGGGGACTCATGCATATGTTATAGTTGACTGTAACAGTTCTTTCAATAGCATGGTCACTGTTGATTCTTTTATTCTGCTTTTTTCCTCTAAAAATTACCAGAGGCAATGCAAGTATCTTTGACACAAAGTTCAATATATGACCAAAGTCAATTTAATTCTCTCCAAAGATCTTGACTTGGTTGAAGAAAAAGAGCAGATTACACATCAAACTTTCAAGTTCGATCCTAATGATCTGGGGAATGAGGAAGAATACACATCTGTCAAGACTGAGATTCAAAAGAGCCATCCAGTCATTATTCACTTATATATAAGGTTGAAGTGCACTGTATTTGAGATCTTTCATCATCATGTTCTGCTCCTCTCGCTTTTTGAAAGTGCTGTATGGCAGTCTGTATTTAATTCATCTGTTCAGCTGAGGGAAAACATTGCGAGTGACAGGGAATGGTAGACCTGTGTAGGACTTGGAGTCTTTGTGGCCTTGTAGAGGTCTATTTTCTGATGCATGTTGAAATGCTAATCATTACCCAAATCATTCCCTATCATATGCGACTCAATATGCACCAAACCCAAAAACATTGGACATTGGACATTGTATAGGGTTTCACATCGGCCCATCAGATATTGTACGCACTCATCCTACCTATGTCCAGTCTCATTGTACTAGCCCCACTAGGTGCATAGTTACTTGTTTTCACATCCCTAACATTGTCGACCATGTTATTACATGTATTCCCATAGTCCACAGTACATCATGTCTTATTACATAGGACATCGGACCTGAAATATTGTGCTACTACTTTCACTGATAGGGTTCCTGATTTCTATGTATCTACATAAATATTGGACTCCCCATAGCATCATCTTCATCCGAGTAGAGAAGAGTTGTTCTCCAATGCTTAGGGGTCAAACCTGATATTTTGTAGTTCTTAGTTGACATTGTGAATATCATTGTTCCTTCACCATCCATATCCATCATCATTATTATTGTGCATACCACTCGCTTTCCTGACGCTCACGATTAGTTTCTGATACATCGGATCTGATGCTTTTGCATCAGACATCATAATTATACCTTCAGACATTGTTTCCTGCGCTCGGATTATTGACCCCACATTACTCACTGACCCCCAAAACTATTCCCAGACCGCAGACCCCTGGGTTGAATGCACTTGTCTCACCAAGTATAGCAGACTAGGCAGTGCAAGACCACAACATAAAGATATCAGTTTGGAGCCATCTTTGTATTGTTACAGGGATCTGTAACACCTACTAGAGCCCCAGCTCTCCCTACGCCTGCCCCCGCTCTGCTAGACTCCTCGCGCGGCGGTGCGCCGCCCGCGCCTAGAAAGACAGTGGTCTGGACCACTGTGACCCCGCCCCTGGTGCTATGACCCCGCCCCTGGCCTAGACGGCCTTGTACCTGTTCCATGGAGGCTGTACGCCTCATGGTCACCCTAGATCAGCGCATGCATACCGCATGTCACTTCATGAAGATCCGGAGCGCGCTTGGCGCTTCCTGTACCTATGCGCAGCTGCCCTTGGCGCAGCATGCTTGATCAGAGGTTAAGCCTCATGTATCTTATCTGAACCTCATGTCTTGCTGTCATAGATTTACGATATACTATTGATTACAGACTGAGCTAGAATACTTGTAGTACTTCCCTATAAGTAGACACAGATTATTGTACTTAGACTTTACTTTAATCTACTAGGTTCATCCCCAGAACTTGCTCATCTAAGCTTACCAGCTTCCTTGTGTGAGACCGCACTTCTAAGTCGCCCCCATACGACTTAGCACGTATCCGCTAGCCCTGCATCTCGACGAGTGCCGTCTTACCGAGATCGCCAGAGGAATCCTTGACGTTCCGTCAAGGCTAGACCATGCTCAGCTTCAGTAGACTCACTCGAGTCGTCGCTGAGAAGACCTATCCTAGTTCGCACACGCCGACCGACAGTCAGCGTAACATGTATAGCCCCAATCTGTGTTGTATACCTACACCTGCCTTGCAGATTCACTTCTGAATGTTTTCTTTAAGGATGGATCTAACTGGTGTTAGTCAAACAGTTGCTGCAACAGAATCCAAATCTGTTTCAAATCTGTGTGTGGGTTCAAAACCTGCTAAAGATAAAACTGCTAGTGATTATCAGAGTCAAAATGTGTTTCTCTTGGAATGTGCAGGTTTGAAACCTGCCAATGATAAAATTCATTTTTTATAAAACTGCACCTTGATACATGCTCATGGTCGATTTGCTTACAAGCTCATCAGAGTTATGTTTTAGGCAAGTTGTTGTCCTGACAGAATCAAAATTTGTTTCTATTGGAGCACAACAGGTTTGAAACCTATTAAATGTCACATTTTTTTCATAAGAACATGCCTTGAATATCTGCTCATAGACAGTATCTTAGACATAGATCTTCATTAGCCTTAGTCAAGTCAAGTTATCATTAGAGTCAAATTCAGTTTCTCTTGTACTTTGCAGGTTTCAAACCTGCCAATGGTAATATTTTTATTCTATGCAATTACACCCTGACATTTCCTGATGTAAGTACAAAAATATAAAAGCTCAGCATCCAGTGAATTCATGCACTTGGGTTTGAAACCTATTGAATGTCACATTTTTTCTGTCAGAACATGCCTTGAATATTTGCTCGCAAAAGTATGTAAGTCACTTCTGAATGAGTTCATTGGGAGTGCATATAACTGGTCTTAGCCAAGCAGTTGATACAACAGAATCAAAATCTGTCTGTGTGGGTTCAAAACCTGCTAACAATGAAATTGCCAAGTGATTGTCAGAGTCAAAATCTGTTTCTCTTGGACTGTGCAGGTTTGAAACCTGCTGATAATAATATTTTTATTTCATATTCTATGAAAGCACACCTTAACATATGTTTATGGTCGCATCTCACTCAGCGACTCAGATGCTGTGGAGTTGGCCAAGGCAATGACCACCGCTAAGATGCTTATGAAAGTTGTCAAGGCATAAAAGAAAAAGGCCAAAGAAACCATTGTGACTACATGTCCTGTGCCCACCAAAAAGAGCAAGAAGAAAGCAAAACCCACTTCAACTGTATTGGAGGATATGGGATAGCTGGTAAGCTGACTCTTTGTTTGGGGTTCAGTTGTACTGACATATTGATTATAGCACTTGGGTGGACACATGACCACATCTTCCACTGAGAAGGCGGCCAAAGAATATAAGCAGTATGCTGCATCTGGAGCTAACTGTGTCGGAAAGCCGAATGCAAGGTGCAACCCTTGCATCAAGGCCAGGAAAGCTTGTTCATTTGGTAAATCTGCACTGTTTCTTGATGGTTGATTTAGCTAATGCATGATGAGTAGTCGCTGCAAAGAATAAGGAACACACACCAGCTGCACTGAAGTGTAAGGTGCTGGCCTCTGCACAATCCACTGTGCCTACTGTCACTGCCTTTACTGTCACTTTGCTAGACGCTGGTAAATCAGAGGTAGAGATTATGACAGATGGGACTACTGGTGGGGAGGTCACTGACAGTCCTAGGACTATCATGGTCCAGTGCACAAAGAGGCCGCTTGCTTCTTATCCTACACCCAAGCTTAAGTGCTCTTGCCTCAACATTGAGGCCCAGTTGGACAAAGCACACACTAAAACTGCGCAGCTCTGGCTCAAGAAGACTGAGCTCCAAAAATAGAATAATAAGTACCAAGAGACACTGATTGACATGCATCAGCACTCCCAGACACAAGAATCAGAGTTGCTTCATATGAGCAACTGCCTTTACTTGCTGTCGCACAATTGGAGGTCATGGAAGAAGGACCTTGGCAAGATCATTAGGGAGTAGATAGCATTGGTTAGAATACTTTGGATTAGAATTGCTTGTTGATGCTAATGTACTTTTGTTTTGTTGTGTGATATGGAGAGTGGAATATAAAGGTAGAGTGTCAGGTGATATGTGGGAAGTGGTTGCATGCTATGCATCTTGCATGTCCTCAGGTTCATCTTTGTCAGGTTCTTCAATATCTTTGTTATCTTTACCAGTGATGCTGGTCACCATGATACACTCATTGCTGTGCGGATGATAAGAGATGATGCAGAATGCCGCATAGTGCAGTTTGGAAATAACACCATCCAACTCAGCCAGCAGATATGAGCCTCCTTTTGTATGGTGCACTACAATCATAGGTCCTAAGTATTGCAGCTTCATCTTCTTGCTTAACTCATATTCAATCTTTGAGTTGCACACCAGCACCAAGGTGCTGGATGCATCGGATGTGCAATGCACAATATAAGCCATAAAGTTCAAGCTTTCCTTGTGAATAATGGTTCTCTACTGCATTCAGTGCAATTGATTTGAACCTGTTGGGGTAGCACTTGCCATCTTTGCCTACTTGCAGCAGAATATATCTGATTGCAATGCATGATGTGTCTACCACTAGGATGATTTTGTGGCTGCTTTCATAGTCTATCCACCAAAGCATGAGTAAATCTATGATGGAGTCCTTGAGCATTTGCATCACTTGACACTGCTCTTTGCCGAACTCGGATTGTACATCTTTTTTGGTCAAATTAATCAGCAGGCGCACAATGCACAAGAGGTTATAGATGAAAATGTGCAAGACACTGCATGTGTGACTGATTTTTTGGCTCTGGCCAATTACAGATCTTTTGTACCTTATATTCATCAGGCATGTGCCCTTTGAAAGTGTACTTGTGGCTGACAATAGTTGCTGATGGTGCAGCTAGTACAAACTTGGTTGTGGATACCATTGCACCTATGTTTTCTAAGCACTGCAAGATGCAGTGGATCAAAATGCAGTATTCCCATACATCAAGATGCTCATCGACATGCATCAACAAAGCCTTGTGGATGAAATATAGAACACACATTTGTACCACATGGCAGCGGGATGAAAGCTATAGAAACCCTAAAGCATGATTTGAGGCATTTGTGCTCAGGATGCAGAGCTATGTTACATGGAGCCCAGAGATGTTCTTAGACACAGAAAAGTGCATCCACAAACAACATACAAAGCAGATGTTTGGGAGCGGAAGATACAACATGAAAGTACACACGAGTCAATGTCAAGATGTGTTCACCCAGGAAAAAACACATATATCATTCATGAGGAAATGTCAAGGTCTGATTTCATAAAAGAAAAATGTTATTATTGGCAGGTTCCAAACCTGCGCAGTACAAGAGAAACAGATTTTGACTCTAATGTTCACTTGTAGATTTTATCTTTAGCAGGTTTTGAACCCACAGAAACAGATTTAGATTCTGTTGTATTAACTGCTTAGCTATAAGACCAGTTGGATGCACTCCCAATGAGCCCATTCAGAAGTGAATCCTCAAGGTACATTTATCTGCATTTTGTCAATTCTAATATTAATTTCTAACATCCTCCTTGAGTGCAATCATATGTGATCCTTTCATTGTCGGTTGTCATTCATGACCCAGTTGTTAATTCAAAAGACATCACAAACATCATTGGCCCACTGTGGTGGTCTGCCATCAGCACTTTTTCAGAGCAATTGCTAAATAAACAGGCCTAAGAATCAATTATGGTGATCATACTATTGAAAGAACTGCCTTAAGGATTCACTTGTGAATGGATCCATTGGAAGTGCATCTCACTGGCCTTAGCCAAGCAGTTGATACAACAGAATCTAAATCTGTCTGCATGGGTTCAAAACCTGCTAAAGATGATATTGTCAAGTGATCACCAGAGTTAAAATCTGTGTCTCTTGGACTTTGCAGATTTGAAACCCACTCTGATGATGATATTTTTCTTCTATGAAATCACACCTTGACATTTCCTTGTGAATGGTTTTATCAAAAACTCATCTTAAATGGTCTCAGCCATGTCATTGCCGCAATAGATTTAAAATCTGATTATCCTTAGCCAAGCAGTTGTTGCAACAGAATTGAAGTCTGTTTCTTTTGAACCGTGCATGTTTGAAATATGCTGAGTGATACATGTTTTTGACCTGCTTGGTACAGGAAAATCAGATTTTGACTTTGATAACTCCTGAACTAGCAACAATGAAGTGTTCTCATAGAAAAAAAATGTGACATTCAATGGGTTTCAAACCTGTTGCATTCCAATAGACACAGATTTTGATTCTGTCTTGACAACCACTTGGCCAAACACAACTTTGATTAGCTTGCAAGCAAACCAACCATGAGCATATTTCAAGGTGTGTTTTCATAGAAAACAAATGTTGCAACTGGTAGGTTTCAAACCTGCATGGTCCAAGAGAAACAGATTTTGACTCTGATTATCACTTGATAATGATATCTTTAGCAGGTTTGAACCCATGCAGACAGATTTATATTCTGTTGTATTTAACCGCTTGGCTAAGACCAGTTAGATGCCCTCCCAATAAATACATTCAGAAGTGATTTTATTTTATCCTGCTCAAACCTGCCTCTGATTAGCTGACAAGCTGACTGACCATAAGCATATGTTAAGGTGTGCTTTCATAGAATAAAAATAAAAATAAAAGACAGGTTTCAAACCTGTGCTGTTCAAGAGAAACATATTTAGAGTCTGGTGATCACTTGCAATTTCATCTTGGTGATCACTTGACAATGACATGTTTAGCAGGTTTTGAACCTACGCAGACAGATTTAGATTCTGTTGTATTAACTGCTCGGCTAAGACCAGTTAGGTGCACCCTCAATGGACCCATTCATAAGTGAATCCTCATTGGTTTTTTTTGCAAGAAAGTCATAATGCCACCCAGAAAATTGAGGCCTTCTGATTCATTTTAAGATTCATGTGGGAAATGTGAAGGTGTGATTTCATAGAATTAAAAAAAAAATGTTGACATTGGTAGGTTTCAAACCTGCACAGTTCAAGAGAAACAGATTTTGACTCTGGTGACAACTCGACTAAGACCAATGAAGATCATTATTTGAGATGCTGTCTATGAGCAGATATTCAAGACATGTTCATGTTCTAATATAATACAAAAAATGCATCACTCAACAGATTTTGAATCCATTGCAGCAAGACATGGCTAACATCAGTTGAGATAAGTTTTTGAGAAAATCATTCATGAGACAATTGTCAAGATGTGTTTTCATAGAAAATATATTTTATCATTGGCAGGTTTCCAACCCACGCATTCTAAGAGAAACAGATTTTGACTCTGGTGATCACTTGACAATATCATCTTTAGCAGGTTTTGAACCCATGCAGACAGATTTAGATTCTGTTGTATCAACTGCTTGGCTAAGGCCAGTGAGATGCACTTCCAATGGATCCATTCACAAGTGAATCCTTAAGGCAGTTCTTTCAATAGTATGATCACCATAATTGATTCTTAGGCCTGTTTATTTAGCAATTGCTCTGAAAAAGTGCTGATGGCAGACCACCACAGTGGGCCAATGATGTTTGTGATGTCTTTTGAATTAACAACTGGGTCATGAATGACAACCGACAATGAAAGGATCACATATGATTGCACTCAAGGAGGATGTTAGAAATTAATATTAGAATTGACAAAATGCAGATAAATGTACCTTGAGGATTCACTTCTGAATGGGCTCATTGGGAGTGCATCCAACTGGTCTTATAGCTAAGCAGTTAATACAACAGAATCTAAATCTGTTTCTGTGGGTTCAAAACCTGCTAAAGATAAAATCTACAAGTGAACATTAGAGTCAAAATCTGTTTCTCTTGTACTGCGCAGGTTTGGAACCTGCCAATAATAACATTTTTCTTTTATGAAATCAGACCTTGACATTTCCTCATGAATGATATATGTGTTTTTTCCTGGGTGAACACATCTTGACATTGACTCGTGTGTACTTTCATGTTGTATCTTCCGCTCCCAAACATCTGCTTTGTATGTTGTTTGTGGATGCACTTTTCTGTGTCTAAGAACATCTCTGGGCTCCATGTAACATAGCTCTGCATCCTGAGCACAAATGCCTCAAATCATGCTTTAGGGTTTCTATAGCTTTCATCCCGCTGCCATGTGGTACAAATGTGTGTTCTATATTTCATCCACAAGGCTTTGTTGATGCATGTCGATGAGCATCTTGATGTATGGGAATACTGCATTTTGATCCACTGCATCTTGCAGTGCTTAGAAAACATAGGTGCAATGGTATCCACAACCAAGTTTGTACTAGCTGCACCATCAGCAACTATTGTCAGCCACAAGTACACTTTCAAAGGGCACATGCCTGATGAATATAAGGTACAAAAGATCTGTAATTGGCCAGAGCCAAAAAATCAGTCACACATGCAGTGTCTTGCACATTTTCATCTATAACCTCTTGTGCATTGTGCGCCTGCTGATTAATTTGACCAAAAAAGATGTACAATCCGAGTTCGGCAAAGAGCAGTGTCAAGTGATGCAAATGCTCAAGGACTCCATCATAGATTTACTCATGCTTTGGTGGATAGACTATGAAAGCAGCCAC
Organism: Suillus discolor; assembly: GCF_016758755.1. Lineage (NCBI taxonomy): Eukaryota > Fungi > Basidiomycota > Agaricomycetes > Boletales > Suillaceae > Suillus > Suillus discolor. Next base: position 449,072 of record NW_024541277.1, on the reverse strand, counting down.
AAAATCATCCTAGTGGTAGACACATCATGCATTGCAATCAGATATATTCTGCTGCAAGTAGGCAAAGATGGCAAGTGCTACCCCAACAGGTTCAAATCAATAAAATCAGGTCTTATGGCTTCATTACAATCTCCATTGATTATTCTTTTAGAATAGGATTGCAAAAACTGAGACCAGAGTCGAGTACTAAAGATGAGAAAGGTTTGAACACGAGGTGGGCGGAAGCAAGAAGCATGCATCACCTCACCTAATTTGCTCATAGACTAAACTCTAGGTTAACCTTGTGCCCCAGCTATCAGCTGGCAAAGACAAATCATTCTACTGTAGAGACTTGTATCTTTGTAGGCTCATAGGATACATATTTACAACTCACTTTCAGGCTCAGTTTATACATCATTATCCTTCTAACAGATTTTGACTTTGTTTCAATGTCTACTTGGCTAAGACCAGTGAGATGGCACTCAGTCAAGTACACATGAGTCAATGTCAAGGCGTGATTTCATGGAATAAAAATGTTATCATTGGCAGGTTTGAAACCCACAAAGTCCAAGAAAAACAGATTTTGACTCTAATGACAACTTGACCTTGACTAAGACCAATAAAGATGAGTGTCTAAGATACCATCCATCAGCAAGTATTCAAGGAATGTTCTAATAGAAAAAATGCAACATTCAACAGGTTTCAAACCTGTTGCATTCCAATGGAAACAGATTTTGATTCTGTTATGACAACCACTTGGCTAAACACAACTTTGATGAGCTTTTAAGCAAACCGACCATGAGCATGTGTCAAGGTGCATTTTCATAGAAAATGAATCTTATCATTGGCAGGTTTTAAACCCACACAGTCCAGGACAAACAGATTTTAACTCTGATAATCACTTGGCAATTTGATCTTTGATAGGTTTTGAACCCACACAGACAGATTTAGATTGTGTTGTATCAACTGCTTGGCTAAGACCAGTGAGGTTAACTTCCAATGAACTTATTCAGAAGTGAATTCTCAAGGCACATTTTATCTGCATTTTGTCATTTCTTGTTATGACTAGGGTTATCTGAATAATACAAGCATGAATGTGCTGCCACGTGCTAAGCGGGTCTGTACAGATTGACAAATGTCGATAGGTCTCTCCATCTATCTTGGTGTAGCACTCAGGTTGGTGTTGGGCTCGTATCCTGTCAAACTCATAGGTATCTCACATTATACTCCTCGACACTCCTCTTACCTTCTGAGAGTTCTGTGCATTCATCTGAGTCATCCAAAGGTTGTCCGTCCCCTTCTGAGGCCTGTATACACTTCTGATCCTCCGTACCATGTCCCATCTGTGTCCATCTGACTTTGCTGGTGCGTTTTCCACTTGTTCATCTGTTATTGATTATGTCTTAGGGGCACATATGTTGTCGGCCTGTCGAAATCATTGGTTAATATGTATAGCTGCGCGCCTCATGCGCTATTACACGCATATCTCTGTAGTGGCTTGCCTCGAGCCTTATTACATTTTGGATGGCTTATCTCGCTACTGTTTTCGCCTATGCAGTTTCCAGACTTTCACGCTGTAGGATATAATCTGCCTCACTAGCTACTCGCACTTCACTTCACTTTCCCTGCTACGAGTCATAGTCAGTAGAGTCACTTTCAGATAGTCGTACTTCACGCAATCGATCTTTGTTCATTTGGAATGATTGTTTGGCCTGACCACTGCCATTTCACATCTCGCTGTCTCTAAGTTCTTTCGATAGACTTTGCCTAGTTATACTTCACAAGTCTTATACTTCAATACACCCGCCGTACTTCTCTCGGAACACTCGCTGTTCATCAGAAGCTCTTTGGATGCTTCATGCAACCTCAGACCTTCATTTCTTGACGTCGGACCACCCTTGGACCACTTTGGACAAGTACTTTGGTACTTCGGACACATTCTTGGAACATCAAGCACAGTCTTGGTAGCTTTCCCTTCTCTCATCTTTGATCTTAACAAGATATCCCTTGCATTATATCAAGGAGCATTTCTATAGGCAGTCTCTTTGGGACGAGCATATCACTTGCACATTGAGTTCTGAAGGTAACACTTTGTAGAGCCTACACAGAATCAACTCTTTACACTGGTTACCAAAATAAAAGGGTCGCCCAGGTCAGAAGTCCAAGTATCAAAGGTAAATGAGACTTCACCAGGTATATCCTGCCCCACAACATAAGGACTTGGGGCTCATAAGATAATAGAAGTACATATCTTGAGAATTTCCTTGACACGCACTTCAGTAGCTTTAGCTTTCTTGATGATTTCCTTGTGAAGGGCCTTTGTCATATCCCGCTGAAGGTACAACAATTCAGATGGTGAGTCTGAACAATGTTGGGTCTTGCAGAACCTAGCTGCTATGCGACCCTAAAGGGTTTCTGGACCAGGCTCAAGGCTCAGAGAAGAGGAAATATGATAGAAACTTGCTGAATACTCAGACTCATACTGGTAACTGGTGAAAAGGTAACTTGATTATGTAAGCTACAAAAGTGCAAACATAACACTAAGGTAAAAACAGTCTCTGCAAGCCCAGCCAGAAATGAATCCCTACACCGCATTCTGGACCCGGACCTATCATGCAATCATCTCCAGACTTCCGTGCTTCCAGATCCGGTTAGCTTCTATCTTCCATGCCTTTTCCCTTTAGTATTTCCCTTCTCAGTTAGTGTGCTTTATTTTCTGTCCCTTATTCATTTCCATCTTCATTTTATTAAGTTCCGATACACTAGTGTTAGGTGTTCCACATGCTCCATCCATAGCCTCACATAGCCTTGCACTGTACTGACTGATTCTCCATTATGTCCTTCATAGTATATAAACCCTGTAAAGTCTCTGTATTTCCTTAGTTTGAATATTATCTTAGATCCTGCTCATTCCCTCCTCTGTCTGACTTGAGTCTCTTCTCGTTGTCTCCAATAGTCTTAGGATCGACTCCTATTGACTTACCACCTCTGCCTCTACCTCTGGTAGTCCTCCACTGTTTCCTTTCTAGTTCGGTGTAGCACTCGGATCGGCATTGGGCTTGTATCCTGCCAATTCCAAGGGTATCCCACACACATATTCCTCGACACTCCGTTTACCTTCCGAGAGTTCCGCGCATTCATCCGAGTTGTCCGAAGGTCGTCCATCCATTTCCGAGGCCTGTATACAGTTCTGATCCTCCGTACCATGTCCCGTTGTAGGGATTCATTTCTGGCTGGGCTTGCAGAGACTGTTTTTACCTTAGTGTTATGTTTGCACTTTTGTAGCTTACATAATCAAGTTACCTTTTCACCAGTTCTACTATGAGTCTGAGTATTCAGCAAGTTTCTATCATATTTCCTCTTCTCTGAGCCTTGAGCCTGGTCCAGAAACCCTTTAGGGTCGAATAGCAGCTAGGTTCTGCAAGACCCAACATTGTTCAGACTCACCATCTGAATTGTTGTACCTTCAACTGGAGCCCACCGCGAGGGTTTCTTGTGTTTCTAGGCTCTTCCAGCTCTCCAATCATCCCCCAAATTCGCCTATTATCCTACCACAGTCATTCCTTATCAGCTTCTCCCATATTCCCAAGTTTTCAGCATCTTGTCCTCCTCCCCAGCGCATTGATAAGCGTTTTTCTCACGCGTTTTTCGAGCGGATCTCTCGCAAACTTAGGGTCGTATTCCCCACGTCCGTCCGGTCATTTTGAGCCCTCGCTCATCGAATTTGGAGCAGTAGTTGTGGAGTTATCGAGTTTTTGGTGTTTTTGAGAAGTTGAGGGGAGATAAGGGTTTTCTGGGTGCTCAAAGGCCTGTCTCTTTTAGCTCTTTTGGCCATTTACCATCCTTCAGTGGCTCTGTCCATTGCCCCAATCTGCTTCTTGATAGGACCAGCCCTTGTTGCCCTGCACCGTACCCCTTCCTCCTCCTCCCTCTTGCACCTCCGCACTTTGTCGCACTTTCACCAGCCCATTTCGCATTGGAACCCCATCGACCCTATACCCGTTTTGAAGCCCTCATTCATGGCTTTCATTCGCGCCCATCGCCGCCCCGATCCGCTCCGTCGTTCGCCCACCATTCGCGTTTTCCGCCGCCCCTCTATTTTATCACACATTTACACCATTTTATCTATATCTCCTCGCCCCTCGATCGCGCACCTATTAACCCTATACTCGTTCTGACCGCATTCGCCGCCGCTTTCCATCCGTCCGCCCCGCTTCCCGATACGTCCGCGCGTTCCTCCGCAATCCGCCATTCTCGCGTTTCCCTCCCTTTTCCATCATTCTTTTCATATCTTGCTCAGTTCTTGACCAATCCTAGTTGACCCTATACTCATTTCGAAGCCCTCGTTCGCCCCTTTCGATCCGTCCACTCCCCGTCGTCATACATGCAACCATCATCGCGTTTTACATCACTTTATCGTCGCTGCTCCTCCAGTACTCAAAGCAAAGTCTGGAGATTATCGTTTTATTGCATTGCCTGACCCTCACTCACTGGCGCAGTTTACCTGGCATACGCGTCAAGGAAACAAAAGGTGTTTGAGGACCCCCAGGTTAGTTTTCTTAGTTTAGCTTAGCTTTGGTTTGCATAGGTAGATGACTGGGGACAGTCATGATTCAAAGTTCCCATGAGATGTAGGGATTCATTTCTGGCTGGGCTTGCAGAGACTGTTTTTACCTTAGTGTTATGTTTGCACTTTTGTAGCTTACATAATCAAGTTACCTTTTCACCAGTTCTACTATGAGTCTGAGTATTCAGCAAGTTTCTATCATATTTCCTCTTCTCTGAGCCTTGAGCCTGGTCCAGAAACCCTTTAGGGTCGAATAGCAGCTAGGTTCTGCAAGACCCAACATTGTTCAGACTCACCATCTGAATTGTTGTACCTTCACCGTCCATGTCCATTTGACTTCACTGGTGCGTTTTCCACTTGGTTATCTGTTATTGATTATGTTTAGGGGCACATATGTTGTTGGCCCGTCAGTTATACGCATAACAAACACGCCTTGCGCCTTATTACATGCATATCTCTGTAGCAGCTCACCTTGAGTCTTATTACATTTCGGATGTCTTATCTCGCTACTGGTTTTGCCTACGCAGTTTCCAGACTTTCATGCTGTAGGATATAATCTGCCTCGCTAGCTACTCGCACTGGACTTCACTTTCCCTGCTACGAGTCATAGTTAGTAGAGTCACTTTCAGATAGTCGTACTTCGCGCAATCGATCCTTGTTCATTTGGAATGATTGTTTGGCCTGACCACTGCCATTTCGCTACTCGCTGTCTCTAAGTTCTCCCAATAGTCTTTGCTTAGTTATACTTTGCGAAGCCTTATACTTCAATACACCCGCCGTACTTCTCTTGGAACACTTGCTGTTCATCGGAAGCTTTTCAGATGCTTCGCGCAACCTCGGACCTTCGTTTCTAGACGTCGGACCACCTTCGGACCACTTTGGACAAGTACTTCGGTACTTCGGACACATCCTCGGAACACCGAGTACACTCTTGGTAGCTTTTCCTTCTCTCACCTTCGATCTTAACAAGATATCCCTTGCTTTATATCAAGGAGCATTTCTATAGGCAGTCTCTTTGGGACGAACATCTCACTTGCACTCTGAGTCTTAAGGTAACACTTTTGTAGCGCCCACATAGAATCAACTCTTTACATCAGACTTCATCTGGATTAGTCTTATCACTTGTTTCTGAATGTCCACCGGAATTCCCATGCATCAGACTCCAGACTCCAAATGTTGTCCTTTAGCCCTCAGAAGTTAGGGGTATGTACTCAGGTAAGGGGCACAGCGCACGAGCTGAAGCCAAGCCCTTCGGATACGACCCTTGAGCACGTTCTTAACAGTATATTCGAACTCACACCTTACCAAGTATACTTACAACTAAATTCATGGCACCTACACACACTCAGACCAACCTCCACACAGCGGGCTTAGTAACCGCACAAGAAAGAGGACTGTTGGGAAGAGGGAGGAGGCAAAGCCAGGAAGGGACCAAAGGGCTGGAAGTCATGAGGAAAGAAGCCAAAGACCGGGAACGAGAAGCCAAAGGCCAGTGGGTCAAATGCAGATGTGTCAAAGCCAAAAGACAAGTCCGAACCAGATGGAGTATCGCTGGCATGCACAGAAAATGCTCATGCTGAGCTCGCACAAAGCAATCCTGCTGGAAATGAAACGACCATTGAGCTATATGATAGTGGGGCATCACAGCATATGTCCCCATATTGAGAATGCTTCATTGATTTTAGGTCAATATCCCCGCACCCCATTCAGGCTGCCGACAAACATACCTTTGAAGCTATTGGAAAGGGTGACCTTCCCATTGAAGTCCCAAATGGCAAACACACAAGCCGAATCCTGCTAACAGACGTCCTATATGCTCCATCAATGGGAGCAACTCTCATTTCAATATCAAAACTCACCCAAGAAGGATATGCAGCCTTGTTTCATGGTGACTTGTGTCAAATCTTCGACTCTAAGAAGAAACAGCTGGGTGAGGTCATCGTTAGCAGAGGCCTATACAGGATCAAGCACGAACCTTCACATGCAGCAGCCGTTAGCTCATCCAAAGCTCTAACTATGGAAGAACTCCATACTTGAATGGCCCATATAGCCCCATCAGCAATCCACGAGATGCTGACAAAGGGCATGCTAGAAGGAGTCAGGCTAGATCCAGGACACGAGACCATGGGCCAATGCAAATCTTGCGAGTATGCAAAAGCCATGTGCAAGCCAATAGGGAAGGAGCGAGAGCCAAAACGGTGCAAGAAAATCGGTGACGAGGTCCATAGTGACTTGTGGGGCCCATCCCCAGTCCAAACTCCAGGAGGGAAAGTATACTATGTGTCGTTTACAGATGATCATACCCATTATACATGCCTATATCTTCAAGCATCAAAGTCTGACACATTTGAATCATGCAAGACTTACGAAGCATGGCTACAGACCCAACATGACACTCGGATCAAGCGGCTGCAATCAGATCGTGGTGGAGAGCATCTAAGTGAAGAGTTCAGCCAGCATCTCAAAGAGAAAGGCACTGAATGAAAACTCACCACACACAACACACCACAACACAATGGTGTTGCCGAACGGCTGAACCGGATGCCAGTCGAACGCATCCATGCAACCCTGCATGGAAGCAGACTGCCAAAGAACCTATGGGGCGAAGCAGCCAAGCATATAGTCTATATGAAGAACTGGTCAGTGACATGAGCATTAGAGGGCAAAACACCATATGAGATGCTCTATGGGAAGAAGCCAAATATGAAAGACCTACCAGTATGGGGCATTAAGGTATGGGTGCATGACCCAACCGGCACAAAATTGGACATGCGGGCACACAAAGGTCATTGGATCGGGTTTGATGCTGAAATGGGAGCACATAGAGTGTATTTCCCAGATTGCCAGACCATTGGAGTTGAATGAAATGTCTTGTTGAGAGACAATCAAAGGAGGGCCCAGCACCTCCACCATCCTCGCTGATTGAGAAGGAGAGCGAAACTACAAAGACCAATTGTTACAAGTAACATTGGTCACATGGCCCCCCTATCATTTTCCCTTCATCCTCGCCCTCACCATCTACCCGCTTGTCCTCCTTTACCGACTTTCCGTTGACCGGATCCTCGGGACCGTTCCCGTCCCTCGCATCGCCCGCCTCTATGCACGTGCACGCACGTTCCTCCCCTGATTCGACCACCAATGTGGTCCCGCACCTATGACTCGGTCTGACTCGTGCCACCAATGTGGCTTTCCTCTTTCTGTTCCTTCTGACTGCGGATTCCCGCACGTTGTATTCTTACCGTTGGTTCGTTCCAACGTTTCTCGGTCTCATTCCACATTCGACCACCCATCACTAATCCGGCTATGTTGCCAACGCACCTATACCATTCTCGTTTCCCCTTTACCCTTACCTACTGTGCGGTAGCCTTGCCCTTAACCCTCTCCACTTAGTATAAGTAGTCGGTCACCCTGTACTAGATTCTCTAACTTGAATCTACTCAATCTTCCCTGGAACATACTTCCCTCTGAACGCCCCTTTGGCTTCAGTCTCTAGTATCTTTTCTTAGTTGCTCATCGCGACTAAGTCTACCTCGATCGACCTCATCGTCCGGACAAGACAGTCCTTACCTTGAGCGACTTCTAAGACATCTGTCTCAGAAGTCACGTGACACGCGCGTACTGTGATCACTGCCGACTCGTCGTCGCCAGTCTCACTTGCTATACCGGATCCTTCCGGTTACGTCACGAACGTTAGCGGACGACGCCCCTCTTAGGGCTCCGCCTAACAGATCTATTTGAGTGCGTAACAAAAGATTCAAGTTTCCCCTCGAAGCCCCGCCATCCGCGCGGCCCCCCATTGATCAACAGACACCACGACTACCTGGATCAGGAAGTACCCTTGGGAACGCGACCCCAACACTCCTGAATCCGAAACCGAAGAATCAGAAGCAGACCGCACGTCCTCTGACGAGTTTCCCGACGAACAACCGTACGGCAACCTCAACTCGAACCCCAGAACAAGAATGTCTGGAGGCCCCACCCAACCGACTGACTGTGACCAGACCTGAAATCAAGGCTGGATCACCTCAGAATTTCGAAGGGAACATCGACGATGCTGCAAGATGGCTCTACTCTGTGGAGACATACTTCCTCATCAACCCAACGATCTACAACAGCGAACAAGTTAAAGTCGCTGTTGCCCTCCAGTATATGACTGGAGGAGATGCACGTATCTGGGCGAACAACTTCTACCAGGAAGCCTTTTCCAAGAGTCCGCCGGACTTCGGAACTTTCAAAGACTTCAAAACCCAGTTCGAAACCTCCTTCCAGGCCATCGACCGACAAACCGAGGCCATGACCAAGATCCAATGCCTCGTACAGACCGGGGACGTCACGCCCTACATCGCAGCCTTCAAAACCTACGCTGTCACTGCCAGTATCAAGCAGGACATCGCGCTCATCCACTTCTTCGAGCGAGGTTTAAAGGCTGGCCTTCGCACCGCTATCTATGCGAAGGAGACCGTCCCCACCACCATCGATAAGTGGTACTCTGCAGCCACACAGCTTGAGTCCAACTACAAGCGTGGCAAGTCAGTCACTGCCAACACTCGACCACTGCGCCCTACGGGTAATCGGCACGTCCCTAGGCCCAACGTTCAGCACCGAGACCCTAACGCCATGGACGTGGATCGCACCCTCACACCGAAGGAGAAGCAAGACTGCTTCGACCAAGGCCTTTGCTTCAAATGCCAGAAGAAAGGTCACCGAGCGAACGACTCCCGGTTCCACCCGAAGGTGCGCCGAGGAGACAAGAACGACGAAGAAGACACTGGCAAGAAGCCAAGCAAGTCTGGCGTCCGCCAGCTTGACGAGTCTTCTGACGAGGAAGACCTGGGGGTCAACCGAGTCGGAAAGAAGGATTTTTGAAGCGAGGAATTGTCGAACGGTCAATTTCCTCTATCTGCGCATTGTATACTAAAGCTGTTGGGAAATCCAACGAGTTTCGTGTCCCGGTGACACTATTCTCTTCTTGCAGTGCCAAAACCGTTCCAACGACCGCGATCATCGACTCTGGGGCAGGTGGGACCTTCATTAGCTATGACTTCGTCAAGCGAAATGGGATCCGAACCCACCTACTCAAGAAACCCTTCCGGATCACTACAGGTGGATGGGAGCCAGTCCTCGGCAGGACAGGTCACCCACTACTGCATGCTATTCATTCGTCTCGACAAGAGACTTATGTATGGAAAGTTCAACGTAACGAAACTTTCCAAGCGTGACGATCTACTTTTTGGAAAACCTTGGCTTAGCGCCATGACTCCCGAAATCGACTGGAAGGCGAACACGATCTCCCTGCCTGCGACCAAGCGGTCAAAGGAGGTGGAGGAAGACTCTCAATGCTTCCCGCAAAGAGAGCGGAGCCCGGCCTTACCTCTTCCGAGGGGAGAAAGCCGTACTCGAAGAACTCGACGAGGAGGATTTTACTCCCCTCAAACGACTCCCTGAAGGCACCCAACACTGTCTCGAGGAGATCAAGAAGCGCAAGAAGCGCGCCAAGAAGAAACCGGCACCACGAACGGAGCCTTTCGAAGATATCAACTTCGACACCATGGACGACGTCTGGGTCGGACAGACCCAACCAGCGGATGAAGTTAAGGATGTTTCCACCTACCCTCTCGCTGACGACTGAAATTTTAGTGGAATATGCTCCCGACGGAACCTCCGTCCGGATCATCGAGAACGTCATGTTTGACTTTCCCCTCACCCTCGACGGAACCTCCGAAAAAGAGGTCCGAAAAGCCCTGCGAAAACAGGCAAAACCCCTCCGGAACCTGTGGATCCTAGCTAGCCAGCAGGAATACACGAAGACCTCCAACAAGGCTCAAGAATTTGCCATGGAGGACGCGCAAGAAAAGAAGAAGAAATCATTCGAGGAACTGGTACCTTCCTATCTTCATGATTTCGCTGACATCTTTGCGAAAGATGGTCTCAACAAGCTCCCTCCCTCACGACCGGGGGTTGACCACAAGATCGAAACGAAGGAAGGCTTCATCCGAAGTCTTCCAGAGCATATCCGCTCTCCCCGAAGGAAACCGACGCAGTCAAGGCCTTTCTGGACGAACATCTCGCCAAAGACTTCATCCAGCCCTCGAAGTCCCCTCAAGCTGCTGGATTCTTCTTTGTCGGCAAGAAAGACGGATCCCTGCGACCTTGTCAAGACTATCGGTACATCAACGAATGGACGATCAAGAACGCGTACCCACTCCCTTTGATCCCACCCTTGCTTGCGAAACTCAACAAGGCTCAGTGGTTCACAAAGGTCGACGTACGCTCAGGATACAACAATATCCTGATACACCCTGACGACAGGTGGAAAGCCGCGTTCTCCACCTCATATGGGCTCTTCGAGCCCAAGGTAATGTTCTTTGGACTGTGCAACTCTCCTGCGACTTTCCAAGCTTACATGAACCAGACGTTTGCAGAAGAACTGAACTGAAGGATGGCTAATCGTCTATATGGACGACATCCTAATCTTTTCAGATAACCTGGACGAACACCGACAACGGACACGTCGTGTGTTGGACAAACTCCGTAAGGAGTCCCTCTTCCTCAAACCCGAGAAATGCACCTTCGACTCCCAAGAAGTCGAATATCTCGGTATGATCATCCGACCAGGACAGGTCGCCATGGACCCCGCCAAGCTGAAAGGTATCAGCGAATGGCAGCAACCCTCGTCTGTCAAGGACGTACGATCCTTCCTCGGGTTCTGCAATTTCTACCGGCACTTCATCCCCCACTACTCTGACATCGCACGACCTCTTCTGGACCTCACCAAGAAGGAAGTCCCTTCGCATGGTCAGAATCAACCGAAGCGTCCTTCCAGCATCTGAAGACGCTCTTCACCACGGAACCGGTTCTGCGGAACCCCGACTCTTCGCGTCAGTTTGCACTTGCAACTGATGCGTCCCTCTTCGCGACCGGAGCAGTACTGCTCCAGACGGATAGCAACGGGGATTATCACCCCTGTGGCTACCTCTCCCAGTCTCTGAATGCGGCGGAACGCAACTACGAGATCTATGATCGGGAACTCCTCGCCATCATTCGTGCCCTCCAAGCCTGGAGGCACTTCCTGGAAGGGAACGCCCACCCGGTCATTGTGTTCACGGATCACAAGAACCTGATCTACTTCCGCTCTGCTCAAGCGACTCACCCGACGACAGGCCCGGTGGCACCTACGCTCACCAACTTCGACCTGGAACTTCATCATGTTCCCGGTACGAAGCTCGCTGCACCAGACGCCTTGTCCCGCGGCCGGACCATGACCAGTCTGGCCATGATAACGAAGACCGTGTCCTCCTCCCGGACACCCTCTTTACCCGTCTCATCGACACCGAGCTCGCTGACGAATTCCAGCGGCTCTCGACGACCCCTCCGACCAGACTGTGAAAACAGCTCTGGATGCTCTCTCCGGGGTGTGCGCACCCCCCATGAAATCTGCACTCTCTGACTGGAGGTTCACCGACTGGTGTCCTCTTCTACAAGGACCGTGCTTACGTCCCCCCCGACCTCCGGCATCGGGTGCTCGCGCTGCACCACGATCATCCCACCGTCGGGTCACCCCGGCCGTTCTGTTACCGAATGGAACGTCAAGAAAGCTTACTGGTGGCCCGGAATGGGCTCCTTTATTCGAAAATACGTGGATGGCTGCGCCATGTGCCAGCAAATGAAGGTTAACACCCACCCGACGACTCCCCCCCTGACCCCCATACCTTCGACTTCCCTCCGGCCCTTCTCTCAGGTCTCTGTCGACCTGATCACTGACCTCCCGGAGAGCGCCGGCTACGATTCCGTCATGGTCGTGGTAGACCATGGGCTTACGAAGGGGGTAATTCTCTGCCCTTGCAGAAAAACCATCACTGCTGAAGGCGTAGCTGAACTTTTCTTCAAGAAAGTGTTCATGCGCTTCGGACTCTACGACAAGATCATCTCGGACCGAGGCCCCCAATTCGCCTCGAAGCTAGCAAGAGAGCTAGGACGACTCCTCGACTACCAAGTCGCACTTTCCACCGCCTATCACCCTCAGACGGATGGCCAGACTGAACGGCTCAACCAAGAGCTAGAAACCTACCTCCGGATCTACTGCCGGACGACCCCCTCCGAATGGGCGAAAGCACTTGCCCTATGGCCGAGTTTGTCCACAACTCCCGAAGACACTCTGCCAGGAACGCCTCCCCCTTCTTCCTGATGATGGGATACGAGCCACGAGGCATTCCCCATCTCTTCCCCGACTCTACCCTACCGACCGCCGAAGAACGTGTCAAATCCCTTGCCAAGATCCGCGAGGAAGCCCTCGCATGCCACAGCCTTGCACAGCAGCGCATGGCTGATCGTTCCTTTGGCCAGCGTTACAAGCCATGGAACGTTGGTGATAAAGTTTGGCTATCTGCCACGAATCTGATCACCGGGTTCCCTTCTCGGAAACTCGCCCCGAAACGCTATGGACCCTTCCCAATCCAGAAGGTCCTCTCCCCCATCACGTTCCAGCTCAAGTTGCCTGACAGCTGGCGTATCCACCCCACGTTCCATGCCTCGGAACTTTCCTCCTATCAGGAGACGGACGTGCATGGCCCGAATTTCACCGAACCTCCCCCTGACCTGATCGACTGGGGAGGAACACTACGAAGTGGAAGCTATCCTCCAACACAAGGGTACCGGTGCGCGCCGCCGATACCTCGTGTCATGGGTAGGCTACCCACCCTCCGAACGAACGTGGCTCCCCGAAAAGGAGTTGAAGTCCGCAGCGGAGCTGCTGAAGGCGTATAAGAAGCGACTCAAGATCGCTTCAATCGCCATCAACTGTTGATCTGCTACCACCATAGCTCCTCTCAAGAACGACACCTGCAACCATAGAACCAAACGGTTCCACACCAGAGCTCACTATTCTACCTCCCCTCGCGACAAACCCTTGCCTCAGACCCCCGAATATTTCCATCGACAACAGATCCGGAACCGACACCGTTCCACCAAACCCCTCGACAAGCACCGACCAGTCACCCAAGAATTCACCTACGCCAACACCCAAGGAAAGCCCCTCAAATATGTCGGCTTCAGCATCGTCGCTTTCCTCTCCCCTTTCCGCTTCCTCTCCTGCATCTGTATACGGCCCGACCCAGACACCCCGACAACCGCCTGGCCTTGAGAGGCCAGCCTTCACCCCGTACCGACGACCCTCCTTACGCTCTGTCCGAGAAGACAGGACGTGTGCCTACTGGGAAGCAGTGATCTGCGACCCTCAGTTTGCCCTGCGCATCGACAACTACCTCGCGCGCACCAACGATGATGTCACCTACAATATCATCAACCAACGCCTTTCGAAGTGCAGATGCACTCACTGGCGATATCGCCAGGATCGACCTCCAGAGGGATACCACCCTCTCCACCATCTCTACCCGCTACAACCAGGGTAAAATCAAGCAGGCGTTACTAAACCTGCTCGAACTTAGGAACTTCCAGTCTGTTGTACTGGCCATCGAGGAGGAGCGGGCATTTAATCCCCCTCCCGACCTTCTCACCGTCGTCGAGTGCGCTGTCAGTGACAGAGCTCCGACCCCCTTCCACCTGTGACCAGATGTCGAATCTGACGATGAACACGTCCCCAATGTCACCCAGCTGACAAACCCAGAAATCGACCGCCTCTATGAGGAATACGAACGTGAATGCTATGCGCCACGTAACCCCACCCCTGAGGCAGACACTATCGTCTTCCTCGAAGTACACGATTCCCCTCTCACCATCCCCTTGGCAGATGAATCTCACTCTGCCCCCACCATCACCCCCAACGACTTCGTGCCCACTAGGGACGTACCCCCTTTGACCATTGGTTCTCCGGTCGAGAACCCAAACCCCCTTCCCGCCCCACGACGTCGTGGACGACGTGCACGTGCACAATCCATGCTCGCCCTCGGACTCCCCCTCTCCCATGCACACCGCCCACGCACCCAGAACTTTACAAGGCACTACACCCGTGAAGACGCCCTGAACCGTGCCTGCATCGAGGCCACCGAGACCACCCAGATCTACCGTTCCAACGTGATCTGTCGCCAATGCCATGTATACGGTCATAAACAGAAGCACTGCGCTCAGTACTTCTGCCGCATCTGTGGGAAATTTGCCCCAAAACACCTCACTCCCTTCTGTCCACAACTCGATGGACGGAAACTACTGCGCCGGGGACCCTCCTCGGACAGATTCTATTCTGATATGCGCAAGCTCGAAGCAGCATATGATCATGAAGCCGCCCACGTTGAACAAGAACGCGAGGAAAACGCACTCGAGGCCGCCAAATGGCTTGCCGACCTCGACTTCGACCCCAGCTGGTATGACAACCAGGATGATTAAAGCTCGTTGAGCTTGAGCCTTGAAACGGGGGTAATGTTACAAGTAACATTGGTCACATGGCCCCCCTATCATTGTCCCTTCATCCTCACCCTCACCATCTACCGGCTTGTCCTCCTTTACCGACTTTCCGTTGACCAGATCCTCGGGACCGTTCCCGTCCCTTGCATCGCCCGCCTCTATGCGCGTGCATGCACGTTCTTCCCCTGACTCGACCACCAATGTGGTCCCGCACCTATGACTCGGTCTGACTCGTGCCACCAATGTGGCTTTCCTCTTTCTGTTCCTTCTGACTGCAGATTCCCGCACGTTGTATTCTTACCGTTGGTTCATTCCAACGTTTCTCGGTCTCATTCCACATTCGACCACCCATCACTAATCCGGCTATGTTGCCAACGCACCTATACCATTCTCGTTTCCCCTCTACCCTTACCTACTGTGCGGTAGCCTTGCCCTTAGCCCTCTCCACTTAGTATAAGTAGTCGGTCACCCTGTACTAGATTCTCTAACTTGAATCTACTCAATCTTCCCTGGAACATACTTCCCTCTGAACACCCCTTTGGCTTCAGTCTCTAGTATCTTTTCTTAGTTGCTCATCGCGACTAAGTCTACCTCGATCAACCTCATCGTCCGGACAAGACAGTCCTGACCTTGAGCGACTTCTAAGACATCTGTCTCAGAAGTCACGTGACACGCGCGTACTGTGATCACTGCCGACTCATCATCGCCAGTCTCACTTGCTATACCGGATCCTTCCGGTTACGTCACGAACATTAGCGGACGACGCCCCTCTTAGGGCTCCGCCTAACAGATCTATTTGAGTGCATAACACCAATCAGCAAGTGACCAATCAACCAACTCAAGGAAACACTCACCAGACCACAAATCCACCTCCAAACGATCCATTAGGTCCAAATTTCAAACAACAATCAACTGGTCCTAGAAGGTCTACTCATCAGTGGACTGAGTCAGCATATATGTGCATGTTGCGCAGCGGTGAAGGTACTCACGATGGTAGAGGAGGGGATCCAGTCATTCCTAGAGGGATGCAGAAGGTAGACGAAGAGAGAGAGGAAAGCAGCGGGAGCATGGGAGCATCTGGAGAAAGGTTAGAAAGAGGATTGGAATTCGAAGAAGAACTTACTGCATACACGATGTTTGCAGGAATGAGCGAAGTCGAGGGCCTGGAACCAAGCACCATAGAAGATGCGAAGACATGAGCTGATTGGTCAAGATGGAAAGAAGCCATCAACGCGGAGCTAAAGAGTCTCGACGAAGCATGCACCTGGGACATTGTCAGCAGCAAGTGGGTTTTCAAGATTAAAAGAAATGCAGAAGGAGAAATCAATAAGTATAAGGCCCGGCTGGTAGCACGAGGCTTCACACAAGTATACAGCATCAATTATTATGAAACCTATGCACCTGTAGCTTGTCTCGCATCGCTGAGACTGATTCTCGCGATCGCCGCATGCCAAGACTGGGACATTGATGTATCTGATTTCCACAGTGCATTCTTGAATGGAAAGCTCAACAATGATGAAGAGATCTACATGGAGCTGCCCCCAGGAGCAGACTTGGGAGACAAGGACAAAGTCGCGAGGCTCCGAGTTGCATTGTATGGATCTAAACAAGGAGCATTAAAATGGTACAAGTGTCTATGTGCAGAACTCACCGAGCTAGGCTTTGACCAGATGGAAAGCGACTTGGGAGTGTTCACAGTGCACATAGGAGAAGACCTACTCATCCTCGCAGCGCACGTCGATGACTGCACAATAACTGGCAGCTCGAAAGAGCTAATCAAAGCGTTCAAGGTTGAAATCACATCACGATTCAAAATAACAGACCTAGGACCTATCAGCTGGTTACTTGGCATGAAAGTCACTCAAAATTGTGAAGCACATACCATTTCGTTGTCCCAAGAGTCCTTGGTAGATGCTATCATCACGAAATACAATTTCGTAGATGCAAAACCTGCAGCAGTACCTATGGATCCAAGCATTCAGTACACAAAGGACCAATCCCCTACCACAACAGCACAGATCACCGAAATGAAACGAGTCCCATTCCGTTCAGTGCTCAGATCACTGATGTACCTTGCCATTGGAACTCGGCCAGACATCGCATTTGCAGTGTCGACACTCACGCAGTTCACTGATAGTCCAGGATGGACTCACTGGGAAGGAGTTAAAAGAGTGTACCGCTATCTGTTGGGAACAAGGAAATTGGGACTTACCTTCGGCACAAGCAGCACCGGCTTGGTGGGATACACAGACGCTGACGGCGCTAGTCAACACCATAGGCATGCAATAATGGGATTCGTGTTTTTGGTTGATGGCAGCGCGATACTGTGGGGTTCGAGAAAGCAGGAGTTAGTGACGCTCTCAATGGCAGAGTCAGAGTTCATAGCGGCCACTCATGCAGCAAAAGAGGTCCAATGGCTCCATCGTTTCATTGGAGAGGTCTTCCGGCTGTTACAGCACCCTATGACGCTATATAGTGACAATCAGTCAGCCATCGCACTAATGAAAGATGGAAGTTATCATGCATGCACCAAACATATCGACATCCACTTCTGCATTGAGGATGGCTTGATCGAATTATTGTACTGTCCCACGGAGAATATGGTCACCAATATGCTAACGAAGGCCCTTCCGAGTGTTAAGGCGAAGCATTTCACACATGAGCTAGGAGTTAGAGTCATCGTTTGAGAAGGAGTGTTGGAAGTTACAAACGATGATAACGATTATCATCACATGTGACTTATTTACTTACATAATCATGTTAGTGTATTTGCAGTCTTTCTACTCAACACACCTCAGTTGCTTGTATAGTCAACTGAGTTCATATCTTCAATACCATGTCCTTGAGATCTCCCTTTTCCACAGGATCCAGATGGATGGGGGGGTAAGTCCATCGCCTTTGGGCGAGTTTGAGTGTCTGCTTTCAGTCTTACAGAACGGCAGACACGTTGGCAAACGGCAGGCATTGGTATTTGAGCTCCAATACTAATGCCAGCTGTCTCCATCCTGTTAGAACATTTAGCTGATCTTGTACCGAGCGCTTTAGTGAGTCTAGAATCTTACTTTGAGTCCCATTATAATGAGATCATAGTTTGCATGATCTTTTTCCTTCTCCTCAACCCTCCTTTGTTAAAGACTCTGTTATTAAGAGCATGTGCTTCTCAATCATGGGTGTTCCCATTAACTCAATGTCCCTCAGTGTTTGTCAACATTATCATGTATCACAGTCATCGACACATCTTCATTGACAACAAAGACCAAGGACTGGCTTTGGTCAAGTATGTAGACAGGGAGGAGGTATTCTAGTGGCAGGTGTTACGACTGGGGTATGTTGAGCTGTCTAAGTCCAAGTGGACTAAGATTCAGTGAGACAGACGTGGTTCTTCTCTCAACTGAGAGGTCAAAGGTTTCTGGCTAAGGCGAGTATCGGCGACTCCCTTAGAATAATGGTTCTTAGATAGCAAGGTTGGAGGCCTTGCTAAAGGACTATGTTCCAGGTAAAACCCAGTAGATTAAAGTGCCAAATACAAGTGGTACACTAGGTGTCTATATAGCGAGTGTTCAAGCGGAGCTTGTAAATGGCGTATCAAGATAGAAGGCGGACAGCCCGCTTGGTAAGAGATAAGAGATAAGAGATAGTGCGGACAGCCCGCTTGATAAGAGATAAGGGCTATGCATGGTGATGGTTACTGGAACGGAAGGTGAGCTTGGCGATTATGTGAGTAAGGGTCTGGAATGTGATTGGACGTTCAGCAACAGATGCGACAAAGGACCACTGTCCGGTAATGAAGGAAAAGGTAGGGGAATAAGTATACCGTAACAGCAGGTGCCTGTTCAAGAGTGATTGAAATCATAAGCTGCTATCCATATAGAATACTGCTAGTTCACAGAAATTAGAATTTGTGGTGAGCCAACCATGATTGCAGAGTGTGTGTGTTACAGTAACATGGCATGAGTCCCCTGCCAGCAGACAGCCCTCTGCCACTGCACGGCTATAGACGATACCGGAGTCTCACCAGCTCTATGATGATAGATGACGACAGATAACGATAGATGATGATAGACGATAAGCGGCAACTGCCGGCTTAGATAAGCGGTCTGGACCGCATGTGACGACACATGACGACATAGGTCTAGAAGACCTATTTATGTTATCAAGATAGAAGGCAAGCCTCGTGCTGCCTCATGTACTGATAGAAGGGTACCGCATGGACCCTATCTACGATAGAAGCCCGCCTCATGGACGCTATCTCTGACTCATGTAGATAAGCAGATTAGAACCCAGCTTTAGGCTGAGCTTAGATACGAAGAGTAGCCTTATATAAGGTCGAAGATTAACAGTAGATGTTCCTTACTTTAATCTTACTAGGTTTACCCTTGAACTCCTTGTCCCGCTAAAGCTACCTGCTCGACATCGACTCGTACCTTCAGTGACGCCTCTCACTGTCTGTAAACCCTGCTATCATCTCAGCGTAACCCCTCGTTAACCACCACGAGCTACGTTCGAGTATGCAACCTTTGCTTGTCTGTAAAGGCCGACGACTCTCAGCACTTGGTACCACTGTCGTGGTTGTCGCTGTTTAGATCATCCTAGTCGCACACGACCGTTTGTCGTAACAGTGTGGTGAGGTAGTTGGTCATAGTGTCCAAATCCAACTAATGAAGGATCATGTACATGGGTGTTTGCTTGGACAGGCAGAGTCCTTCATACATTTGCATTCAACAAGAATAACTGCATAATTGAGAAATGAATGTTGCTTTGACTGACTGCTGTAAAGGATTAGCACATGCACATCATGTTGGATTCAATCGAGTAGAGTTTTCAACAACAAGATTTGCTTGAGAAACAAATGATGTTTTCACTGACTAATTATAATAGATCAGCACACAAGATGACACACAATCCAAAGGGACTGGCATTTACACTGTTACAATTGTGTATTCATATTGACAAAGTTCTATCATTTTCAATGATTGCACAGCATGATGTTCACATCAGGTGACTGACAGATTATCTGCCATACTTGCTCTGCAAGGTAATTGAGCACACCTAGTGACATTTGCATGACTGCTGACTTCTGTGGGGTGCCAATTGCAGTGGAAGGGATAGTAGTCTTATGATACACAACGATAAATATAGCGGACTGTGAAAAATGGACATGACATAACGGTAAATCGAATGATCCACCATGGAACAAATTTGGCAATGCGGGAAATCCGTTGTCAGCGGAATAGTGGCATATACACTATCTAAGTCTATCTTGCTTTGTCTGCCTGGGGGAAGCTACTGTGTCGACTTTTCGACCGCGGATATAGCTTTATTTAAAATCCAATATTTTGCTCGAAGAGGGAGGATGTCGATTGACCTTCCACCTAATGAGTTCTGGAGCCAGTGAACGCGGAGGGAACTTTTGGTTATTCTATCAGATGAAGGAAGACGACGACCCTAGGTTATTTAATAATTAGGGGAATTTCAAATAAGAAATGTTTGTTTTGGCGTGTAGATGGCGAGTATCTACCCAGTGCTTAGTCTTCAGTGCTACATAGTACTGTGAAGTAGCTACCGCGACTCTGCAAAGAAATAAAAAGAAATATTGTTGCGTGTCAAATGACTCTGTTCTATTCCCACGCCATTATCCGCATTTCTCGAATCGGTGACAACTCACTCATCTTTCAATCTTTCACTCTCTGTAATTTTGTTAAAGCTTCAATTGATCTGATGTCGAAACCATCCACACCACAACCGTCAAACACACTTCTACTTCGTAGGCAGCTCACTGAGCTCACGAAACACCCGGTTGAAGGGTTCTCTGCAGGTGCGGGCAGCCTTTCTCCCTAACTTTGATCTTCAACCGATTCCTGATAGACTTCCGGGCAAAGGACTTGTCGATGACAACAATCTTTATGAATGGGAGGTCATGATAATCGGGTTGGTGCAAATCCCTTCAAAACCATCCATCACACTCACCAGATTTGACAGGCCTCCGGACACCCTGTAGTACGCCCTTACACCCCTCTTCATCTACAACTCTTATTCATACCTAATCTAGTGAAGGAGGGTTCTTCAAGGCTCGACTTTCTTTCCCTGCAGAGTACCCTCTCCAACCGCCAAAGATGCGGTTTATCACGCCCATGTGGCACCCAAACAGTAAGCAACGGGTGCTTTTTAATTACCGCGTGATCTAACCCTATCGTACAGTTTACGCCGACGGTGTAGTTTGCATCTCTATCTTGGTGTGTATTCCTTGTCGTCTCTCTCAATCAAAGCTCATCCATAATTCCAGCATGCTCCAGGTGACGATCAGTACGGCTATGAAGATGCCGGTGAACGATGGATGCCTGTCCACACGGTGGAAACAATTGTATGACCTTCGTCAAAACGCTTCCTTTGGCCCGATTTGACTCTCTGTTGTAGCTCGTGAGCGTCATATCGCTACTGTCCTCCGAGACCCCAAACACGGACAGCCCAGCTAACGTGGATGCGGCTAAAGAAATTCGCACGGACCATGCTGGTGCGTGACCGGTTGACCTCTAGTTGGCTGAATCACTTGATGCTAACTAACTATTTCATTGTAGCTTACAAGAAGAAGGTACGACGTCTGGTACGTAAGAGTGCGGAGGAGGCTTTTGATTAATTCATCTTCATCCTCCATACATCTTCACCCATCCGTTATACTCCTGTTTCGTAGTCTTTTGTGTTACTAGTTGCTTCATTTTTGTCATCGTATAAGTACCAACGAGTCTTTCAAGACCTTGTCAATGTCTGAAACGGACACCCAGTCTGATACCTGATCACGTGACACGCGCAGTTACACTTGGTGGAGCTCCTTTAAGCTGTGACCGTCTCCATCTTTCTCCTCACCCCACCACCATCATATCGCCCACTACCAAATCACCGATCAACACTAAGCATGTCGGAACAAGCTGGCGAGGCAAGTCCATCAAAGAGTCTCCGTAAATCTAACCTAAAACATTCCAAATGTTGTATGTTATATGTTCTCGTTTCTTGTGCGCTGTAATCTACCCAGGCTGTACCTGCAGCTCAGAAGAGTAGCTGGACGAGCTTTTTGAAGTCGTGAGTATCCATTATTCTTCATCTTGTGAGATGCTCTAATCAGTAAACTAACGCCCCTTAGGCTGGCTGGCTTCACGGGCGATCTGTCAGCTATGACTGCTCCTCCGTTTATATTGTCACCTACGTCCCTTACTGAGTTCCCAGGTACTATCGGTTTTGAGCGATATATATCGATCTGACTATGTTGCGTTGTTCAGCTTACTGGTGTGAGCGACCTGAATTGTTCGCTGCGATTGCAGATGGGAAGACGGAGCAAGCCCGAGCATTTGCTGTGTTAAAATGGTTCATCGTGAGTCGAGAAACATCGCGATTGTTTATTGTTCCGTTTATTTGTATGGTTGTCAGAGTACGCTTAAAGGGCAATACACATCGCGGAACGAATCAATGGGATCTGAGAAGAAGTAGGTGATATGCTTGTATGTATCCCTGATATGAAGCTAATCTAAAATGCAGGCCGTTGAATCCTGTTCTTGGAGAGTAAGCTTCTTTGTTGCCGACACACGTATCTTGTGCTGATCTGATCTCTACTAGACTCTTCTACGGGTATTGGCCTGCGAATGCAGCTCGCGGAGGCAAAACCACCCTAGTCGTAGAGCAAGTTTCCCACCACCCACCCATCACAGCTTACCGCATAGAGAACCTCGAAAAAGGTGTGATCTTGACTGGACACAGTGCCCAAAAGACAAGTTTTAGTGGTACGTTGTCTTTGTTTCAGGTACCGCACATCAAGTCCCGTGTTCTGACTTGTGTTTCATTTTAGGGGGAAGCATCATCGTGAAGCAAGTTGGACACGCAACTCTGACTGTATCCCTTCCATCCGGTGAGACCGAGGAATACCTGATCACACTTCCTCGACTCCGTATTGACGGGCTGTGGTACGGATCCCCATATATCGAGCTTGCAGAAACGAGTTACATTCAAAGCTCTACCGGGTGGCTTTCTACGGTGCGTGCTCACTTCTCACTTCTCATCGTCCATGCTATCTGAATCCTAATTGAATCCGGATTAACGAACCAAACTGAATCTGCCAAACGAAATAGATTGAATACAAAGGCAAAGGCTATTTCTCCGGCAAATCACACACGTTTAAAGCAACGCTCACCCCGCCTTCACACGTCCACACGTCTCCCCACGTTATCGAAGGGACGTGGCATACGACGTCTAAAGAGTTGCATAGTGGTGTTACGTTCCATGATGTCACCTCGCCGAAGGAGGAGATCACGGTTGCGCCTGTTGAGCAGCAGGGGGAGTGGGAGAGCAGGAAGCTGTGGCACGGTGTTGCGACGGGTATCAGGGAGGGTGATTTTGAGAGCGCTGCGACGTTTAAGGGGAAGATTGAGGTGCGTTCATTGTTCTCGTTTTCTTTCTTTCTAGAGGTTTGCTGATACGACTGTGTTGGAATTTGTATTTGGCACAGAACGAGCAAAGGCAGAGAAGACGGGACGAATCTGCTAATGGTACGACGTGGGAGTTGAAGCATTTCAAACATATAGAATATGATCCTGTCTGTGAGTGGACCTCCTCTCTCTCCTGTTCATGGTTTGTCTAGATATTAATGCTAACGCCCTTTGAAGACGAACGTCTAGGCAAGCTGTTCAAAGCAAACCCCCCAACAGAGGATGGATATGTTTACCTCGGCAACAGTCCGCGCTCTGAGTCTTAGTCTTAGTCTTAGTCTTAGTCTTAGACACTGGGCAAGTATACCTCCAGACGTGCAGACGACCGCTGTCAGCCTATAGAGTATTGTTTGCACCTTTGGATAATCTGGATTGGATTGGACGTTTGTGGGTGAATTAACGTTCCTGATCTGATATCGTCTCCTACTTTCTTTCTAGTTATTGCAAATATGGACTTGATTAATTCTCACTTTTTGAGGTTGGCTGTGTGAGCGATAGGGCGAGATTGGACCACAGATACGCACTGATCTAATTCACATTTTCACGCGATTGTTAGTTCATTGCAATATATTATACAGGCACGAACGCATAGGTCACGGTGAATTCATCCGCTGGACAGTACCAAGGGTATAGGAGCTGGAAATGCGGATGGCAAAGACGTTGCCGAGATGTTCAACGAGAAATACATATACGCCCTGTCTAATTGGCCTCACTCGGGTCTCGTTCGAACGCAGACGGTGAGGTATTAGCCAGCAAAACAAGGACCCCGTTGCGCGAGCAAGGGGCCCCCAGAGTGAATTCAGGTACAAACAGACGGTAACCTAAAAAATAACGCCATACAAAAGATGATGGGAGAGAATAAAAGGGTGGGTGCGCAAATGAGTCCCTAGTGTAACGAATGGCTCAAGTGAGAAGAGAAAAAGGACTTAGACGAAACAACGCACCTAGTGAGACGAATGGCTCGAGTGAGAAGAGGCGAAGAGCCCCTTTACAATTCGTCCCACGGGCCACTAGGTATAGCACGCCAAACTCCGCCAAAGGAGGTGGCAGCAAGGGCTGCCGAATTGGCAATAAGGACTGCCGCTACAACAGTAAGGACTGCCGGGGTGACGATGAGGATCGCCGACTTGACAATGAGGACTGTCAAGGTGGCAATGAGGATTGCCGAAAGCTTAATAATTAAGTCAAAGATGCGCAGGGCATCAGCTAAAGGGAGTTATGGTCTGGAACCGAAAGGAAACGAGTTTCGGGGAAACCCGTTGGGCAAATCTGCTATTGAGCACGTTCACCCAATTACCCTGGTATAAACAAGATTAAACTCGATTAACTCAAGTTTCTATTTTTACTATCTCACACAGGAACAGCAATTTCCCACCAAAATGATTACTCTTGAGTATCAATGATTCAATTGGCACGTTCATCGCATTGCACAATGCACATACGAACTTGACTGCAGTTAACTTCGGAATCTGGAGCTGCTTGTGTGAGTGATAGTGCCGTACCGTATACAATGGCGATAGTGTTCATCTCACTGCTACTGAGTACTGAACGTTGATGAACATGAAAAATATTTCAAGGCTCATAAGAAGATTGTAAACGTATCATCACAAGGATTAATTATTTGTACACTCGTTATTATTTGGAATATAACTGCTTTCCAACACTGAGCCAGTAGACTTCAAAAATCATCATCCTCGATCTCACTTATTTGTCCATGACCCTCAAAAGCTGTAATCATCGTCGTAACTCCCTTCGTCATCGTCATCGTCCTCACCGTAACCCTTTAACCCTTCTTGTCGTCCCTGGGCACCTTTCTGCTCTTCTTCTGCATCTCTGGCGAGTCGGAGGCCACATGCGTTCCGTATCCCCCGCCCGACCCATTTGTCGCCCAGCCCCTCAAGCATCAAGTCATGCGGCCCCTTGTCCCTTTCATCATCAGTACACGCAACCTGATACGAAATACCAACAGCAGCGAGAAGCATCCGTATGCCCCTTACGAGTGATTGATGATATGCGAGCATGGCCTCTGAGTCGCTTTCAGCAGGTTTCTTCAATTCTCCGAATAACACCTCATGAACGTCCACAGCTCCTTCCTCGTGTAATTCCACTTGTCCACATTCGATGCGACGCCAATTTTTGCCATAGTTTCCATCAGAGTCATCATAGTAACCCCAGCACAAGGTCTGCCACCCATTGCGCGTGTGCACATCCGGAGGAGAGCCTGTCTTGAGCTCATTCTTGATGGTAAATGCATTGCCTGCCGTCGCAGAAGGGCGACGTTGGATCTTGTACCCAACAGAGTAGAACCATTCGACCTCTGACCAACGCGAGCGACAGTAGTATTGAAAATGGACGTCAATGTACACTGGCGCAGTGGGTGAGTAGATCCTGACTATATGATCAGTGGACCGTGGCTGTCGATCAAAATGGATTTGAGCAATAGAATACAGTGTCGACAAGTTGTACGCACGTCCTCGTCGTCAAGTACCGTTTCATTCCATAAAATGGTGATGCATTTCTGGAGGATGCCGTTCTCAAAGTTCATTTCCTCCTCAATCTGGGAAACATAAGCCTTGATGCTGTCGAAAAGCCAAGCTTCATCGGAGTACTCGTCGTACTCATCGTCATCGTCCCCTGAATCTTCCTCTGAGCCATCGTCATCGTCCCCTGAATCTTCCTCGGAGTCATCCTCAACCTCCATAGAGTTTTCTTCTGGGCCACCCTCAGAGCCCTTGCGCGATACTGATACAATGCTGCGGTACTTTTTATTAGTTTGGAGGCGGTTGATGGAATAATTGGTCCACGCGCTCTGCGTGGCGTGAGTTGGGCGAAGTAAGGGACCAAAGTGGTGTTCCGCCAGTTCAAGTCCTTGTAATTTGGTTTTAGCTGCTGAAGGATCAACACTATTGGCACTATTGGCAGACATAATGGAGAGTGAGATACGTGCAGAACCTGACTACGTGGGCAATTCGGAACGACTTAATGTAGAAGGGCACGTTGAGAACGTGACACGCAAATTTAAGCACATTGGTCTTTACGTGATGGTGACACCTATGGTAGTTCGCTTCCCCAATATCATAGACTGGCATCCCCCCGCCGGAGGTTAGAAGATGCGATGGGTGAATCGGCCTCAGAGATGTCCCCTTCTCGGCGACTGCTTCGTTGTTTAGTAGAAGATGGGATGACACGTACCGTCTGGTATGGGTTTTTCTTTTGAGCGTGCTTTTGATGACACTGGCATTCAAGTTCATGGAGATCTTCGATACAACTCTTCTAACAACATTATCGTGTCTAGGAGGCCTTTCCTCCATGGCAACAGATTTCGTAGTTGAGAAAGAGAGGGAGGTGATTTATGGCTGTGTGCTGACTCGGGAAGGGGGGGGTTGCAAGAGACACTATTTCTGCAAGGTTGCATGGTGAATGTGGGTTCCATAGTCCAGTAAAGTACTAGTGACGGTAACAGCGAAAAGCAGGTCGGAACAAGTGACATCGAGCCACCGCAAATCCGACCTGAACCATTCCAAATGTCGCAAGTCGCATGTCTTGTTTCTTGTGCCACATATGTGATCGATTAGAAGGGCAGCTGCCAGCTGGACGTCCTTGATGTCTTTTTTCAAGTCGTGAGGTACCATCAGTCCAACGTTAACGTTAAGCGCTAAGCGCCAGTGACGAGGTATTGTTGAACCGGTCCGGGCGGGTCCGTTGCGACCTTCTTCACCTCCAAACCCCTGTTTTTCGACCCAGCGTTATGTGCCAATTCATGCAACATAATGCCACAAGGATAACGCTGTATCATACTGGGACCTCTTTTCTGCTGAACATCCCGAATCAGCTAGGCTCTCAGGTGAGTTCATTCATCCCTATCTATAATTGCAGATCACGCCAATGTACAATAACTTTATTCCTACAATCAGATGGGATCGACGAGGGACAGACGGAGCATCAAATAAAGACATTCCGTTGGCTCTTTACAGAACTTCGGATGGTCAATGCTTCGTTCTACAAATATTGGTGCGTGCTACACAAATTCCGTATGAGAGCTCACGATGACGTGAAGCTTGTGAGGGCATACTGCACTCCATATACTTACCCACCTCGATAGCACACGCACCTTATTCCTCTGATGCAAGTCCAGCCTCCTCCCTGGCTGCTATTTGCATCACCAAAGGAAGAATTGAACTCTTGCAGCGCGAGATCCATTGACGCCTTACGCTGAACGATGGATTTTTTCGACAACGAGCACCGCGCAGCCGGCTAGATGACATTGACTCGTTGTGGAAGCACCATGCTTACTTGCCCTTATCATGAACTGCGGGTTGTTCCACGACGAGTCGCGACACAGATTGGGAATATGAAACTGAATGAGAGCACAGTGTTACTCAGGAACGATTCCATTAACAACAAAATATATATTTCTTAGTTCATTTTACCACTTTCGTACGTTGTGCATCTGACGAGAAGTAAATATGAGACGTCGGAGTTCACTGTAAAGGCAACCCCTGCAACCCATGTCCCCAACTCAAGGTCAGTGAATGTGTCATATTCCCGCCCTTTACATCCTGCGAGCTTGGATTGACCTTTCGACATCGAGCAACCGGCTGGACAATTTTGTTGGAGAACTTTCAACATCATGCTTACTTGCCCTCCCGCCATGATTTGCGGGGTATTCTACGATGGCGATAGACTGAGGATCTGGATTCTAAATTGGTATATGAGTGCACGCCAGGTTCCCTGGGAATGACTCCATTAAGCGAGCCGTCTATCTCGTTCAAGCAGGAAAAGGTTGATATGGTGTTACAATTGTCGTACATTGCGCACCAGCGACGAGAAAGGAATATAAGAGGTTGGAGGTCACCTCGTGGCGCAGATAAAAATTAGTGCAGTCTGGTCTCAGTATCCTACATAAAGGATGGTTCGAAATGCATCAGAGGGAGTGGACGAGTAGGCAGAGCATATCAATGAGAGTCCGTCGAGAGATGTAAAGGTATGTGACTCGTGAAGAATGAGAAAATCGTGAGCTAATGACGATCATCTGTATGTTCATGAGGAATACAACCAATGAAGAGCCAGATGCGAGTCCAGAGTCCAGCCTGTCTGAGTATTACGTCAGGGCGTGATGGCGTTGAAGTTGTACCAGTAGTTGTGGTAGCATCGCCAATGGCAGGTGTGGCAGACGAGGAGTCAGCAGCTTGTGATGACTTAGCGACATTGGGATTGACAGACATTGAGCTGCCCGTAGTAGAGTTCTTCGAGTCCGATGGTTTCGTGTTCTGTCTCTGTCTCTTTTTTTGTTTCTGTTTCTGTTTCGCGAACGCAACCTCCCTCGCTGAAGCGTTTCTCTACGTGATATTAGACAAAATCGAACGATGGGGGAGAGAAAACATACACGTTTGCCTTTTGCATACGGAACTTCAACAACTGCAGAGTTGCGCACTTGCAACTCAATTTCTTCACCACTACGTTTACGCCGTTTCAAAAGATTTTGAGCCCAGTTGAGAGGAGAGGACGGTGAAGTATCATGAGTATCTGAGGAGCTGCGGTGGAACAAGCGGTCAAGAAACGTCCTACTTGGCTGTGCTGAGGAGTGAGGACGGCCTTGTGTAGAAAACTGATAACACGAGGGTAAGGAAATAGAGTCGAAGTGATAGTGATGACGTACATGAGAACGATCTGGTGAGACAGTGACACCATCGAAAAAACCTTGGGGTACCTGAGGAGCAGGCGGACGTCGCTGGACTGGACTTCGTGTAGCGTTAGCCTAGAGTGTGTTTGAACACAATGATATCTTTTTATGAGGGTGTCACGTACATGGAGTACCGACTTGTCGCCCTGGCAGAGCGCGTTCAGGTGTGAGAATGCAATATACCAGTCAACTCGCCTTTGAATCTGAAAGAAGATCATCGAAGCCAGCTTCCTTCACAATCGCAACATCCCATATGTTGACGTGTTTTTCGCGGCCACCAGTGGCTAGCAGTTTTCCACCCGCGGAAAATGACAAGCAATACACATGATTTGCATGCTGGAGTGGTGAACTAATGAGTTGTCCATTGTCGAGGTTCCACAATCGTGCTGTATAGTCGAACGATGCACTTGCGAGGATGCGGCTATTCGGAAATATTGCAATGGCAGTGATACCGTCAGCGTGCTCATTTAGTACTGTGGTTTGCTCCCACTTGGCTGCATTCCATATCCTAATTGAGCAATCATATGACCCAGAGACAAGCACATTTTCGTCCTTCCAAGCCAGGCAGCGCACGGACCATACATGCCCTTTGAGAGTCGCGACAAGCTTGCCTGTCTTTACATCCCAGATTTTGACTGGAGAGTCAACGGGTTCAGACATGGTCCCATCACGACCACCAGTCGCAATCAAGGTCATGTCCGGTGAATAGACGACTGCCCACACGTCACTGTGCCCGGTCTCGATTGGCTTGAGGATGGTCTCTCCGCTTTCCACGTCCCATTGCCTTGCAGTACAGTCTGAAGATCCGCTCAACACTCTCCGACCGTTCCGACTCCAGCAGACAGACCGCACTGGTTGTGTGTGCCCTATCCACTTCGCGATGACCTTGCATGTTTCAGTGTCCCACAACCTCACTGCACCATCCACACTCCCGCTAACTACCGTCTTCCCGTCCGGAGACAATGCTATACACTTGCCTATAGTTTTTCCATCCCGCCAGTCTTCCCCTATCTGTTTCCCGCTCTTCAAGTTCCATACCCGCAGCGAGCCGTCGTCTGAACAAGTCATTGTCTTCTGTCCACCTGGGAGGTGTATGACGCTATTGACCCAATCTTTGTGTCCTTCAAATTTCTGGCAGGGGGTTATCTCTGATATTTCGTTCCTTTGAGTAGTTGTTGAAGACATGCTCCAGGATTCCTACTGCCGAGTGCAGCACTGTATCAGCTTTCAACGATCAAATCCCAAAATCGTCACTTACGAAGATAGCAGCGACGGGCGGACAGCAAATAATAATGATTGCTCTGGGCAAATCAGAGTTGAAGTCTTTCCTTCGTACATGCTTTCATGCTTTATCCTCGTGTTCGGTTCACAGCCTATACTATGACAGCGTTGGCTGTGTCCTTGCATCATGTAGCGAAGCGGTACCTAACGACAACGAGATGCATATAACAATGACTTCTCTACCATAGGGTCCTGCCCCAACAGACAGTGAACAAGGATTCAAAAAAAAACAGCAACGATGACGAGATGCATACAGCATGTTAAGGTTTCCATTGCAGATCCACAGCCACGCTCCACTAATCTTATAATTAGTATCTACTCACCCACTGCAGTGACTGCACCGATGTACATTGACATACGTTTTCAATACTACTGCCACTCGCGCAGAAGTCGAGTGTTTCCACACTCTCAGGCACAGGATCTAATGTTACCCTCCTGTGGCGGCAGCAATGCACTTGCCGTCAAAAAGAGTTCAATATGACCTGTCCCCTGGATGTGCAATGGGTGGCCTGTCTTCTGTTGTTTGTCAAGATGTGAGACTGCATGCTCAGCGAGAGTGGCCCCGCTTAAATCGGGTGACCTTTCGCGTTTGCGATCGCCTGACGGTATTGAGCGTCAACCTGGGATATGTATCCAGGGTAGATTAAGCTATAGCGTACCGCCTTGTGCCGAGCGCGTTTTTGACCGTGTGCTACGTCTCTGAACTGAGTCACTGTTTTCTCTTCCTCTCTCCCACTACTTCTGACTTACCCCCTTCTGGATTCCCTCAAGCCATCGCAGCGTCATTGGCACCGATGAAAAAACCCTAATTATTACACAAGAAGGTGAGTCGCCGTTTCAGTTCCTCAGACTCTTTTGTCTTTCCCGGATAAAGACCAAGAACAAATTGATCGATCTAATCTCTGCTCAACTTAGGCCCTGCGTTTATTACAGCAAGCAGAGGCGAGATGTGAGACTCAAGTAACGGGAGGTTGAGATAAGGATAAGGATACCGGTATGAAGGTGTATAACGAGAGGTATAATATTCTAGAGGTACGCAAGAAATCATTGTAGAGGACGAGGGCATCAGCGACAGTTTAACAACAAACGAATAAACATGCATTTCGTTCTTCTTTTTCAGCTGTGTTGTATGCGGCTTGGCGATTGTGGAACACGATTCCCAAAAAATAAGCTTGGTTTCACGCATCGACCAGTAAGTACAAATCACTTGACCGCCCAACAGAGGAGGTACACGAAACATATCCGGCATCTTCTAGTTCGTTTCCATTGAGAAGTCTTTCCCATTTTACGCTGGAATTCATGCAGTGTATCCATGCGCTGGATAGCGATTGAAGTTTAGTATTTGAGTTGGGTTGTTTTGTGGGAAGTGGTCGAGCATATTCGTAGTGGTTGATCGATTGATCAATGCAAGACTGTCACTTGACTAGAAGAAACGATGTGTCAATGCAACCTTGTTGTATCTGTGCCTTACAGCTTGCAAGCACCGAGAGTTGTTGATATCCAATTTGCTCTCGCTCTACAATGTGCACCTAATGCTATGATGATAGTCGCATTCTGGGTTGTGCATCGACAGTGAAATAATTAATTACCATATAGATTGGCACATGTGTAGCAACAGGACGTGTATTCACCAGCACAATACACTGCATCAGATGAAAGTCCTATCAAGCAAAATGTATACCCTCGTCGTGAAATGCGGATAGTAGTCTGTTGAGCTGATGAGAAAACATAGAAGACAAAACGAAGAGGACTCACTTTAGGAGATCGTCAAGGGTCATCTTGGCTGCCCGCTGTTGCGAGTATCCCGATGAGCCGAGAACTTCTTCTACTTTAGTCTTCATGTTTGTGTGTTCATCGATCATCTGATTTATGGTCATCAAGTCCTCGTGTCAATGCACAAAAACTAAAATCACCTTATTTTGTGTCGAGCACCACGTTCTCCAGTTTTTTTCCAGCATCTCCATGACGCCTTTTGCCATGAATGTGGCATGTACCATTTTATTTCGCCTCGAAAAGATAATTCTACCCAGCCCATCAAATTCCTCGAACTTGATGGGGGGAGGAGGATTAAGAGGCACCAGTCGGACCACTGACGATTCAACTTGTGGTGCTGGTCGGAAGTTGTTTTTTCCCACGTGCATCACCAGGTCCACCTTCGAATAAAGCTGTACATTGGCAGATAGCCGCGACCAAAGTTCTGTTCCGGGTTGAGCGACAAGCCTCATGGCAAATTCTCTCTGGAACATGAGGATCGCTACACGAAAGATTGGTCGATGAGAGAGTAGGCGAAAGACAAGGGGTGATGATATTTGATAGGGTGTGTTGGATATGCATACATCGAAATATGGGAGATCGGTTTTTACAAAGTCTCCAATGATTATGTCTAATTTTCGTTGTTCTGGTCTTTCGAGGAGTAGCCTGTCAGTTGATGATATTAAGACGGAGAGGTACACGCACTTCCCCTGAACTCGCTTCGTCAACTCAGCTGCCATCCGTGGGTCCATCTCAACAGCGGTGACATTTTTGGCTTTTTCAAGAATCTTGACAGTAAGGTTACCTGTACCAGGTCCAACTTCGAGGACTTTATCCGTAGGACGAAGGTTTGCCTATATGTCACGATTAGTATCTATGAGATCGACTCAGCGCAGATACGAGCTGAACCGAACCTTGTCTACGATACTGATGTAGAATCAGCCCGAGTTATCTTATATGGGAATTGTGAGCGTACGTTTGAGCAATCTGCGGATTCTTCAAGATATGTTGTCCGAATCTTTCTGTATTGAATATTGGGTTACGGACGCCGGCTGAAGTCCCTTCATTTGCACTATGGTTTTTAGATGATGATGATGCAGCGGCCGATTTTATTGACGGCTGGTGGGTACGCGAGAAACGCCCTGAAGTTGCACGAGGCATTCTTGGATTGTCACGGTGGAGTTGATACTGTGGGCGAAAAATGTAACAAGTAGAAGTCAAAGCACGTGACCTCATGCCCTTCGAGAGGGCAATATTGGAAGTCAACAAGTTGCTGAGGTTACCACCAGGATCCACAATCGAATACTTAGAACATCATGTTCAAGAAACCTTTAGGGAATTTAAAGACTTCAGGTGCGCGATTGTTATTGTTCACCAACGTTGTGCCTAATCATTGTCATGCTCACAAGCACCCCTGCGTAACTCTGATAGGCGCAAGCTGAAACAACACATCATCCAAGCCTTCTCTCTCGTTCCAGATGTCGGCGAGGAACTTGTACCCGAAGGTCTGCTGTCAGTAAAGTTCAACACATACACCGATGAGCCAGGTGTAAGCGAATCTCGTTACAGCTCTTTGTTATTGATCACATATCGATGAGACCTGCAAAATGCTTCACGATGTCGCCGCACTCAGGTGGCTTATTTGGGACCTGGTGGAGACCCTTTGTGGTTCACGCTTGGTATAGGCAGCGAGGACATAATTCCGACTGGTGAGTTGTGCCTTGCTGCGAGTCAATCATCCGTGGCTCAGTTACAATAGTATACACCTTGTGGAAGAAGCCAGATCTCATTCCATTTCTGTCTACACCATCTGCGGTGATTCCAGTCCTGATTGGTGGTGCGGATCTTATGATTCCTGGAGGTACGTGCTACTTGCCAGTTTAGATAGGCCCTCACTCAGTAGACCCTGCAAGTCGTTCAGCATCCACCATCACTCCAAGCTGGACAACTTGTCAGCATTACGGAATATATTCACCATTCAACGCATATTGGCCCCCCACTTGCTGTGGGGCATATGGCAGTGGATAGTGACGTCTTATCCGAGGCTGGTTCAAAGGGAAAGGCAGTGTTTGTCCTGCATGCTTGGAATGACCATTTATTCGATATGGGACACAAGGGAAACCCGCCGGATCCATGGGAGATGAGCCATTCAACGACAAATGATCAGCATTCCACAGAAGACGAGGACGTCACAGATAATGATGTGTTGAAAGAGCCATTAGTCGATGCACTGAGCTCTCACCTGGAGCAGACGCAGTTGGATGATCCTGCTCCTAAAATAGAACTGACGAAAGAAGGTGCGTTAAACCTCATTAGTTATGTCTTTGATCCCTCACTCCTGACAGATGTTTCGAGTATTCTTCATGACGCCCTTCTCCAGGCAATGAGAACGACCCTATCTGGCTCCCAGGCCTCCGCGCTTCCGATGCCCGCTAGTACGTTTTACTCGGCTTATATCCTACCCTCGCGACCTGCCCAATCACCATCTCAGCCATCCGTATCTACACCTATTGATATAAAGCACTCCACCCACAAGTCGCTTGCGTATTTTCTCAAATCAGCAGAGAAACAAGGCCTCTTGAAGCTTAAAGAGATCAAATCTGAGCTGATGGTATTTTCTGTAGCCACATCACATGCAGATGTGGTCGCACACAGGCCATATTTATCTTTAAAAGATGTCGCTCTCAGGAATGAGAAGCGTGGACAACGAGAAGAAGAGGAGCGGACACGGGTCAAGGAGCTTGAAGTAACAGAGCTTTGGAAACCACATCTTCAATCGCTAAAATTCTTTGCTGAGGCCGGATTTGAGTATGGATCAACGCCATTTCCTGCTTCATGATAGAACGCTGATGACGTTCCTTGCAGTACATCTACTCGATACACATATGCGGATATCAAGACCGTACTCGATAAGTACGTTGCCGATCGACAATTGGTGAACGCGCATGACCAATCATATATCAATGTTGGGGCGGACGAGCTTCTACAGACGACCCTCTGCAAGTCTGACAATCCAACGAACATGGAGTTTTTCAAACGCGAGCAACTGATCGAGCGCCTGTCAGACAAGATGCAGAGTTGGTACAAGATATGCGCCGAGGGTAAGGATCCTGTGCTCAAGTGCGTCCGATCTCCTATCATTGCGTTGGTCATCGGTCGTCAACCATCGGGTACAGGAAGGGGCAGATCAAACCAATATCGGTGGTAGTTAAAGTCAGGCAAGGTCGTAAAGCGACAACGCTAATTACAGGTTTTGAGCCATTTTTGTTGGAGGCGACTGCTCTTGCAGAGGAGCTGAAGATGAGATGCGCCTCCTCAACTTCAGGTGAGGATAACTAATATTATAGTGACGTATGTTGTAGCTGATACGAGCCCGTCAGTTTCTCCGGCACCAGGGAAGTCGTCAGGCATGTTAGTACTCGTGCAAGGAAAACAGGTCAAGGAGGTCACAGAATTCCTTACTTCGCAAGGTGTACCAAAGCGATGGGTGCACACCGAGGGCGGGGGAAAGAAATAGATGGGTGCTGGTTAAGTCCATTAGTCGGGACTCGGGAGTATGTGTTTGACAATGAAGGCGTGTATATGTTACAATTAAAAGTGAGATCAGTATTGAATTGAATATTCACTCCTACGCGTCTTTCTCTCTCCATGCCGCGTTCCTTGGTTTCAAATTGGACCCTTTACCGAGCTGCTTTCTCTTCGGATTTTTTCTGGCTCAAGAGAAGCCGGGACCGGTTCCATATAGAGATCGTTGTCACGTACGTGGTGTATGAAATATTGTATTGCAAATGTAATCAACGACAAGAGGTTAACAAGTCACGAACGCGTCATGTAACGTGTGACACGCGATCCAGCGCTAATGTAAATTGTAAACGCTCTCCCTTTCCATCAAAACTCGTTTCGTGATTTTGTTTCCGTGCCACTCATCACGGATTCCTCTCAATCAGAGTTTCGGGAGCCTTTTCTTAATGCCAGGTCCATGCAACTCGAAAAAGAAGAAAAAGGCAATTGCGAAAAAGAACAAGAAGAAGACATCAGCTATTCAAGCTACGGCTCCTCCGGAACCTCCTCTCGTTCACGAAGTTGAGCCACCTCCAAGCGACATTGTCTGTGTTGCCCATGAGCCTCCACCTAAACCACCTGCTCCGCATGTCCAGGAATTCCATGAAGAAGTACTACCAATCATCCACGATCCCGGAAACGGTCCGCGAGTTCGCGACGTCCGGGGTTTCCTAACTTCATTTTTTGCCCAGCCTCCTTCACTGGAAGACCCTCTATGTGCGGAATTCTCACAGGAGGAAGTCCTTCAGATGCTTTGTACCACGCTGCCGGAGGAAACCGCCATAGTGAGTGAGTGCTATGTGGAGTAGCTAGTGAGCTCACAAATTGATCCCTCAAGGTCCTATGGTACAATAAAAGCCGTGCTACTAGTCGCATTTGTCCATCATGCAGGCGGCTTTATCGCCTCGGTGATATCTTGCCAGACCTCACTGACGATGGCGAAAACCGTATCAACGAAACCCGTTCACCTCTACTCGCCCGGGAACAGGAGATATCGGGTCTTTGTACGTACTTCCATTTAAAAATACAATGAAAACGGCCCTGAATGGTATAGGTTCTCCTGTCTGCTTCATCGTTGCGTCATTCGAGTATCCAAGTGCAATTAAAACGACTTGGGGTCGAACCGCAGATGAAATAGATGACTTTACATGGGACCTTCTCAATGGTCCTGGAGATGGACAGGGCGACAAGGGGCTCAGTCTCTTACTCAAAATGGCGCGATTGCCTGACCTTGGCTTGGGGCAGCTCTGTCTACCTGACATCGACTTCGATGCTGAACCTGAGGATCAAATTCACTGCAAGGAAAATTATGAACGGGACAAATTTTCTTAGAAGGTGAGTGAAGAGCTCATGGGAAAGCCTTGAAGTATGCTAACTTCTAAGTATTATTCATTGCCTCTAGATCTACTGTTCTGCTGCATATTCACATCATTCATACCATCTGGATCACGGGTCTGTGTACTATTTATGTGTGTCAAGACTCTATCATCATTAAATTAGTTGGGTTAATGCTGGCCCTGGATGAACCATCGCTAAAGAGACCCAAAAAAGACTGTATGTTTGTTGTGTATAAGACGGGCCGTTGCATCGTGGGTTTGTTGAGGTGGTGGTTATGTCAGCAAGAGTCCGTGCCCTATTCTCACGGTTGTTAGGTGGCTGGCCTTATACAAGGCTCCCACCCGCCAAACATCCCCTCAGCCAACCTTGCCTGTATAGCTGTACTGTGGTCCTCACCCGCCTAAATCAAAACCGTGCTTAATACTCACCGTAGTACACAACAACAGTCAGTCATCTTTTTTATTTTTTATTATGTTCTATCTGCTTTACGGATGTCCTGCGCTGTTCACTATCACTTTCTACGTCGTTTACCGTCGTCGAGCTTGTATAGAAAGTGAAGACGGGCGCCGGCCGTATTTGTTTGGCCACCGACGCGTTGACGCGTACCGCGTCTCTCCGCGTCGCACTCGTTTTCTTTGATATCTCTCATGCCAACGACGTGTTGAATCGATCTCTCATGCGTTTTCCATGCTCTAGATGCCCAAGGACACCACCAAAACCAAGGTTAGTCTCCTATGCATTTGTCTTAGCCTTATGCCGCTTTTCCCCATATGCATCATACACTTTCCATTATTTTTGCCTTGTTCAACTTTCATTAC
Organism: Suillus discolor; assembly: GCF_016758755.1. Lineage (NCBI taxonomy): Eukaryota > Fungi > Basidiomycota > Agaricomycetes > Boletales > Suillaceae > Suillus > Suillus discolor. The sequence goes on along the minus strand of NW_024541277.1, from coordinate 411,266 downwards.
GTCACTTGGTCGTGCTCATCAGTCACAATGCTGATTGATTCAACAGCGCAAGGCTGCAGGTAAATCAGAGGGAAAGGCAACCAAGGCTAAGGCTGCCAAGGCCAAGGGTGCTCCTAAACGGGCGCTCTCCGCGTACATGTTCTTCAGTCAGGATTGGAGGGAAAGAATCAAGACTGAGAACCCAGATGCTGGTTTCGGTATACCTATGGCGTTTCTTCCCATTTTGTTTTCTGATCCCTATCGTAGGTGAGGTTGGCAAACTACTAGGCGCCAAGTGGAAGGAGCTTGACGAGGAGGACAAGCAGGTTCGTTTAAGGTGTCAGACAAAATGCTGTTGGTGCTGACACAACTAACAGCCTTATATCGAATTGGCAGCCAAGGACAAGACAAGGGCGGAGGAGGAGAAGGCATCCATGGCTGCCGTATGTATATGTCATTTGTCCACATCATGGCACGTATTGAACATCTTTTCGTAGACCAAATCTTCAGCAAAAGAGAAAAGTGATGGGGAAGAACCAGCCGATGAAGAGGAAGATTAATGCCGCATCACCTGTTTCCTTGTACATATGAAGGCACTGTTCGCTTTCTTCTAACATAATTGTCATAAGTCGTTTTGATGTCAGTTGAGTATATTAACTTCCTATGCGAAACACGCGACACTCGTAATGCACCCCCGACGAGCCTTCGTACAGTTTGCCTTTTCATTCGTGTTGCTATTCATGTCGTGTGTTTTGTTACACATTTATGTTCTGCATGTTGTCTTGTTACCTCAGAAAAGATTGTACTTTTGTATGATCAACCTTTCGCAAGTTGGTGCAGTTGTTTGAACAATAAATTAATAATGATGCAGACTTCCATCAGGACCACAGAAAGGACAGGTTTTAACTTTTCGTGACTATAGTCACATGATTGTGATGCAAACAATCACGTGATCATAATATGGAACGCGCCCAAGAGCCAAAATCGGTGTTCTCCTTTTCTCCCATCCACCATCGTGACATTCAGCAACTTGACATTGGTCTCAAGATGCCACCGCGAGCTGCCAAAGTGAAAAATCCTACTTACGGGAAAGGTTGGTTTTTTTCTTCGAGATTAGCTCGTGGGCTGACCTGGGACTATAAGCAGGGATTCTCGAATCTGTCCCTGCACCCCTAGGTCTGCATGATTCACACGAAACAATACTGACAATCTCACAAATAATTTCCTCCCTCTCGTACAGATCCTGATTCAGATCCTGAATTTAACCCTGGAATTTTCATTTATGAGACTAAGAAACGCGGAAACCGCAAAGCAACGGCTGCTGAGGACGCATCTCCATCTGCCCCCCGTGGCAAGTCACGGAAAAGAAGAAGTGAGGTTCTTGGCAATTTTGAGCTATCATCCAGAAATCGTGAGTCATTGTTATAAGAAAACAATACGTGTTTGTGATGATTATATTAGGGAAGCGCCGGCCAATGGATCCAGAGGCATCTCGATGCCATAACCCACTTAAGGAGTACTTTGGTTCGCTGAAAAATGTTCCAAGTAGTGCCTAAGCTTACTTCCAATAGATGATGACCTTGGACTTCAGTCTGCGTCTGATGACGGCGAAGTGGATGAAGATGATCCTGAAGACGGCGACTCGGCAGAAGAGCCCGAGTCTGAACCTGATCAGCCAGTAATGCTTAGGACCATAGCTGCATTTATTAAAGCTTCGAAAGAGAGCACTCCCATCGTTACACAAAAAAGTCATTCACAAATTCCAGTTGATGATGATTCTGTCACTGGTAAGTTCATCTTGTTCACATGTCACACCTGTGAATGCGTACGTTTTGTTTCAGAACCCGAGTCTGAGCCAGAAATTGATCAGTTTTCGATGAAGCGGAAGTCACCTGCGTCAAATCAGATCATGCCAGCTTCTAAGCGGAGAAAAACGCCTTGCCTAGATGGTACATTTAACCTTATGGCCATCCAAGACAACTATGTTGACGCCCGCTATAGACGAGTCTGAAACTGAACCAGAGTCCGATATAGATTTACCTACAGTCTCAAAAGTGCTAGCGCCCAACACCACGAAGCTTCCAGAATCCGACTCCGAAACGGAGCCTGAAGACGATGACGAAACATACCCCAACCCCGTAAAGCCTAATGTAATTCTCTGATCATCATCTACTGATACAGATATAGAATCTCCATGCAAAGCCTGGCTTCCTGCTTGCTCCCGGTCAGAGTCCTCTCGGACCTATGATATTGGACAAAGCCGAGGGTATCATGGTGCCCGCGTCGATCAATACGTATCTGAGAGAATACCAGAGGGAGGGCGTTGGTTTTTTCTGGGATTTATATAAACAAGGTCGTGGTGGTTTGCTAGGTGATGATATGGGTCTCGTCAGTCCAGACGTGTTCTTCTTTTCTTGACTCAACCTTCTACCTTCTTAGGGTAAAACTATTCAAGTGATATCGTTTCTCTCAGCAATCATGAAGAAGCACGGGGACGAACGCGATATCAACAGGCGTCGAGATCATGTGTCTAATATCCAGGACGGATTGGAATGGAAAAAACGTCGCGCTTTACCACCGGCGAACAAGACTTGGCCCACATGTCTCATTATCGCCCCTACATCTGTTGTACCAAACTGGGAGCGCGAGTTTCAGACGGTGAGTGCACATAAGCAACAAGTAACGCCACAATGTCTCACTGCCTGCTCAGTGGGGCTATTTTGAAGTCGGATCTTATACAGGTTCGAAGAAAGAACGGGATGATGTTCTTACCGACTTCAAAATGGGCAGGCTCGATGTCGGTATGTCCATGACTCCATCTCCTCTGTCCGCCTGATAACTTCGAGAAACAGTGCTTACCACGTTTGACCTTGCCCGTCGAGATATTGCGCTATTGGATGACCTCGCTTGGTCTGCTGTCTTCGTCGACGAAGCGCATAGAGTAAAGAATCCAAAGTCAAAAATCACTTTAGCATATAATCAATTTGCATGTCTTTGCCGCTTTGGTCTGACAGGTAAGACTACTGCTTCTAGAAGATGATTTGATGCAGCGGGATATTTAGGCACAACCATTCAAAATAGCTATATGGAAGCATGGACGATACTTGACTGGACCAACCCTGGCCGGCTGGGAACAAGCAAGCAGTGGAAAGGCTACGTTGTGAAGCCATTGACAATAGGTCAATCTGCTAGTGCGACTGAAGAGGAGAGCACAAAGGCTTTGGTGAGTGCGTATTTTGCAACTCGCGGCTCATTCTGATGTCTAGTAGACGGTCGCCATTATAGTTAGAGACAAAGTATTACCCCAGTTCTTCAAAAGGAGGTATAGCCAACATTTTTTTCTGCAGATATTGCCTAAAATATTTCTTTTTACAGAACAAAGGACATTATTAAGGACCAAGTGCGAAGCTTCTACCTGTTATACCATTTTGTGCTGAATACAACCATCAGTTACCCACGAAAACCGATGAAGTAGTTTTTTGTCCGCTTACGCCCATACAGGTTGCCGTTTACAAACGCATCCTAAATATGAATCACGTACAGAATCTCGTCAGAAAAGACGAAAATTGTGACTGCAGATCAGGGAAAAAGTCGGTTTGCATTACATACCCCGAGCATGCTGAGAATCGTGTTTTGTACAGGCGCAAAGACTGCTGCTACCATATTGAGAAGGGAGGCGTTCTCAAGTATATGTCAATACTCATCAAGATCTCAAATCATTTAGCGTTAATACTTCCAGGTATCGTTGATGGCTCAGTTGCTTGCTACCATATAAATGCTCATATACGCAAGCCCCAAACGATAGCCCGGAACAAGTGCGTGTGGAAGTTTCTATTGATCTTTTGGTGCATTGATAGTTGTACTAGACCCTACGGAATCGGGAGCTCGCGGAAGTAGCCTTCCCGGGACAGCCTATACCAAAGTATGGGACAGCCATGCTACTGCCGCAGTACTGCGGAAAGTGGGTTGTAAGTCATTGTTTTGTGGAGTTTATCTCCTACACTTTACACTGCCCTGGAAGGTACTCGATACCCTACTTAAAGAATGGAGAAAAGACCGCACGAACAAGGTCCTCATATTCACTAAATCCGTCAAGCTTCTCGATATGTTGGAGTTTCATCTCAATACCAATAGTATGAAGAAGATTTTTTCGGTATCGATTGAGTACTGATTGATTGCAAGGTTATGGCTTCCTCAAACTGGATGGATCCACGAAACAGGGTGATAGTAAGAGACGGTCTCTCTATTTGCCGCGGCTGTTAATATCAGCTTCAGGGATGCCTATGATAGATAGATTTCACCAGGACTCCGACATTTTCATATTTCTCATCTCTACTCTTGCTGGCGGAACTGGTCTTAACTTGACTGGAGCGAACAAAGTGGTCATTTTCGGTGAGTTTAAATATCCTGCTTTGAATGTTGAGACTTAAACCCGGATATTATGCAGATCCAAACTGGAGTATGTATTTGGCTGAATTCTACTTGACACCTACTCATGTCCACGTAGATCCTGCCCACGACCTGCAAGCTATGGACAGAGCATATCGTTTTGGGCAGACACGCGACGTTTTCGTTTACCGCCTCCTTGGAGCCGGCTCAATCGAAGAGTTAATTTATGCAAGGCAGTTATACAAACAACAACAGATGGCCATTGGGTATCAGGCCAGCGTGCAAACGAGGTATTTAATAAGAACCAAGATTCGAGTGCATGATTTCAGATTTTCCTCTTAGGTATTTCTCCGGCGTTCAAGGGGACACTTCCAGACAAGGAGAATTGTTTGGAATCAAGAACATTTTCAAGTTGCATGAGGATACTCTGGCGACTAAGATGGCTGTAAGTTCATATCTTTTGCGCAGGAAATATTGAGGTGAACCTGCCGCAGATCGAGAAAGCAACGATCATGGAGCTAGACTGGGCACTTGCTCATCTCAGCTCCACAAAGTCGAAGAAATCAACAAAATCTAAGGCCGATGACTGGGTATATGAAGCCGATTCTAAGAGCGGAAAGGAGGAAGTAAGTCCCCTGTTTACTTATTTCATGCCATGTAATCATGTGTCAGGCCGACCTACGGGGGCTGAGTGCTCTTCTCTTCGACGATGGTGAGATTCGGCTGGAACCAGCATGTGAAAAGACTCATCTTTATATTTTCAAAGAACCTCCGGAGGTTACAGATGATAATGACATCCACAAGACACTCAGCGCAATAGGCGTGAAGTACAGCCACCGCAATGACGACGTTCTATTACCAAGTCGTATAGAAGAAGAACGTTCTCGGACCGCACTTAAGGTCAGTGTTCGTGATATTCTCTCACAGGCTTGTTGAGCAATGCGATGGCAGGAGGCGAAGAGAAAAAGAGTGGCTGCCAAGAAACTGAAATCTGGACGAAACCAAAGCACTCCTCAGCAATCGAAAACCCCTGAACCAGAATGGCCGCCTCGACGGAAGCACCATAAAGCACCTCTGTCTCCGCAATCAAAGTGAGTTCCCATACAAGGTTTGAGGTGTTGATACTCCTACTGATCGTCCAATGTAGATTGGCCTCACGACAAATGGCGTTGATCGAACTGGGCATGATTAATAGCCCAGCCGATCTACCTGTTTTCGCACAGTCCTTGTGAGTAAGCTGAGCGTTGCTGCAGATAACTTCGGCTAATCAATAACTAGTGCTCGTAAGTCTAGCGAAGACCAGAACGAGATACTTGCAAGACTGGACGAACATGTCCGCGGTTGTTCTTGAATACTGCTTGCCCACGATCCAAAAGTAACATTTCCCGCACTGATATTAGCTCGAGTTGAGACCTTGGACGTCTTGGCAGGTCTTGACTCTTGACCCAAACATTACCAGCGTATACATAGCAATCGATCAGTCCTATTACGGTACCAACAGGTTTACACTCCGTTCGTGGACTAATGACTTCCATGTCTATGGTAGTGAGGCGCACCGCAATCAGTGATGAGGACATTTCAGGACTAGTTGTCGTACGTAGACAGTATGTTAGAGATAAGTAATAGGAGTAGAAGAACCAGTGACTCATTTCAGGATTCGAGCTTCAAGACTTTAACCAGTGACATATAAATCCACATTAAAACTTACCGAGAAAATGGGAACACACTTACGTCCTTAGTGTAGCTCGATGACAGTACGAGCAACTTAGCAAACAGGGTAATAGGCATATAGCGAGATAACACATAACGGCGCCCTGACCTGACGAATATACATCGAGACGGAGAAAATGCCGCGGAAATGACCAAGGAGACTAGATTGCCAACATACATGCATGTGTAACCCTGTGGGACTGTACGAGTTACTTCAGGTGAACATGTGATACAATAAGAGAAACCATGGGATACCTGAGCTTACATGTAGATGACCAAATAAAATATTCATTCATCTGCGATCCAATACAGACGGCTATTGGAGCGGCGTGTAAGTGATAATTTCTTAACGGGGCTCGGCGGGCGCTTCAATTGCACAGCCCATGTCGCTGTGAGTGTAAAGGGGTAAGGATAATTATGCACAATATTCAACATAACCATGTAGACAAGGGATACCGAACACATCCGGGTGTGAGTGAACTTTTCTTACCTTCAAGGGACTGGACTGCGGATTGACGTGACAGTTCATAGTCCCATGTGCGCGCGCATCGAGTTATGCAAAGAGATATCTCATAAGTGGTGACTTTAGATTGTTATGCATGGTTGAGAGTGGCAACAGTAGAGTAAGATCGTGGAACTTGGCCACAAGGACGTCGCTAAATGGATGGGGTACATATGACCGGTGCGGACTGTCTGCTAGAGTTGGGATGGCCGGCGAGTTTTGAGTGAATATGACGATGGCAATTGGATACAGTAGAGAGTAGAGAGTCAGACGATCCTTGGACCAATCGAGACCTGAAACAGACACGTGGTCACAGCCGTCTACTCTTCAGACACAACCCATGTCGTGATTGTTGTATCCCGACTTCTTGCAAGTATAGCTACTACCGGTGGATATGACAAGCCCTTTGTCAAAATCCGGCGATGCGCAGACAAGGTAACATGTTACACCAGTGCAGTTTGGTGCGTTGCGCCGCCTGGACCCAGACGGTTATCTCCGGAATTCCGCCGGTGCTTTCCGTAAAACAAGCTCAGCCCCTATGCAACGTTTGCCAACCCAGGCAAATCTCGACTGACACCATTCAACCAGTCATTCATCAGAGTTGCCCATTCAGCTTGCACGTGCGCATGATATATATATTGACTGTTCCACTGCTTTCTACAGAATCATGGATGCGGATTGCTACTAGACTAGTACATAGGCTGACTTCGATATCACTTTAAGGTCCTCTATGACTGCGTGGTCGATTATCAGCCGCGCAAATAAAATGGTGCGACAATCACAATCTTGCCATTGGTAACGGTTGAGCACATGCAGTGAACTCCCCCTGTATCACCACAATGGCACCTTCCACACAGAGATTTGTGGGGTGGTTTTGTGGAGTACGGATGGAGTCTGAGGAGCCGGGGCAGAGAAGGGCCGGGCACCTAAACGCTGTCGGGAGCCTCCGAAGTCCGTGAGGGTAGTACAGAACATAATGTTATAGAATAGGGAAATGTCTGTATATCGTAGAGGCGGGCAATCTGTAGAGTCAAAAGCTTGAGGAGACATGTTGGGTGTTTTGAAGCAAAAGACAAACCTTCTACATATGAAGTTCGCCAATCAAATAAGGGTACCGAGAAGGCGTACACATGTTTCTTGGCTGTAGAGATGACCGACTCGCTACCACATTTGGCTCCAGCGAAACAGACCCTCTTCCCACACAGGGTAACGCGGGAGTCGGGGAATACGTATCGTAGGACTCCTCCAAGACGTGTGAAGGCTCTCACACTGTCCGCTTGATTTACACATTGTTGGACCTGCCAAGAGAGAACGCTGTTTTGCTGACGGATATACTTTACTGAGGCAGCATGTCTGTTTTTAGTGCTGATGTCAGTTGTTCTGCGAAGATACCATAAGGTCGACTTCTCCAGCAGCTTTAACATTCACATGGAGGGCATTTCCTACCTTCAACTGACTGATTGAAGAGTTACAAGTCTGCTGTTGAGAGCCGGGTGTGCACAAAGCAATCTCACCGTCGAATCAGACATCGCCAGAGCTTTTCAATATACTTCTCCGGCAACACGATCAACATACACCTTGCGCTTATCATTCACCAGTTATAGCAGCAAAGCGTCGGTGAATAAGACACTTTTTGATGCTTGGTACATCGTGGTCCACCATCGTGATGATATGGTGCCGCTCGATGTTCGCGAAGTTCCGTGGATTTATTGGATGGAGGAATTCCTCTCCGGGCGGGATCTTGGACCTAACAAAGATGCCATGCATTGACTGCTAAAACCAGGCACTCTCGTTTTCCGCACAACTTCCAGCCATTTTGACGTTGTAAGGTGAGGCGATGAAAATTTCTCAAAAACATGTTTTTAGCGTGTTAAAAGGATCATGTAACCTGCCTCAGGAAGCATACAAATATAACTATTCAGCCTTTCCATCCCCTTGTAAAACTCCGATGTGATTGGCTCGTTTGCGGACAAGTATTGCTGCTTTGGTAAGTCAAGGGAGCGTTTCGAGCGCCGAGGACCCGACTCATCAGCTGGCGTAAGTTCCAGCCCTGGAGATGTCACCTTAGGTGAAGGAAAAGAAAGGTCAACAGGTGGTAGATGGAAGAAAGGGCGATTGATAGCACTGAAAGATGGCGGTCGCGTCGGGGCAGAGAGCGGTTGTCGGTACCGACCCGAACCCACGGTAAACTGCAAATACAATTGCATCCACATGGACGAATGCCAAGCTATCTCGAGATTCCAAAAATGTCGATGAGGGTTGTAAAAGGTACTTGGAGTAACTGCAGGGACGCGTGCAACTTGAAAAGAGGAGTTGAGAGCCTGGCGCATTGTCGTCCGCTTGACCGTGATGCCTTGTGTTTCAGTGTCGCGGACAGTATTTGTGTAGATTTGGTCTCCTAACTTTGTGTTGAAATCCGTGATGATGAAGCGACGAGTCCAATCAGGTGGTGTTAGTGCTTTAAAAACGATAATACCAACCAGGTCCAACCTGTTCCTATCATTGCAGCGAGAGACTCGGATGTCCGATTGCCACGCTGCCACACGGTTGGACAGAACGCTCTCACTGGCATCTCATGCACATGTACCAACTCCAAGTGGGTACTTATCACACAGCCTAATCTCCAATTGTTACAGCACTGAGTACTAGTGCCTATCTTATTAAGGAGCGACACCGGTGGGTTGCTTATCAAGGCCGTGTTCCATTATGACATGGCTGACTTCGTAATAGGCGCTTAATGCTTTAGATAACCAAATGAGATTCGTGCGAGGCCGACTTTCTTCCGCGCTCCATTGCTTCTTCTTTTCATCCCACTAGCTGCTCGCGACATGGAATCACAGCAGCACGCTGTTGCAAGGGCAGACGAGGCCTTGCTCGCTGAGCTCGGGTACAAGCAGGAGTTCAAGCGTGCATTTACACCCTTAGAGGTATTATCAATGCTGCCATGTTCAGCGATCGCAGAACTGATAGCGAAGACGATCACAGGTCTTTGGTATAGCTTTCAGTATTATTGGCCTACTCCCCTCCATTGCGTACGTCGTCCTTCTCTTTGCCTTCCAAGGGTCCAATTCATTTGAATAGCTCTGTTCTGTTTTACGCTGTGCCTAATGGAGGACCAGCTTCGATGGTGTGGGGTGTACGTGCTTGCTCCGCCGGGTATCTCCTTGCGCGAATTATGCTGATGGGTGACATGGTTACTTGTCGATATCCCATAGTGGGCAGCCGCAAGTTTTTTTATCCTCTGCGTAGGGATGTCAATGGCCGAATTGGGTTCCGCAGCACCAACATCCGGAGGGGTGAGTCCGTTTTTGTCTTTGTTAACGTAGTATTCTGAAGTGATGTGGATGAAACACAGTTGTACTTCTGGACACATTCGTTGTCATCTCCGCGGTGCAGAAATTTACTTGCCTGGATTGTTGGGTGTAAGTCTGTTATGGTAATTTTAACCAGCAGAGGTATATTGACGCGATGACAGACTCAAATACCATCGGGACCATAGCGTCGGTCGGTAAGACGCTCATGGCTGCCTTGTGATGCCAAATTTTACTTACTATGACTTCCCGCATAGCATCTATCGACTGGGGATGTGCAGTGCAAGTCATGGCTGCAGTATCCATTGGCTCAGACCAAGCTTTTACCGCAACAAGTGCCCAAACTTTGTGCGCCATTTAAGACACTGGTCCAATTAATGAACTTGCTCATGATGTCGAATATCTAGTGGAGTCTACGTCGCAATAGTCCTGTCGCACGCAGTGATATGCTGCTTGGGAACTGCGGTTCTTGCAAGACTGCAAACAGTTTATGTTGTGCTTAACGTCTGGTTTGTGGTGAAGTCGTACAGGTGCATTCGAGTTACTGAATTACTGCGAGTAGTTTGTGTCTTGCCGTTATTATTGGCCTTCCTGCTGCAACCCCAAAGGCGAACATGAACAGCGCAAGTTATGCGCTTGGTAATTTCACAAATTGTCAGTGAATACGTTCTGGTGGTGAACTCGACTGATATCAGAATGGTATTTACAGTGAACGGCTGGACAGATGGCTACGCATTCATTCTAAGTTTCCTTGCACCGGCATGGACCATTGGTATGTTCTCATAGGGCGTTGCACGTGTCATGGGTACTGATGTCATGTTGAAGGTTCCTTTGACTCAAGTGTGCATATCAGCGAGGAATCGTCGAATGCTGCCACTGCTGTTCCATGGGCCATTGTAAGCCTCGAACCCGGTATTTGTTCAATTACTGAGTGCATTCCAGGTCAGCGCCATCGGTATCGCAGGCATCCTTGGTTGGGGTACGTAGTATTCATTCATGCTAACTTCTCTAACACTGCCTATCGTCTTGCAGCAATCAACGTCTCTCTTACATTCTGTATGGGCAGCGATCTGGAGTCCCTTCTCAACAGCCCGGTTGGACAACCCATGGCCCAAATTTTCTTCAACAGCTTCGGCCAAAAGGGAACGCTTGCACTGTGGTCCTTCGTCGTGCTTGTTCAGTAAGCGGACAGTTGTGCCCTTTGAACCATGATTGATTAAGTGCAGATATATGATGGGCTCGAGCATGGTCCTTGCATCATCCCGCCAAACATTCGCATTTTCCCGTGATGGCGCACTTCCGTTTTCATCCGTCCTCTATCGCATGAACAGCTTCACCAAGACGCCCGTCAACACTGTTTGGTTCGTCGCGGTCATCTCGATCATCCTCGGCATGTTGTCGTTCGCGGGCCCGCAAGCTATCAACGCCATCTTTTCTCTATCCGTGACAGCGTTATACATCGCATATTCGATCCCAATCATCGCGCGTTTCGTGTTCACAAACGACTTCAAGCCTGGTCCCTTCAATTTAGGCATCTTTGTGAGTCGTACAGCTTGGTGCTTAAGGATGCTTGTTGACTATTGAGTTGTGATTTGAAGAGCGTTCCAGTTGCTGTCATTGCCGTGTCGTACATGTGCATTATGGACATCGCATTTTTCTTCCCGACGACGCCACAAACTGATGTTGCGAACATGAACTACACCGTGGTCGTGCTAGGTGGTATACTCTTTTTGTCTATCGTGTGGTACTACTTCCCCGTGTATGGTGGTGTGCATTGGTTCACGGGCCCAGTGTCAAACATTGGGAAGGTAACTGAGGAGAACGCGTCGAGTATTCGGGAGTCAGTAGAGAAGAATATACGTGAGGATGTTACGGCGGTGCCTGTTGGGGTTTGATACTAGAGGATTCCGATAGTGAGTCCATTATAAAGTTTATTTGCTTAACCCGTACAAGGAATGTGGAATTGCATTTGTTTTACGAAGGGACGAACGAATCGAGGAGATTCTTTTCAGTGGGCGGAGACCGATACAAATACTCCACATCAATGTGCGAGGAGACTTGGTCTGATACAGCAAGTTAACGGACAGACGAGAAATGATTAATGACAGCTGAAGCTATAGTCGACGGCAATCACGGCGACAACGACAGGGCAAACACGAACATCAGTCTATTCATTCGAGGTGGGTCTTGTGACATGCATAGCGACCAAGAAGCGCAGAAGCTTTTAAAGATGTGAGTTGACTTCATGCTACTCCGTTACGATCCTGTCAACTTGGTCGACGGCACATGGGGACATGGAAAAAATGATGCGAGCAACGGTGTTATGTGAGAGATGGCGATCAGGCGTGTAGGGAGGTATGTCGGAACGGCTCGGCATTACAGTATTGATACCTTGGTTGTCAAGATTTATAGCACCTTCAAACAAATTGGATGTGTACCGTCAATGTACCATTGCCCAGACGTATATATCAGGTTGTTTTGGAATCAGCACTTCATACATGCAACGGTGTTTGAAGCCTCGATTTGCCGCGACCTGTTTGGAAGTCCGATCCATTGCTCTAGCGCACCTCAACACATTCCCTTGCTTGCAGACCGGGATTCGAGTAACATAGGCCGACCCTGGCCTAATGAAATAGTGATGGTAGCTATGCCTGATCCACCTCTGGGCTATACTAGTGTGTCAAATAATGTCATTGGTGCTGTGTCTTTCGTATAACTTGGCTGCACCGTAGTCAGAGCATGTGCCAGCATTTTACAAAATATGGCCTCTCAACATATCTAATATCATCTCTCCGACTACATGGTATGTCTGTCGTATTTTCAGGGTGAGTCTTTTTGTGAACAACTTCGGTGACCAAAACAACAGAACAGCGTTTCAAAGATTTTAGTCTGAGCAGTATCATGCAGGCAGTGCATGCTCGATTTCATCAACCGTAACTGCAGCTGAATAAATTTGTAAATCAGTCCAACCGGGCTATCAATATCTTGGAAGGTGGCGTGATGATAAACGCTCTCGAGGAACAGGTGAGATTTTTGAAAGGATCCATATATACAGCTACAGCATGTCAGCATCTCTAGTATCCTGATCACACTATGTCCATCATATGTGTAGCTAATAAAAGTCATCTTTAAACTGTACAGTGATGTTGTGATCCGGCGCGATCCTCCATCGCGTTGCCGCGATAGCAAAAATGCACCAAAAGGCTGTCCAATTCGAACTATCAAACGTAATGCTCACGAGTGAGAATTCGAATAAACTGGCTCATTTTGTGCAACGGAGATGACACGGACCTATAGTATTTCTACGGCACCGACATCCATGTATCGACGGAAGTTATGTCGCCATGGCTCGACGCGATCCAATATTATAGTCTCCGGCATACTGCTGCACTAGCTAACATGGACCGAAATATTGTCCAGGGCGAAGGTAGTACCACATACATCAACCGCAACACTCGTGAGTAAGGCTCCTCTTCTATAGGCATCGAACCGCCGGGTAACTTGTCAGTGTCGTCCATCTGGGTCTCTTCCGATTGGTGATCAGCAGGTCGCGTGAAGTCCGTCTACCTTGATTCCATACGTGATAGGAGTCTCCTGGGCTAGATCATGCGTATCATATGATCCCCTCTTTCACTGTCCGGCTACTCAGTGTTGGTCTTATTAGACTCTTGGTATTAATTGTGCTTGCAGCTGATAATGATATTTTTGTATTATATAATAATAGAGCAAAGGTACCATCAATGACGCGATCTTTGAATTTGAGGACTTTGTTCAAACGTTCATATACATAAAGTAGAGGTTTTGCGATTTGACCTGGCGTGTTGCTATGGTAGGAGGTGCATATTGCGGTGAGTTAAACCTGACATATTTAAATATCAAATAATTCGAGTTTACATATACTGTTTTAAAGTCCGAACTTATTATGTTATGAAGAACTTCACTATCGCGCACGACGTCTCGCCGACTTTACCGAGTTTTTTTTTCTGCAAGAAGCAACTTCGTATAAGTCTAGAAACCCCCAAACGGTTGGTGTTCTCAGCTCGGCCGCCATATAACAGAAAATGCGACTTCTGGACAAGTAAGAAAGAACTCGCATAGTGAAATTTTATCATCACCTGCTGATCCCATCAGGGAGAAGAGTCATAGGGATCCAAATCTCAGGCGGTATTGGCATCATCCGCCATGATCATGGGATCCGATGGTGCCAGGGGGTTGTACATACGTCATCTGCCAGCTATCAATGGTTCGATGCAAAACACTGCCCTCGGGGCGCAGGTATCAGGCCCTGTCACCTCATACATCGAAAGGTTAGCGGCATTACACTGGTATCAACACGGCCTTCTTTTGTAAGCAGCTTAGTTCATCGATTCCGAGCGCATATGGACCATATGACAACCCGATAAGTCTAGCCCGGACGTGTGCAGATACAGCTTCATCGCTGCCGCAATTGATAAGTTAGGCCTTAGAACGCTGAATAAAGAAGTATCCACATGATGGATATCGGTCTGGGGTCTTTGTATTGAGTTCTACTACTAGTAGAACTATAATATACATGGAATTGACGAGAGTGCAAGCTCGAGGCCCTCGCACTACCCCAAGCCATTAATATTCCCGGGCGTCATTCTTGCCATGGCCTTTGTGTCCCTCGATACCGCTGCTATAATATCGACATCACTGGAAGGCATTCTATATGGTGAGTATCTCAATCAGTTCGTCCATCTGGTGACCACAAAGCTCGGAATCTTCAGGCTTTTCGGTCCTTATGTTTATTGGCACCATGTGGGCGATGACCTACAAACATTCCATGCGAGATCTCAATCGCCCAGTCGCTGCTGCATCCGTCCTACTGTTGATATTGAGTACCGCAGTGAGCCCCTCGCCTCTGTCATTAAATGTCACTCACTGAACCATTTCTTTAAGCACATAATTTTGGGCATTATTCGGATGGAATACGGACTGGTGACCTATCGCGATACGTTCCCAGGTGGGCCAGCGGGGTACTTTGCAGATGTTTCTCAAGAAACGTATTTGATCAAGAATTCAATATACATTCTGCAAACTCTGCTGGGCGACGCGGTGGCGGTAAGTTCAACTTTTTATTTGCGAGTTTAAAATCCCTATAGAGATGTCTTCTTGGTGACAGATTTATCGTTGTTACGTCGTTTGGCAAAATCCCTGGGTCATCATCCTACCAATCATGCTGTGGTGTGGTATCGCAGGTTGGGTTACATTGATTCAGGGAACCGCATGCTCTAACATTGCCTTGAAGTCACTGGTGCTCTTTCGGTCTACGGTGATTCACAAACCACTGGAGTCATCTCCGCCACAGTGGATATGGAGTGTATGGGAGCATTCTGTGCCTTGACACTTGCAGCAACTTTGTCGAGTTCGGGTAAGCTCGCTTCTGCCCGACCGCGGTGTTATATTCTCATGCTAGCTTGAATTTTTTTTAGGATTACTCGCGTATCGCATCTGGAAAATCGAGCGCAATGTCTCTACCTCGCGCACTGCAAAGGTCATGACCACAAGTATAACGCGCGTAATAATGGATGCTGCTATGTTGTACTGCGTAGCGCTCCTCTCTACAGTGATTGGATCCCTCTGCTCGGGCAGTGGACCGTTTGTTCTGATAGACGTGGTGATTACACTGACGACATATGTTATAGAAAATAACTGATTTTCATTCATCTAGCTCACGCCAATCATCTCGATTACCTTTTACATGGTAATCATCCGAATCGCAATTGGTAAAGGCACTCAGAGTCGGATCTTGACTGTCCGTGCGGGAATGACCAGTGACACGGAACGAGGGAGCTTCTCACGATATTCTATGAAGCCTCTGCAGGTCCAGGTATCCCACTCCACGCATATCGAAGGTTCCCCGGTGTACGGAATTTTGGACCAGAGCAAACTACCCACACGCAAGGAGTCTTTGGATGGGGGATATGGCGATACATTATCAGGCTGAACTCAATCACTGTTCCACAGAAATTAGTTTGATAGTATTGGACGATAGCATTTGGTCGGTCCGAGGTGCGTGATAACGAAGAAGAATCATTAATACATGACTCGAATAAGACTTTGTATATTATAATTACTGTACGAGCTTCATATTCATGAACAATTGGACAATGGTAGTGCTAGCAGTGTAGATTGATGATTGCTATCAAGTGAAGAGCCAGAAACGATTCCAGCACCTATGATTGTTACATGTAGACGCAACGTTGTAGCTGCGGAAGTAGCAGCAACGGGAGGTGGTGCACTGGTGGATGGTGTGAAAGCAGTGATATGTGGGTGCGAAAAAGAGTGGGCCTGGGCCGCACCGATGGATTGCTGGGTGACACTGGACTTGGCAGGCCGTGAGCTGCCTATGGTACTAGTAGTCCCGAGTCGTCGAAGTCAGCAGATTCTTCTTTCGTTTTTCTCTCGCTGAAGTATTATTCAGTATGGAATCAGGTGGAATCAATAATCGGAGAAGCATGAAAAAACATGCGTATTTTCCCTGTGCATACGGAACGTCGATTACCATCATGATTGGGTGTTCCTGCAAGTTGATCCTAATCATACTGAGATGATTGTGTACGTATCACGTACATCAAGTAAGACAAGCTTGTTGCCATCCTGATAAATTCATATATCTAACACAAGCCAATCAAATAATCAGTAAGGTCATGGCATCATGGTATCATGGTGCAAGGCAAGTACTGAACCTGGCTCAACCTGGCATCTACTTCACCGTCAAGGTTGGAAAGCTTTGCTACATACAACACTTACTATGCATATCGAACACTGACCTGCGCTTGGTATAACAAAACGTGCTTCGGTATGGAGAGCGGCTGTGCTGAGGGGCCGGGCGGGCGGCCCGGCCGACGTCTCCGAGAGAGCAGCAGTGAATATTGCGGGTAGGAAGATGGTGTATAGAGTAGAGTTCCAGATATTGCCTTGAAGGCTCAGCGCTCAGCGCTCATATATATCAAAATCACGATGAAACACTGCAGCTATGCGCTGGTTAAGATGCATGTGCACGTTGCCCAGATCTCAGCTAACCCCTGAAGAGGGGGTCGAGCGTGTGGTGGATTCGCCCCGATCGAAAGAACACTTCCATGTAGATTTGTATTTTCAAAGTCTTTGCGTGCCGCCGTCAAAAGCACCCAGTTCTAAAGATATATCCCCTTAGTGGGAGAAAGGTTTTGTCACACGCAAAGTTTGATTTTCATCCTTCGAGTCTAAAAGTTTCTTCCGTCTACATAAGTATGCGCGAGATGTTCTAGGATGTTCTCTAATTTAATGGCTTCTTAATGCTCGAACAGGGTGGAATTCGTTCACCGTGACAACCGAGCACTCGGCGACGAACTAGTTACATGTCAGAGTGGTCTTGTCAACCACACTGCACGAAGGCGAGAGCGGAAACACGACTCACTGTAGCTCAGTGGGTCACACACTCAAAGTAGTACTGCCGCGCCGGTAAGCCACGGAGGTAGATTAACCACCGAAAAGTCGGTTGATATTTCCTTGCATGTAGAGCCAGAGCAGCAAGCAACAAAGTCGCAGTAGATGGGACAGCGGCTTTCATCACTGACCACTGGCATGGATGCTGACAACTCGAAAGCAGCAGCAACGACGAGGATGAAGGGGAGACGCATTATCTGTGAGATGTGATATGAGACTCCAAAAACAAAGCTGAAGAGACGGTAGGAAGACAGCTTGCTTTTATGTTCTGGATAATGTCCTGTACACCCGAAATACTCCTTCAGACGGATGCCATTTGTATTGCCAGCAGAGCTCAGGCTTGATTTGCTCTATCCTCGACGATCTATTGGCGGCAGAATGCTAGGAAATGTTGATGATATATAATTCTAACCCATTGTTGCATACAGCTTGCGACAGGTCACACGACTGTTAGCGATAAGAACAAATCTGTGTCCGCACAGTACGAGTCCCGGAGGATTAACCCCAGTGAAAAGTGGATATTGGGTGCACCCACGCAAAGCTTGGTAAGTATCGGTGTCACAAAATATTCAAGTTGTCAGTTGGAGGACCTGAGTGGCGGAGGCTTGGCCCGGGGCAATCCTGCCAGGACGAATTTCATTCCCACGATGGGGTCACGTACAGCCACCGGTGTGCTTTGGGCATGATACGCGATCAAGAACATGGCACTGGGACCACCACATTGCACAATGCTCGTAGAACATAAACACAGAGGCAAACTTTCTTATTTCGACATATCGAACATCAAAAATAAAGTGGATCATGTTCATTTCCCGGAGATACACCATGTGTACATGTGTCCGGTACGAGAAATATTTGTAAATGAAGAAAACGGTTGTATAATTCATATGCATGATGATCTAGCTACTACAGAGCAAATTCCATTTGTCAGCTTGGTTATGGCATCAGAATTATGGTCCCATTCGCATGAACTAGAGCGAGGGCCCCAACACGTCGCCACAGACGTAGTACCACCAAAAGAGGTGTGATAGACAGCAGCGCTGCTCGTCAGCGACGTGGCACAGTGTTCCCATTTCTAACGGATACCCTCGGTTCTACTCACAAGAAAGCTGAAAAGGCAGATTACTTCTCTAACCTTCAGCTCATCGTGGATCAAGCTGCCCTCAATTCTTTGCTAGATCTTGCACTGAAAGATCAGCTTGAACCCCACAGGCGCCTCAAAGACGAGATGAAAGATTTCTTACTTTAAGTCGCGTTATCGTGTACTTAAGGTTCTCATTCAGCGACGCGAAGGTCGTGCTCGAGGTGACATTGTAGACGACCTAGATTTTCTAACCATCGCTACAGCCACAGGCCACGAAGACGTTGAAGAGTCAGCCTATACAGGTGAATATTAGTCATTCATATCAGCGCGCACACATGTATTTCTGACGTAGTAATGGCCTGAAGAGGGGGTCAGTGACTTTGGGCGTGTGGTAGATTCACCCCGATCGAAAGACACTTTCATGTAGATTTGTATTTTCAAAGTCTTTGCGTGTCACCGTCAAAAGCACCCATATATCCCCTTAATTAGTGGGAGAAGGGTTTTGTCACACGCAAAGTTTGATTTTCGTCCTTCGAGTGACGAGTCTGTCTGTGGGAAAAGTTTCTGCCGTCTACATATAGTATGCACGAGATGTTCTTTTGACTTAATGCTCCAACAGGGTGAAATTCGTTCACCGTGACAACCGAGCGCTCAGCGACGAACTACCCGAGTCGTCTTGTGACTTGTCAACCACACTGCACAAAGGCGAGAACGGAAACACAACTCACTGTAGCTCAGTGAGTCAGGCGGGACACACATCCATAAGAGCTACCACGCCGGTAAGCCATTGAGGTAGATTGAAACTACTCATACTCACCCAAAAGACAGTCCATATTGGCTGGCATGTAGAGTCAGGGCAGCAATCATTAAAGGTGCAGTAGATAGGACAGTCACTTTCATCACCGGCCACTGGCGTGGACACTGACAATGTGAAAACAGCAGCAACGGCGAGGATGAAGGGGAGACGCATTATCTGTTATGAGACTTCAAAAACAAAGCTGAAGGGGACGGTGGGAAGACAGCTTGCTTTTATATCCTGGATAATCTTCTGTGTACCCGAAATACTCCTTCAGACAGATGTCATTTGTATTGCCAGCAGACCTCGGGTTTTATTTTCTCTATCCTCGACGATCTCTCGAGGCAGAAGATAGGAAATGCTGATGATAACCCACTGTTGCATACAGCCTGTGACGGGTCACAAGATCGGCGATCCCTGGAAGTGGATTCAGGAGTCTCATGTATGATGACACTAAACTGGATACTGGGAGATAGCGCTGAGACCTCATACTAAACAGAGTCCCCTGCACATGAAAATCAGAGAAGCATTTACGAATCAGGAAAGTTCGACATTTACACACGCTTTAATAATTCTTCCTACTGTCTTGACTCTTGACACAGGAGAACGTCCATCCTTCAATTTTTGAGAGGAACACAGTCCACCTGCAACTGCTATTACTTTTCAACAATCAGACTCATCGGTAGATCTTGTGGTGCGTCACGTACAGTGTCTAAAAATCACAAGAGACCAAACATGCAATGGAGTGCACCATGGGTGAAATTCTACGACGACTGTCCAGTTAGGTCCAGTCAGCGCATGGACCTGTGTTTACGCAAGTCCGGGGTGTACTCTTTATATGACATACAAGGATATTCCTTCAGTCGGCTCTTCGGCAATATATTGTTAGCAACTTGTGAAATACAATATTAACGTAACCTGGTCCTTCGTTCGTCTCCGCAACAGTCAGATCTGCAGATAGAGTAGGACGTGATGTCGCGGTGTGTGACTTGGGGTGAACATTGAAAGGCACGAGTGGCGGTAATCTAGTTCGATAGACAGTTTACGACGTAAGCGTATGCGGGTGGATGAAATGCGGTTGCTGAGGGCAATTGGGATTGACTGGGGCTGAAATAGAAGGCGTGTGCATAAATTTGTGCGCAACCTAGCTCTACACATTGGGGGTGCGGATGCCAGTTGTGGGAGCGCAACATAGAAGGGTTGCTGAGGTGGGTAAGGCCGATACGAGAATTACTTCGAAGTCTAGAAGCAGTGGGAATAGGCATGCATGTTGGACACCGTCAGAAACGCTCCCTTGAGGGTGTGCTTGATGGACATGTTGATGATGTGGCAGTATGTGTTGAACTTGTGGTCGCATTTGTCGCGAGTGTTGTGCTCATGACCGGACAATGCGCTCTTGAGGATCTTGCTATGAAAGATGACGCAATGGCAAAGACAGGAATCGCATATTAATATTAATTCCAGAAGTAAGGAATAAATGATCTAATGTCATAATATGTATGACGACTCAGTCGTCGCTAGAAGAATGTCAATATTTTTATTGAAGACACATGTATAACAGTGCACACTTACTCTGCCGGTTCCCTCCGTAAAAACAAATCTATGGCTGCGGAAAATGCAGCAAATGCCAATCCACCACCAAGAGCAGCTTTAGGTCCTGAATTTCGCGCAAGGACACCTCCAGCAACGAAGCCTGCAGCAATCGGATTTACCATGTCATTCTTCGCTCGGTACTGGTGAAGGTGTGAGATTAGGGCAAGGGAAACAACTAAACGAAACTTACGCCTTCAATTACACATTCTATTCCGGCGAACAATGCTCCAACTTTTCCGAAGCCCTTTCCGCTTTTCCACATCCCTCTACCCATTTCCTTAAAAATTTCACGGGCCTTCTGAGTGTTATTCAGGCCAGCTTGAGTGGATTGCCGTAGCAAAGGATCCTCGTACGCAAACGATGAGGACATAAGAGAGAAAAATGCACCAATGCCGAGACCTGCAGAATTATCCTGGTCATGAATTTTGGGTTATGACTTGGGCGCCTTCGAATATGATGTACTTACCGCCGACACCAGCAATGACCGTCTTTGCTGCACAAGACTCCATGCCCATGGCCATCCATCCTTGGTACTTTTTGGCCTCGAGTAACTGAGCACGGTCCTCCTCTGTCATTCCCGGAGGAAGGGGTTCCCTCCCTGCAGGAAACATTGGAGCGACCAGTGGGAAGCTCATAGTTACTTACAAACGAACCTTTTCTCTTGCTAAAGCTTTAAGTTGAAAGGACGAGTCCGTATTTGAGGTTGTTGAGCAAAAGCTTCATTACATAAGCATATTAATTGCAGAAAAATGACGCATCCGATCATGCACTCACATCACAGCAACACCAGGACTTACATGCATGCATGTACTATCGGATGGGTACCGACGACTACACGTCTACAACGATTTGCTTTCAGGACAGCCGTTATCTAGCCGTTCATTACACATGTTCTGAAGCAAGCAAAAGCTGTGAAGGTTCAAGCAATACTTAAAGTATAGTGCCATACGAATCATGTGGCCTCACTAAATGCAGCTTATTGTAGTGCAACTGCTGCTTGTACGCGCAAGAACTGAGACAAGGAGGGCAAACTACCCTCAAAAATCAAGATCAACTCCAGCACTCGCAAACGCAACGAATGAAGACGAAGAAGTGTACCACCAGATAGATAGAAAAGGCAGATACGAAGGTTTGACCAGATAGAAAGCCAATACAAGAATCAAATCTACTACCTCAGGTCTGCGCCTCTCTTTGCAGGCGAAGCCTGTCCTGCTGGATCGTCGGCCTTGCGCACCCAAACGCAATGAGCGGAGATGAACAAGAGGTGTATCACTAGATAGAAAGGCCACACGTAAAAATAGACCAGATGGAAGAGAACGCACGAAAATTCCAAGCATGGCATAAAAACTTACTGCCTCAGGCGGCCTTACTCGGAGTAAGCCCACTTTTGCAGGCGATGCATGTCCTGCCGGTCCGGTCCTTTGGTCACCGTCACCTTGGTGGCGTGTTTCGTGAAGAGGCCCTGGTCAGTGGCAGCAGCCTCCGAGTCATGGACCTCAAGCCCATCTGGTACGCTCGAGAGGCGGTCGGACTGGTCTGGTTCGTGGTTCAGGGTCTTGGTTTGGTATAGGGTCTGAATTAGTATTATACAGTCGGCAGAGAGCAGCCGCAACAACCTCTCCATACAGCATTTCCATCGAGATGATGCACAGACAGGATACAGAGGGCAACAGACATTTGATAAAGGAGCAAGTAAGGCCTTGTTGGATGATTTAACAAGGCTTTGTTTGCTCCTTTGACAATACTTCTATCCATCTCGACTCAATGGATGCATATCTCAACACCTCTCGTATTTCAAGAACCGAGCTTCAAGCCTCTGACGACAGATGCGGGCAAATTGCAGGAAGGGATGTGGAATAATGGTCTTTGGGAAAGAAGACCTACGCAGGATTATCGCTAAGGTAACGTATAGTCATCAAAGCGCTAATATCGACCATCTGAGAAAAGCGATTACAGTAAACGATGAGGCATGCAGCACAGCGAAGAAAAACGCACTCTGTCGATAAAGGGAAGGGAAAGGAACACAGGCGAGGAGGGAAGTTTAGGCATCGAATACATGTAAGATTCGACGGGGAGCCGCCCCATACAGATAACACGAGCCGACGATACCAACGGTTATCATGTGAAAAACTGGGCGGTTGAATGCGGACACGCTACAAGGGGGGTTATAATATTAGTGCAGGGTATGCATGATTCTGAAGCACTAGGAGGAGAATTGGGATGGGGCATTGATAAGGATAACTTTGAGGCGAAAAGCGAAGTCACGCTGCCATGGAGACATTCGGGAGGTAATTAGATCAATCTGTGTACAGAGAAAAGTAGAGACTCGAGAGGGCCCTCCTCCACCAGGATGTCATCTTCAAGCCGACAACTTACTTCACGCAGAGCTTAGCAACCCTGGTTCAAACGCCACTAGACATTTTTAAAAATGTTTGCTTTCCTCGTCTGAAGGGATATACATGAAGACATTACATACTCTCTGTGTTATGCATAACAGAGATGTACATCAATTCAAATCTTCATCGTCGGGAAGATCGAATCCTGCGGCGTGAAGCAGGGTAGAAAACTGTGCGAATTCATCAAGATAAGAACGAGACCGTGCTGAATAAACAGACAAACCTGAACTTTCGCAATCGAGCGAATTTGGTTGAGGTCATAGCCGGGACGTTCGCTGAGATCACCTGCAGGAATGTCAGCCCTGGGGTGGCAAGGGTGGGGAAGGCACAAGGAACTGACCGCTGTTGTGATACATGGGGTCCGCAACTAAGTAAATGCAACTTAGCACGTTGAAGAGTATGTTCGTTTAGGGCTTACTTGGACCAGCACGCTCGAACACTTGCGTTGAGGCGTATCCTTGCTCATGGAAGGACTAGAGAAAAGCAATACAGGTTGGCTTGTGTTTGCGCATGCATTAAATGATATAACTGACCTGGTGGTCACTGCAGCATGCAGCAGTGTAGCCCACAGTAAGCTCAGGGCTGTAAATGGCTGACATCTTTGAAACAAGTTGAGCTACTTCTGGAGTGCCGATGCTGTGGAATAGAAGAGGTCGTTCATGTCCGATTTGGTAGATTAGGTATAAAAAGACGCACTACATCGGAAGTCCAAGTTGAGGAGGTTCTCCAGGGGCGTGGTACCCAAGCATATCAGCCTGGATCATTAATGTGATATTTGCATCCTTCTCACGCATCTCGCCTGCATGGAGTGGTCAGATATTTGGAGCAAGCTAACATGTATTGACTCACGGGCGTAAGCCTTTGAACCGTACAGGCCCTGCTCCTCACCTGCAAAAGCAACGAGTTCTACGTTACTGCGGAAAGTGAGACCGGAGTGGGCAATAACATGTGCAATTCCGAGAAGGGCAACGGTGCCCGAGCCGTCATCGTTTCCTCCAGGAGCCTGGTAAATATTCAGGACACCAAGACAGTGATAGCGGATAGAGACATTACCCTCTGTGAACCAAAGGAACCACGTGAATCGTAATGCCCAGAAATGAGGACAGTGGACGTTGTGTCTACCGACGAAGAGTATTTGCTGATGGATTGGCTCAGCAATTACTACAAGAACGAGTAGACCTTACTTACCAGGCCACGTTCGGTGCGAATCCCGTCAGGAAAGTTTTCAGTTCGCAACTTGCGCCTGTCTCCTCAAAACGTTCCTTGAGCCAATTAGCAGCGACGCGAGAACCCTCTGCAAACGAGTGGCGGGAGACAATTCCGGACTTTCCATCCTCACCCGTGAGCCATCTGATGTCGTCACGCATCTGACTCAATGAGATATTGTTTACGAGCGACGATACGACTGGGTCGAAGCGAACGGTCTCGAGGAGGTTCTTGACATGTTCGATAGCAGGTTTGGGGACTGGGATATACGACGTGGGTTGCTTGGGTAGAATGTATGGCTTCCAGTAGCGAGGGAGCAATGCCTCAATGCTGGGCACTAGACTCGGTTCGACGGCTATGAGTCCATGAGATCCTCCCGCTGGCTGCAAATCCACCAAGTGCAGCTCTACTCCAGGCTCATCTGCAGAAGACAGTAAATGCTGATGACCAGACAACTGTTGTCCGCCCCCCATGGAGTAACCATCTTCTCCTAACCACCTAAAGAAACCTTGAACCTCCGCCTCGTACTCCGGAGTTACCAGGGAACTGTCGATAGCCGACTCTTGTAGCCATACAAGTTGACGTTCACCGTTGGCGACATACGGAAGCAGAGAGACCGGTTGTGTCGATAAGCCTTTGATAAAGCTGGTTTCGAGGCAAGTAGGTGGAATATGAAAAATGCTCCGTCCTCCGTATGTTCCATAGAAGTTGTCCGTTAAACAACCTGGTGTGGTTTCAATGGTAGCAATGTTTGGCGTATACGGGGCTACAAATAGCAACGCAGAGGCGACACCAGCTGGGGAGAAGACCATAATGTTGAACCACAGTGAACGAAGGGCACTGGGGCACTTATATCAGTTGATAGCAATTGCGTGAGATCTGCCTCCGGAACACAACACGACGATTTAGGACAAGCTTTCTAGTAAGTGACCTAATTGTGAGTACCCGGATCCCAGGAAGCGACCTAGAAACGGAGCGGAACCGTGACGGCCGCGGCCAACGGAAGCATTAATAGACGTCCGTTATATATAGTACGATAATCGTAGGATATCTTTATCGTGGAGTGGCTGGGAGTTTCGCTTTCCTGCACTGCAAGGTCGACTTTGACGCCATGATGGTCACTCACCATCTTGCACCGAGCGAGCAGAAACCAGGAGCTCCACCTGTGAATCATGGACTACATCAAAATATTACTACAAATATCACTACACATGTATGTGGGGTATACTAGTGCCTTGACACGATGAGAAACAGGAAATGAATGGTTGGTTGAACCTAGATCGAACAGGGTTATACAACTGAGACGGCGTTGTTGTTGTTGTTGTTGTTGTTGTACAGCTAGTTGAAGGGCCATTATGGCTATAGAAAGCCAGATTAGGATGTTAGGGTCAGCAGTGACCATCAAGGGGAAATGATATTGGTCGTGTGACTGGGAATCATCAACGATATGAGACCTCGTCATCGTCTGAAGAAACTGGATAGGAGAAAATATTGTTGGTGGGGGAAAGCTTCATGTAGTGGGGAAAGTCTTGATCCAATTCTGATGGAGGGACGGCGAGAACCAAACGGAACGCATCCTTTCCATTGAGGTAGAATCGATACAGCCGTTTCTCGCGAATGAATCCCAAGGACTCGTAGAGGGAAAGAGCCGGCGCATTATCATATTCGGTTTCAAGAACGACCTAGTTGGGCGTTAGCAGAAGTCCGAAATCTAGATATGAATTACGCACTTCATCAACTCCATTTCGTCTCATGACCTCCACTGATTGTCTGACCAACGTGCTTGCTGGAATCGGTGGGTAAATACAGATGATTGGGTGGGAGCGCACGTGGTTATCGCGTACCTACACCACGTTTGCGCCAGCTCTTGCTAACGCTGAGCATGGCGATATAGCCTCTATTCGAGGCATGCTTGTGCATACTCTGCTTGCAGACTATGACACCTATCGGCTCCGACGATCCCGCAGGTATTGCCTGAAAGGGGACACGTCTGATTCATTTCAGGTGATAGAAGGAGGTCGTAACACGCACGAGAAAAGAAAGTTGTGGCCTGTACATAGTCGGCATAAGTTAGTGATTCGAATTCGCCAAGTGAAATAAATGATAACGAGACTTACCATTGATGGAGGAAATAACGATATGTGTATATAACATATGGCTCACTGAGCTCACTCTGTACGAGCGCCATAATGTGTGGTAAATCAGATTCGCCTACATACTGTCTGTACAATATTTCAGTCATCGTCAATAATGGTCAGGAGCAAGAGCGGAAACACGACGTATCCTCGAGGCGAGCACGCGACCGAAATTGCCAAGTCCATGGCGCGGTCCCCGGTGGACCTTTAACATTCCCACGCTTATGCAACATCCAAATTGCAAAAGAAACACTTGTCTAAAACAACTTGATCTACGCTATGGAGTCCATATCGCGACTCAGAAGCGTGCTTCTGACAAGTCTCGGCTCTCGTGGACATGGAGAACAAGAACTTTTTGATGAACTCATGATGCACAAGCAGAGGCTACTTGAGCTGTTTGAGGTTGGACAGAGCAGTCAGCAGGAACAACAAGAGCTGCGAAGTGGTGAGTGCCTTACATCTGTGTCGACGCGTAAAATTCGATAATGAGTCTACAGGAAGGATCACGATCAATGGCAGGTCATTCGCTGTCAATGCGGATTTTGCTCAGCAGGCAATATTCCTTGCTCAGCAGCTCAAGTCCTCCGAGAAATACATCGCGAGCATACTGCATTCTGTCATGACCGAAAACCCAAATATCGGCCCAGTCGGTTGCATGGAAGCTACAGTCGTTGAATTGCATCAAAGACGACGTCATCTGGTCGACTGTCTGCGTTACATATTTGAAGCTGCAGAGTTGGCTGAGTTGCCAGATGCACCGCGACTTTACAAACGGCTGGATGCTTTCGCTAGGCAGGATCTCGTTCCACCTACGAAGGGACCAGGGGGAGAGATATCGTTGCGAATATTCAAGAAGTTGGAGAAGTTGGGGAACACCGTTGCACGAGCGCAACAAGCAAAACAATGTGCCGTGAGCAATACCGTAGCCCCTTCCGGTAAGTTCTGCCTTGTCGTGAGGTTAATATCTAATAGGCCACTATTGAAGGTGGTTCACCCACTCTGGGCTACGATATCCTCAGTGCACGCTGTGACTCACTCAAATACGAGAGACGATACCTTGCCACTGTCTACTTCCAGATGGCCCGTCTTGGATGTCTCACGGTCTCTGACATCCGCACTTCCCTCGATTGGTTATCTGTGAATCCCAACGACGCCATGACATTCTATGTCTTGACCGCTATTCTGGCTGCCTTTGATTTGATGGACCCCTCGTCTATCGGTGGCAAGAATCGCCAACACCTGGCCACAGACGACGCAATGATAACATATATGAAGCAGAAGCTCTCCCGCAATACGGAGTGGAAGGATACAGGTTTAAAAGCAACTGTATTGCTAAAGTGGACTCTCCTATTGACCGAGACTCGTCATCGCGACCCCTCTTTGGAGGCCAGAGAGGGTTTCAAGACTACAGAGCTGGAGACTCAGATTTGGAATGCGGTCCAGGGCGATGCCTTTACGTATCTCACCGCAGCGCTCATCCAGTTGTCGAGAAGCTCACCAGCGACGTCATTCGCTGCCTTCATTGAGCTTACGCCCGAGCAGGAGCAACTAAGAGAACCGCCTCACGAAGACTTTAAACTAGCCGTTCTGAATGCTTGTGAAGCTCTGGTGCGCTCAGTGATTACATACGCATCCTCAGAGTTACGCAAAATCAAACAACGTCAAGAGGATATCGTTCTCGCCAGTGCACGTTTATTCCGGTCAATGACACATTCCGGGCAAGACTCGGATTCTCAGGCAAATCCACGCAACGACATCGCCATGCTGTACTCGTTCATAGGTCTTCTATACTCCATACTTCCTCCCGAACGGGCTCTGCAGTTCTGGGGGGCTGCACCACTCACCGAAACCCATCGTCTCACCTACCTGGAGACCGCAGAAACCAATGCAGGCAGGCTTCCTTCTTTCCTTCAGTGGGCAGTATGGTCCACACAGACTCGTGATGTCATTATGTCCACTGCGCTATACGACATGTTGTCTGGTTTAGCAAAAGGCCAACAATGTAGCGAGCTCGCATATAATTTCCTTGCTAGAGGGGGTGTAGAAGTTGTACCTGGAAGCAGCCTCGCTGCCAGCTCATCTCACTATAGTGCTGGTTCGGCTGTGTCCTGGACGCTCATATTCGCTCTGCTAGAATCCTGGGCAGTTTCCTCTACCAGCCCCAAGCCCCACCCACCTCCGCAACAGAACTTGGGGACATCGTTCAGTGGCTTCAGGTCATCTCATTTCGCCGAGTCTCAAGCTGCCTCCCAACAACGGCAGCAGCAAAAACAGGTTGTCATAGGACCTAATGATGTTTTGCTTGCCCAATCATTCCTCCGCCTTCTAGCTACGGTGGTTTCGTGCTCGGTCGCTGTCCGCCTCGCAGTCTCTGGAAACGCGCACTTCAGGGCTATTCCCACGCTGATCTCACTGATACCTCTTGGGATACCCTTGGAGCTGAAGGGAGCAATTTTTGATGCCCTGGCAGCTTTTTGTGAACCTGGAGGGGGTGTTTCTGGAGTGGAGATATGCAGATCGGTATGGACGCTGATGGAGCGGCTGGAGGTCATCAATGTCCGTGCAAATTCCTCCCGCATTGGCGGAGTGTTGCATCCCGTCAAGGGCGTCGAGGTGGAGTTGGATGAGGTTGAAGCTATCCATAAGCTTTATCCTGCCACTATCCCATTCCTCAATCTCCTCAGCACCCTCATCCACACTCCCAAACGCATTTCTTTGAAGGACCTCATCACGGATTCGGAGCCACTGAATACCATTCCTGATGCCCTTGGTCAACCATACCGTCTTCCTGGAATTGCACCTTACATATCTTTCGTCATTGACAATGTTTTCACCAATATCCCCCGGAGAGAGTACAGGCGGCCTTCAGATAGGTGGCAGATGAATGACTTGTGCTTATCCTTCGTCGAGCGAGTCCTCGCTAGCTACGACCTAGAATTGTTGGTCTCGTCAAGTGAAGATGTCGTCTTGAAGCGAGAGGCTATTGTTCCCCTCCTTGTCCATCCAGGATATGATATAATGCAGCGTCTCCTGACAAACTCACTGTTGCAAACCAGTATCTTGACGTACATCGTTGATGGCGTAGAAGGCTTCGAGAAAGGCTTTGCAGATGAAGAACCGCATTTCAAGAATACGATCGTGCGCGTTTTGCGCATCGTTCACCGCGTTCTGGACATTCAGGATATCTTCCTTGACGTCCTCGTGCCGCTCCTCACAGAGTTTGATGGCTCGCAGTTTGTGGGCGTCGCTCATGCCCGGTCATACTATACGCGTTTTGATCAAGCATTGTCGTATGGCACACAGCATATTCCTGCCATTGCTGCATATGTGGTGTACCCTTCATACCCTGAGCTTGTCCTTCTCGCCGTCAAGATTGTCACGCAACTGTCGTCGTCGGTCAGCAACCTAACTACCCTCGTCGAGCGCAGCAATGACTCGGATCGTATCCTCAATGGCTTCAAGCAGCTACTCAGTGTCGAGTCATTTAACGATGTGGATGCCAGTGAAACGCAGGCTGAACAGGTGACCGGTGCTGGTGCTCCTGATAGAGAAACGCAAGAACCACTCGATCAGGCGATACGACTTGCCATCCTTGAATTGCTGATCCAGAATACGCGACCAAACCGACCATATCCTACCATCGGCCATTTCCTGTTGTTCGGTGGTCCAGAAAACGAGCATCAAATCCAAGATCCACACGCGTTGGGTGTGCACAGAACATGTGCCCACGTCATCTTTGACCTTGTCAACGCCGGCGTACCCAGAGTGCACGGCAAAGGCAAAGAACGTGAACGTCGACTCGCGCTTCAGGTCGATCCATTGTTCATTTCTATCCCTGCTTTGGCAGAACGCTGCTACCAGGTCATTCATCAGCTCTGTGTGCATCCACGGACATCAGAATCCACCATGCGGTACCTCCGCACACGAGACGACTTCTTCGCCCGCCATCTCGCAGCTATACCCTCCAAAGCCCCGGAAACGCGTGAGGAGCCTGTCATCGAGGTACTGTATCATGACGGTTCTCGCGTTATCACCAGCGTATCAGCTTTGCGGTCGTTCATGGGCGTACGCTCTCGCATCCTGAATTTAGTATCGCTTGATCTCCACGTCCTGACCCGCAAAGGCCACCACAAGGGCGTTTTAGAGGTTTTGCAAATCATATTCGGCTCGGAGGCGACGGCTTCCGAGGATGTGCTTGAATGGGATGTAGATGCTTTGCAGCCGTTTCAGGAAATGGGCCAGTCGCATCTTCGAATCATCGAATCCGTGCAGTCGCTCAGCTTTGATTGGTCAGATAGTTTAACTGTTCACCCTGTTGACCTGGAGCTCCTTGGTCAGTTAAACCTGCAGTCCTGCATCCGTGTGGATGGCACCGGGTGTGAAGTCGTTGATAGATCTGCGCTGTTATCCTTGTTGACACTCGCTCGACGTTCCCTCCACGCCCAAGGCCGAATCACCAATGGTGCGCAGGCTGACAAATTGAACGCTGAGACCTCGTACGTCTTGGAGAGCTGTGCGATCGAGAACCATCGCCGTGAGGTCGCTTTTGCTGTTGCTACCGGATACGAAGCGTGGTGGAGGCTATTGGACATCACCCTTACCAAGTGCTTCCAGCGTCTGCCGCACGACAGGCGCGAAAACATGCTTTTCGACTTATTACATGTTCTACCTACTGCAATTCGTTCCTCTGACATCCAGGAGCCTACCGCAGTTCTACTTTCGGAAGCAGTATTATCTTGCATCACGAAGCTACGCGAAGATCGACGTCATCAAGTTATGCTACAATCTGCCGGCGGGGACACTGACGCAGGCTCTTTGCCTGCAGAGAGACTGTATGCGCTTCTTCGCAGCATCCTTGACTGCATCCTGGACAACAACCGTTCTGAGTTGGTCCGTGGCAACCTATACGCTTCTTTGATTAACTATTTCCATCTCATTGGAGGGAGTGACCAGAGGCCTTCGGGAGAGGCGTCATTGGAAACGTTCGGGAAGCACTCGTTGTCGATGTCGATATCAATGTCGATGTCCCTATCCGTGCTCTCCTCGCGCGACGATTTGTCCCTAAATGATTCTCAATCCATGCGTGGTACGCCAAAGCCTGTGACGAATGCATCAGCGCTAGAGCTTGGCACGCTGGCTGCGTTGAAAAATGTGCTCGAGAGACTGGTCACGATCATATCCCGGGACGCAATTGATGGCACTGAAGTTTGGAAGACTGTCGCTTTCATGCTGCTAGACTCCCTCGCTCAGCTGTGCCGCTCGGACAAGTCCCGCATGCTCCTCGCATCTCTAGTTCGCTATGGGATTTTGTCGAACTTTGTTCAAGGGCTGAAGGAAGCGGAGTCGCAGATGCAGTACGTGCTCAAACCAGATCCAGGTATGTGCGCAGTCGACTTGTATCGCGAGGGACACTGAAGTGATAACGTAGACGATCTAAATCCACTTTACGTTTACGAATCAAAGATGTCCTTCTTGATACGGATGGCACAAACGAGGCCGGGGGCGGAACGGTTACTTGAAGCTCGAATTTTCCCGGTCCTGAGTCAATGCGAGTTCTTGGATACGAGACCAGAAGCTGATCAGTCGTTTATGGGTACGTGGGTTATCTCACTCAGAAGGTCTTTACGTGCTGAGTTTATTTTATTAAGACCAGGACTCTTTCTTACCTTCGGCGATTCAGCGATACCATCAGCTGTTCATGCCGGCACTTCAGCTCGTTGCTGCGATGTTGACGACGTTAGGAGCTCAGCATGCTACTGCAAGCAGTCAGGTACGATTGATTTATGGATCTTGCCTGGTGGATGGACATTGACATTGACATTGTCTTGTCTCCAGGCACTCGACTTTCTATCAAGCCATCGAGAAACGATTATCATTCTTCTCAAAAATGATTCTGAAGAAATTGGCTTGTCGATCGTTCAAGAAATTCACCTCGTAGTATCGCTGAGCAGAAGCGTCCTGACGCTCGTTCCAAAATCTGAGCTGGTAAGCCACCGTTTATGCATACGCTTTACTACTAATGATTTATGTCGCAGATGTCGACGAATTCTGGGTTTGGTGGTATTCACGGCGCAGTGTTAGGCCTTGCCGCGCGGTGCTTGGGAAACAGAAGCTGGAGTCAAGCGGTCAAACCTCAGACGGACGCAGAGGTTTTGCGAGCTAGCGTCTTTGCATCCGGGCATGGATCGACTACTCAATTTGATCTGAGTTTGAGGCGTCAAGAACGTTTGCTCCTGAAGGCTATCGTGGAGTACCTGGGAACTGCTAGTGAATTCACTGGTAAGTCGGTTGACGTTTGGTTTGAGCGCCTGTTTTATTTTTATTTATTGTAGAGCCTGAGATTACACTGGTGCTTTCTCCTGTGGTCATAGTCCCTCGACATGATGAAAGGTCGTCTCGTTTCGTAGGTGTGTAGTCGTGCTGCCTATGTCACCCATTATTTACTTATGTCTTGGTGTAGCCACGATACCGACGGTCGGTGATGCTATCGAGGCGCTGAGTGGACTCTGCGACGATCTTGCAGAGACGTTGAAACAGATAGCTGACTTGTCTGCTGAACTGTCCTCACGAGACCATATTCGAGTGGACAACATCCAAGAGGTACGTCTGCTAATCCTGCCAACGGATTGTTCGAGATTTCAACATTTCGTTTGCGTAGATCGTCAGCGTGTCTGATCCTGCATTCCTCCAAGATCTAGACATCGCGCAGAAGAGGTCGCTGATATTCAGGGAGTACGAGCGGTTCAGGAATGAGGCTCAAGATGAGGTCAAAAATATGCTCGGTGAGAATCGTCTCGGAATGCTGATGTTACTGGATGATATTCACGAGTGCATGCACAGGCACTACCGAAATGGTATTGCTGTTGCTTTGGCGCCATCTCGTGAGCTATGTGGAGCGCGACTTGTCGAGCAGCGTAACCTCTGCACCAGTCATAAATATGAAGAGCACTCTCAGGCTTCTTCCTCCTCCAGACTCTGATTCGTTCAAGGCGAACGCGGGCAAAAGATTGATTGGTGCTCTCGCCAGGTTATCAACATTAGATCTGGTACGTTCGTTAGCTTGAGCTCGTCTGACTTCTGATGACGGCGATGATGTATTTGTCAGACGGTGGATACGCTGGGAAGTGAGTGGCAGTCATACCAGGGATATATTGAGATCATGTCGCGGAGATTGAGGGATACGGTTGGGTTGCACGAAGCTCTGGAGTAGATGGTTCGTTGCTGTCGTCGTTTGTTATTTTCAAAAGTATCGCATTGCGCTCATGATAGATTGATCGTCGTTGTTGGAATAAACAATGAGCAAGCACTAGATCTAGATATCGTGTGTGAGGATACAATTGTGTTGATTCGATTTTTGTCATTACTATTACTTAGAAAGGTAGCAGGCTTCCTGCTCCCCGCAGAGCGATTTGTCCACCAAAGCGCAACGTCTGTGTGCCTCCTGGGAAGTATGCCAGGACATACGCTACTAGAGATACCACCTGGACGACACCTGCTAATAGCGAGCCCAAGTACGAGTGGACCTAATAGGAGTTGTTGAAACGGAACATTGTGGTGATGAACGGCTATAGACTCACGCTGATGGAGAAATAGAGGGTCAAGCCCAAACTTGAGAAGTAGACGAGGGTGAATGGTAGTCGCTCTTTTGAAATTAAATGTTTTGCGTGGTTTAATGGTCCTATGAGAACCGAGAAACTTGAATATGGTAGTCAGTTATGATCGCTCGGACTGACACGGAGTGGTAGGACATACCCGAACATCACGAGCAAGCTCCCCAGACTGCGAGGGAGTTATCGATCGAAAGATGAAGAGCGAAAGAAACTATGCATACCTAAATGCCAAAGCAAATTTTGCGGGATTGATGGCGAGGAAAGGGAGGGTCATAAAAGCGACGAAGAAGCAGACTGCTGCGCCTAACAAGCATGCACCGAACCCGAGCAGCCTGGAGATTGGATTCTGTGCTGAGAAGACAGGAGTGAATTTTGAACGCGTACCTTTCCCAACGTGATAGCGCAAACCATGCTTCGTCTTCGTTGGAACGTTCAGTAGATCTGAGAGGGATATAGTCGCCTGCTACGGCGTTGTAGAAGCGGGAGAACGGGTTTGATGATGGGAGTGGTTGCTGGGTTTGTTGGGAGTCGTCTGTGACTCCTCTGGCCCAGCGGAACTGAGATAGGTTGGCTCTGAAGCTTTGTTCTGAGGATGAAGGCATGATGGTGTTCACAGGAAAAGGGTACTATACATGTGAAACGTGCCTGACACCAAGTTGGGATGTGTCATGTGGCAACTACTTCCGCGTTATGCGCATATCGTCAATCACACATTCCCCATGTCTCCAGTTGTAGTGAAATGCACAATGAAGGAAGCCAACTCATCGAGGGATTCGACTGGGAAAACTCGCTCGTCTAGCGAAGCCACAACTCCTGGAAGCTTGGTAGGTGGCTCATGAGAATTACTTAGTCCACTTCATTTCAAATACTACTGTAGAGTTATTTTTTAGTCCTTGATCAATTTGGTCAAGCCTTAGAGTAATATATATGTTTTTTTCCGTTTTTACTACATGTCACAAATTAGCTTCACCTCCCAAAAATTTGCATGACGGTCACGCCAAATTAGAAACTATACAGTAATGGCGTGTCGGACATGTGTACATAAGTAGATATATCAATTTGCGAGTTAGTGTGCGCAGCTAGTGCAGCTAGTATATGCGCGTGCACCCGCTGTGGTCAAACGGACCTTCGAGATTATAACAAATGAGAATGTCCTCCAGAATATGATCAGAATACAATAAAAATATAGTAATAATGTGATCATTCTCTTCACATTTTCATTTCTTCGTAACCTGATTAAACATTCGAATCTCGATGTTCGCGCCAATGTCATTCTCAGTATAATCTCTTTTTTTCCCCAGTGTATATAGGGGTGAAATTCCAGAAGCAGATGTTATGTGCGGATGCTGACATAATGGTGTTCGGGCTAATCTCTGTCTTACAGAGATCGTAAATACTAAATATTACTAAATGGCGACGAACGAAGCAGCAACAACGACGGCTCCTCCAAACCCCGCGAACATCATCACCGCCCTGACTAGTGCTTTTAAAAGCCAAAATGGCGAGGCAGCATCGAACACGCGCATAGCCCAGCTCCTCGAGCAGAACATGGGCCAGCTTGGCGAGCTCATGCGGCAGGGCAAGCTTACTGCCGTACAGATCCAGCAGGTCCGTCTGCTTTTAAACCAAGTGAGATTTGTTTTATCTCACTTGGGCGTCTTGTCTGTAGCTGAAAGATTACGCTGAAAAACACAAGTCCACAACTAGTGCTGCTTCGGGAAGCGGAGCTGGCGCTTCGACCGCGAATGGCGGTACAAAGGTATGACTTGATGGGTAGGACCCTCCTTCGTCTCATCCTGCTTGTGGTAGACTGGGACTCCTGCAACGACTGCTACCGCTTTTAAAAGCGGGTCACCAGCACCTCTTCTTACATCTACACCTGGTGACGGGTATCCTATCAGCCAAACTCTCAACACCACCAATCCGGGGCCCGTTCAGTGGGCGGCTGCGCAGCAAGGAAGACCAACACTTACAGGTGGAATGACTAGTGGCAGAGTGTCTGGTGAGTCATTTACCGGGAAAGCAGCGGTCCCGTCCGAGTACTGATTTTGATCCATGTTACCAGGTACCCCTGCTCAGGTCGCACGATCCACGGACGACGCTGGTATGCTCAGCTTAGAGGATAGTAATCAACCACGGAGAAAGAATACCCCAGGAGATCAGAGCATGAGACGGACGATACAAGACCTCGTCTCAAGTGTTGATCCCAACGTTCGAATCGAACCTGAGGTGGAGGATGTAAGTCGCTGCACTCAAAAGCCTTGGCATATCCCTCATTGTATCATTTACAGCTACTTCTCCAAATCGCCGACGAGTTCATCGACTCTGTCACGAACTTTGGTTGTCGACTAGCAAAGCATCGCGGCAACGACACGCTTGAAGTCAAAGACCTCCAGCTTCACCTTGGTAAGTCTGATTAATTCTTCTTCCTCGTTCTTGTACCCATTGCTCTATCTTAGAACGCAACCACAATATTCGTATTCCTGGATTTGCATCGGACGACACGCGAATAGCCTTATCCCAGGCTGCTGTAGCACCTTCTGGGGCTACGGCGGCAGGAAAGAAAACGACCCAGGGTACATCCATGACTTTACGCAGTCACCGCTTGGCACAGGTGCAACAAGCGAAGAGGGAGAGCAAACTCGCATAGTGGATCGCGCTGGACATTCTCGTTGTCTTTGCTTATACCCTTTTCTTTGCTCGTTCGCACACTTGTAACTCATAAGTACTACTGTATAGAGACTCATGTCATACTATCTCACAGGATCTCACATCTACAAGGTGCTAGTGGTATACTAAAGTCCGGAGGCGCAAGAAGCCTGAGAGTGCTCTTCATAGGCAACGAGGTCGCGCTGCTCGAAAAGTCTCGCTCCACATAGGTGCGCCAGAGCAACAGCAATACCATCTTCGAGTCAGTAGTGCCTGTGTATACGTCCGTGAATATCACCCAGCAAAGGCGATCCAAGAGCATGTTTTTGACTTCATCTCAAGCCTCGTTCCTGAATTGCTCATATATCATATCTCTGTCGCAGGTGTCCACTCGAATATGATCTCTCGAAAAAAGTTCAGCAAACAATGTTTCAATGTCTCTCAGATAAGATCATCGCAGAGTCCATTCAGCGCCTCGATGATAGCATCGCAGTTCGGAGAAATATTGTGGCTACAGTCGCCAGACCATGTAAGTATATGGGTGGATGACAGGTAGAAGCGTGTCGGTCACAAGCAATGACGACGCAGTTGGAATCTCAAGATCTCAGCATTGATCGCCTGGTATCCAGCTTAATGTCAGTATCCATGAGACTCCTGAGCCCACTCCCAGGGATTGTCGTGTCACCTGTCGCAAGCTGTATGCAACAATGGGTTGGAATTACATATCATCGGTATTTCCTAGTATTCTGCTGTCAAGATATCGTCGAGGATAGAGCAAATCAAACCTGAGGTCTGCTGGCAATGCAAATGACATCTGTCTGAAGGAGTATTTCGGATGCACAAAAGATTATCCACTGGCAGGATATGAAAGCAAGCTGTCTTCCTACCGTCCCCTTCAGCTTTGTTTTTGAAGTCTCATATCAGATCTCACAGATAATGCGTCTCCCCTTCATCCTCGTCGTTGCTGCTACTGCTTTCCAATTGTCAGTGTCCACACCAGTGGTCAGTGATGAAGATAAATGTCCCACCTTCTGCAACTATAACGAGTGCTGCGCTGGCGCTAAATGCGAGGCAATATACACTGACCTTTGGGTGAGTATGAGTAGTTTTCATCTACCTCCATCACGGTGGCTTACCGGCGTGGTAGACCTTCTTTATATGTGTCACGTACTCGGAGTCGTGACGCTACAGTGAGTCGTGTTTCCGCTCTCGCCTTCGTGCACTGTGGTTGACAAGATGACTCGGACATGTAAGTAGTTCGTCACCGAGTGCTCGGTTGTCACAGTTCACCCTGCTCGAGTATCAAGAACATCTCAGCGTGCATACGGGGGCCGCTCACAATATAATAGACGGTAGAAACTGTAGACTCAAAAATCAAACTTTGCGTGTGACAAAACCTTTCTCCCACTAACCATGAGCGGAGATATATCTCTAGAACTGGACCCGTGGTGAGACATGAAGATACAAACTTGAAAGTGTTTTTCGGGGTGAATCTATCACCTACTACTACGTGTAGTAACTGCTCGAAAGTTACTGACCCCCTCTTCAGGGGTTATCCTGGCAGCTTCGCTATTACGCACCTCGGACCGACTAAATGAATACTATGAAACTAACCCACCGCAATGCATCTCCTACACTCGATCACCATAGCAAAATGCCCTGGCAGGTCAGCAAAAATTCTACTTAATGAATAAAGTCCTCAAATTCAAAGATCGCGTCATTGATGGGTCCTTTGCTCTATTCTAATATCTAGAAAGGGAGAAAGGTTTCGGGATTCGGATGTGACGCTTAGAATCCGAGGACCGACTTGGAGGTCAACCAACAGTCTTCATGCACGCACAGCGAATTCTGCTGCACCAAGTTGACGGCCGTCTAAAATTCATTCAAATGCGTGTCTGCACTTCTGGCGTTATATCCGAAACCATTGCAAAGTCGGTGCGAGTGCGGCCTCAGAGAGTAGGCCCATCAAAAATGACGCAGAGGATCTTTGACACGCACCGCAAGCTGTAAGGCGCACTGGCAGGAGGAGAATAGCAAGTTCGTATGACAACATCGATTTTCACTGTGGTTGAAATATCAGTATTGAAAGCCTCTGAACCATGAATGATCATGACCGGAAATATTACCTGGCCGACGTTTGGTCGCACTTCGAAAGTCTATCACAAGATTCACAACCAATGCGCTGGTCCTACATTTCAGTGGTCAAAGATACCTCTGTGTCCTCAGGTATGACTTTCTGCCCAGAAATAACACAGTTTCATTTTTATAACCAGTTATTTCAGGCACATGCTGTCGCTCAATCCGATCCAGACTTCTGGATCCAGGCCGCACCAGGACATGCGGATGTCGCTTCTGTGCTGTGTTCATGAGCCGTAGCGGTTCAAAGCAATGCCAGAGATGACTGTTCAACGGTGAAGGCGGTTTTTGGTGCTCCCTTGAGTCGATGTCATGGGTAAGCAAATTTTTGCTCCTTTACCGTTCACGGCATTCGTATCACCCGTCCTTCGGGGCCAGGAGATTATCCCTTGCAAATTATGTTGTCTTGCTCTTCGTACAAACACTAAAAAGTGATCGGTTGTAGGCTCTCAGTTGGGTGGCAACGACACACCTTTACGTCAATCGACTAATGTCGCAAGGCGGCGATTTCCTTCAGCTCGACTGTGTAGATTTGAAGATAGGAAAATAAAATTTTGGTCGGTTCTCTAGCTTGGTCAGAGGAGTCAAGTTGGGTCAGAATCTACGACGGCATGTTACGGTGTGATAAAGGAAACCAGATGAAATGGTGAGTACGCGCATTGTGCAAGGGTGGTGATCTTTCCCGTGAAGCTTCGCGATTGAGTGTCCTCGAGTTGGATGCTGGTGAGCTGTCTCTAAAATCACGGGTTTAGAACGTGATGCGAGGGCCGAGAGGTGTACATTGAATTTTGCATCGCCTATTGCACCTCGTGTAGGTTCGATCTTGGTGACTGTTGTTGACCAGTTCACCAGACTGTTTCTCCCAGAGCACCGACATGGCTGGTGGAGACCTGATGAGTCTTGTCACTCATGCGAATCGGCCATGGACTTACGATTATTCAACTATTCGCGGAGCCAGAAACGTAAGTTGTGATGCCCAATCAGATTGTTGACCTCAGGGGAACACAAACATTCCACGGTTCATCCACAGCGCACTTCTTTTTTTTTATCATCGCGCACTTGAAACAAGACTGAACAACTCAAGTGTGGAAGTAAAACTGACGCATCGAACAAAACGACCACCGTCCATTTAGTGAATAATGGTGCTCCAAAGACAATCTTCCCCGAAAGGAAGGTCCCAGCAGTGGCAACAAATCTCGAGAATACCAGCGCTGGACGAGCATACAAAACGATGGCCTTCATCAGCTGTCCCTCATCTACTGGACTTTCTATCACTGCGAGCGCGTACAGACAACCTTAACATTTTAAATCACTATATGGTAGCCCAGGTACTGTCCTTTCCAGCTTCAACACCTGTGCTTTCTAACTATATCCACTTTTCACCTCCAGATGACCCAATCCACCCCCCCTGCCTCCTCACCGCACGGTTCAGATTCTTCCGATGCAACACATCACATGCCAAACACTGACATGCATATGGGTCAATTACCCGGGCCCGAGCCCGCATGTATTCCCCATCCAGGCTACGCCACCTACCATCCAGGCTATGTCACCTACCATCCGTACGGTGTGCCGCCTCATTGGACATGTGGTCCTGCGCCCCCATATGCGCCTGTCGTGCCTTCGCCTGGTGCGGGTGCTGGAGTTGCGCGCCACGCGTTCCAAGCGGGACAAAATGGGTATTACCCCCCTGGAGGTGCGAACCCTCACGCGTACGCTCCACCCATCCCGCACCAAGGAATCCTCAACCAGCATCACGGGCCTGGGCTCTCGGTGGGCTCTACTTCCTTGTCTCTGCCTCAAGCACCGGGTTGTCAAAAGCAAGTCCGCCAACGCCGCAAGGTCAAGAAATCTGAATTACGCTCTAGTGGGATAGAGAACGACCCGTTGTTTGTGAGTTTTTTTTCCATCTTGTTGAGGTCGCACTCCCAAACCCTGGGACAGAAACCCGTGCTTGATGAATATGGTCAACCCAAAGGGAAATTCGTGTGTGCCATGGATGGCAGAATAATCGGACCCAGCGGTTATCGTCAGCACACAAGATCCGCAAGACACCTAGGCCCCAAACTAAATCGATTTAAATGTTATGTTTGCTCCAAGTCGTGCGTATCCCAACTCTTATGATTGACGTATCTCATCATCATGTTGTGGTGATTAGCTATACGAGAGGTGATTCCTACAAGAGGCACCTCGACAATGGCACGTGTGAACGTTCGACAGCTGTGGGCGCTCTGCCGTCGTACCCAGCTACCACGAGTTCGGCTTCTCCCGCACCTGTGGCAGCACCTACCATGGCGTTCGCCTATGCATATCCTTGCCCGTATCCCAGGTTTTCCCCATCAATGTCTCAGAACGTGCAGAGTGGAACACCCGGTTTCACGAATCCTGTACTTTTCTCTCGATTAGAAGAAGAAGAGGATGAGGAAGAGGATGACTCTGATTTTTGGGAGGCTAATGAAATTTAAGGATGACTACGAGATGTAATCAAATTTCACCCCTGCTACTGACTATTTTTGTTGTCTTATTGTTTGCTGTCAATCATTCACGTATCACCAAGTACAGATATTCTTTCTATTCTCCACGAGTCCACGGCATAAACCTTGACAACCAAGGTATCAATACTGTGAATATCAATACCGAGCCGTTCCGACATACCTCCCTACCACCTCGAATGAATAGAGACTGATGTTCGCCTGAATCGCGCTGGACATTCTCGCTTTCTTTGCTTACACCCTTTTCTTTGCTTGTTCGCACACTTGTAACTTATAAGTACTTCTGCATAGAGACCCATGTCATAGTATCTTGAGCTCTCACATCGACAAGGTGCTACTGGTATACTAAAGTCTGGAGGCGCAAAAAGCCTGAGAGTGCTCTTCATAGGCAACGAGGTTGCGCTGCTTGAAAAGTCTTGCTCCACATAGGTGCGCCAGAGCAACAGCAATACCATCTTCGAGTCAGTAGTGCCTGTGTATGCGTCCGTGAATATCATCTAGCAAAGGCGATCCAAGACGATTCTCATCGAGCATGTGTTTGACTTCATCTTGAGTCTCGTTCCTAAATCGCTCATATATCATATCTCTGTCGCAGGTGTCCACTCGAATATGATTCTCGAGAAAAGTTCAGCAAACAATGTTTCAATGTCTCTCAGATAAAATTATCGCAGAGTCCATTCAGCGCCTCGATGATAGCATCGCAGTTCGGAGAAATATTGTGGCTACAGTCGCCAGACCATGTAAGTATATGGGTGGATGACAGGTAGAAGCGTGTCGGTCACAAGCAATGACGACGCAGTTGGAATCTCAAGATCTCAGCATTGATCGCCTGGTATCCAGTTTAATGTCAGTATCCATGAGACTCCTGAGCCCACTCCCAGGGATTGTCGTGTCACCTGTCGCAAGGCTGTATGCAACAATGGGTTGGAATTACATATCATCGACATTTCCTAGTATTCTGCCGTCAATATATCGTCGAGGATAGAGCAAATCAAACCTGAGGTCTGCTGGCAATGCAAATGACATCTGTCTGGAGTATTTCGGATGCACAAAAGATTATCCACTGGCAGGATATAAAAGCAAGCTGTCTTCCTACCATCCCCTTCAGCTTTGTTTTTGAAGTCACATATCAGATCTCACAGATAATGCGTCTCCCCTTCATCCTCGTCGTTGCTGCTACTGCTTTCCAATTGTCAGTGTCCACACCAGTGGTCAGTGATGAAGATAAATGTCCCACCTTCTGCAACTTTAACGAGTGCTGCGCTGGCGTTAAATGCGAGGCAGTATACACTGACCTTTGGGTGAGTATGAGTAGTTTTCATCTACCTCCATCACGGTGGCTTACCGGCGTGGTAGACCTTCTTTATATGTGTCAACTAGTACTCGTAACGCTACAGTGAGTCGTGTTTCCGCTCTCGCCTTCGTGCACTGTGGTTGACAAGACGACTCAGACATGTAAGTAGTTCGTCACTGAGTGCTCGGTTGTCACAGTTCGCCCTGCTCGAGTATCAAGAACATCTCAGCGTGCATACGGGGGCCGCTCACAATATAATAGACGGTAGAAACTGTAGACTCAAAAATCAAACTTTGCGTGTGACAAAACCTTTCTCCCACTAACCATGAGCGGAGATATATCTCTAGAACTGGACCCGTGGTGAGACACGAAGATACAAACTTGAATGTGTCTTTCGGGGTGCACGTGAATCTGTTACCTACTAAGTACGCCTGTAGTGGAAAGTTACTGACCCCCTCTTTAGGGGTAATCCTGGCAGCTTCGCTATTAATATTACGCACCTCGGACGACTAAATGAATACTATGAAACTAATTTCTGTGAAAACAGTGATCGAGTTTAGTCTGATGCTGTCGCAATATGCCCCATCCAAAGAGTCTCATGGATAATGACAGAGCGCTGAGATGTCCAAGTTTGGCCGGATTAATTCACACACCTCTTGGTTCGAAGTCAGCGCTAAGGACTTGAATTTGATTATTACACCTGTGGCAGAAGCTGACAAGGCCTCGGCAAATACCGTAAGCCTGGCGTAGGGCTAATACTAAAGTCTAATGATTTGACCGTATCAGTGACTCCGAGCGCACGGGAGGTGCTGCAGGCCCCACCAGGCGGAGGACGCTGCGTTACAGTTCCTCACCTTCCCCTCTCAAACGAATGGGCTCAGCATTCATGGTAATGTCAAACTTTCACCTTCAACGCGCATCTCTCTGCGTTGTCAGGGCCACGCCTTGGACAATTCAATTCGCATACCGGATGAAGACTTCGACGATGGCGAGTATTCTCCCACACAAGATAACAAGGAGCCTTCCGAAGAACAATTGAACGAACGACAAGCGTTCCTTACCAGAAAGCTAACTCCCTTACGAGGGCGCACTCTCGGTTTCTTAGAGTCCTCCAGCACGTTTCGCCTTCGCCTCTATGGCTTCCTTTCTCATCCGTATGCCCCTTCTAGGTTTCTCCCGCCCGACAATATCAATCATCCTTGCAGATGGACCGAACCTCTGATACTTTGTTTAATGATCGCCTGTGTATTGATATCTCAGGCGTCTCACTCAATCCTTCTTCCCTCGGATCAGTCTATGCCGAATATGCGTTTCTGGATTTCTGCTAGATCCTGAAGTCCCAATATCAGCTTTCTTTGCATTATCAATAACGTCGACATCGAGGGCAGGTCCTTCCGCATCCGGTTCCTTGTCATGTTCGA
Source organism: Suillus discolor (assembly GCF_016758755.1). Taxonomy (NCBI): domain Eukaryota; kingdom Fungi; phylum Basidiomycota; class Agaricomycetes; order Boletales; family Suillaceae; genus Suillus; species Suillus discolor. Next base: position 367,114 of record NW_024541277.1, on the reverse strand, counting down.
TGCCTGACATAGTAGTTGGTCCAAGCAGTTTGCCTCATGACGCTTCGCGTCAAGAAAAACAGATCATAGTAGATGAGCCTTCTTCACGCGCCCATCTCCGGAATCCCTCACAGCCAACCTTCTTCTCTCGTGCCCTTCGGTCAGACCAAACACCTTCAGACGTGATCTCACTGCTGTAAGGAAGCCTATGGCTTTGGTGGTGGACGCTCGCTCGGACCTTCACTTCAACCTTTGTGACATAGTACGCACTGCCTTCCGTTATATTTCCCTTTCATATTTCTATTTCTGCCTTTGTTCTTATTTTGCTACCGGTTCTCCTTTCTCTCTTTATGCCCTCGTTTCGACAACACCTCCGTCTTGCTCACCAATTCTTTACCACCCTTACATGCCACTCGTACGTTTTGCCACTCTCTCACACACACACACACACACACACACACACACACATATAGCCATGTACTTTTTCTAAGACATCATCGAATGACCATCCGTTTTCTGCCAGACTTCGCAAGACTCGAACGCACTCGCTCGAAAGAAAACTCATTTCTCGCTACAGCATTTCACAGCTCCCTTCGTCAATAGCATTCCCCTTCCAACTCGAACTCAGCCTTACACTGCCATTCCGATTAAACATCGATAATGCACGCGACAAGGTGTATCGTGATATGCCATACTTGTGCCAAAGTTGGGGAAGAATCCACTTCATCGCCATTTTCAGCTTCTGGTTGAGCTTTATGCAGCACTTCAAGTTGTCGTCGTGACTTCAGCCAATGGCGTATGTGTTTTTTATTCATATTTCTGTCGCGCTAATTTCCTCTCAGTGATCCCCAATCATGTGCTCGATCATCGATGCCGAATTTTTGTCTGCTGCTTCTATTTTATTGTCTGCATCCTCGTGTTGAACATTTGGCTTATCAATCTATTTGTTACGAACTCGTTCTCTGCCATACGTGCAGATACGCAGAAGAGTGCCTTTGGTGCTGCACCGTGTGTTTCTTGACTTTTCCATGTGCTAACGCTAATGTTATTCCAATTACAGACTAGGACTTGTCGTCGAAGAGCAAGAAGAGGGTTGGTCAGACGGGAAACACATTTCTCAGAGCAACCCACTCAAGGAATTCTACACCCATACGCGCTGGTGCTGGGTGTTTCTGGCTCTCGCGTCGCTCGTGGTACAAGCCACTGCCAGTGCTGATATTAACTCGGAGCTATACCCCCTGGTTGACGATATTTCAACTAGGGAGGTTCTGTAGGGTGATTCTAGAGTTCCCGAGAATGAAACCGCTCAGATGCGGATGCTCCTGTGCCTCGTCGGGGTAAAAAGGCTGCCTAGTTATTTTAAATCCTGGTCTGTTTGCCTAATCTGATTATTGGTTTTAGTCACACGGATTTCAACGCTGTCACTCACTGCATTACACTCAATTCGTGCTCATGCTGTATATTACTCTTGCACTCATGACTCCATTTGCGCCTACAATGTCTTGCACTTGATGTCTCTCGTATACTCTCATCACACCCTTGATCCTGCTTTCGGATGGTGTCGGACTCGCATAGACACCTGTGTAGTTTTGTTACTTGCACTGCTTTGTATTATACGATCATGAAATTCACTGGATTCCATTTATTGCATTGCAATGTGCTATCTGTCTGCCAGTATGAGTCATGTAAGCTATGAACAGCCTGCTTGGAACTGGCAAGGCTGGATCAACATTGTAAGGTGCCTCAAGACTTTTTAAAATACACGATTCTGATGGCTTTTGACCAGAAGGCGAGAGCGGAAACACGACTCACTGTAGCGTCAGAGACACACAAAGTAGATCTACCACGCCGGTAAGCCATCGTGACGGAGGTAGATGAAAACTACTCATACTCACCCACCAGTCAGTGATTATTTCCTGGCATGTAGTACCAGGGCAGCAAACTTCACGGTTGCTGCAGGAGTCGGGACATTTACTTTCATCACTGACCACTGGTGTGGACACTGACAACTTGAAAGCAGCAACAACGACGAGGATGAAGGGGAGACGCATTATCTGTGAGATCTGATATGAGACTTCAAAAACAAAGCTGAAGGGGATGGTAGGAAGACAGCTTGCTTTTATATCCTGCCAGTGGATAATCTTCTGCGCATCCGAAATACCCCTTCAGACAGATGTCATTTGCATTGCCAGCAGACCTCAGGTTTGATTTGCTCTATCCTCGACGATATATTGACGGCAGAATACTAGGAAATGCCGATGATATGTAATTCCAACCCATTGTTGCATACAGCCTGCGACAGGTGACACGACAATCCCTGGGAGTGGGCTCAGGAGTCTCATGGACACTGACACTAAACTGGATACTAGGAGATCAGCGCTGAGATCTTGAGATTCCAACTGCGTCGTCATTGCTTGTGACCGACACGCTTATAGTACCTCAGGCTGCCATCCCCCGTATACTTACATGATCTGGCGACTGTAGCCATAATATTCTTCCGACCGAACTGCGATGCTATCATCGAGGCGCTGAATGGACTCTGCGATAATCTTATCTGAGAGACATTGAAACATTGTTTGCTGAACTTTTCTCGAGAAATCATATTCGAGTGGACATCTGCGACAGAGATATGACTCGAGTATTAAGAACATCTCAGCGTGCATACAATGAATACTACCAAATCAATTTCTGTGAAAACAGTGATCGAGTTTAGCCTGATGTGTCGCAATATGCCCCACCCAAAGAGTCTCATGGCCCGGATAATGACAGAGCGCTGAGATGTCCAAGATTAATTCAAAGTCAGCGCTAAGGCCTATATTACAATGACCCGGCACCGCTTGAAACAAAGGTTCACCGTGATCCATTCACTTTCTCTTTCACCCACAAGCTGTGAACGACTGTCTCCCGTCTGGTATGGTCTGCCCAGAGAAAAGCGCTCGACATAGGCACTTCATATAGTTTTCCACCATTTAATCTCAATGTCAGGCGACTTTCGGACCCTCTTCAATCGCGCTCAGTCCATACGACGGTCGTGTCGTATCGGTCTATGACATCCTCACTTCATTGGATTCCGACTTTTGGAGGAAGGAAGAAGATTGCAAGGGAAGTCTCAGGACTCAGCCAAGAAGTCGTGTTTGACGATGGATGAATACTTCAGTGCCTCTAAAACGAGTGCATGGGTACGAAAACACCTTGCTTAAACCATGGAACGACTATTACAATCTGTTGTATCACCAATCCTTCTCTGTTCCAACTGTGTTGGACCCATGTCCGTGTGTTCAAGGTGACTATAACTGGGGAGACAAAATATTGACATTCGGCTGAAGCCCTAGCATATAGATGCGATTCGCATTTTCAAAGAATGCCATCTTTACGATAGACACCGCCTGGTCTTCCGTGAGGTCTCGTTTGCCGACGAAGCCCGCTAGGACCTGAAAAATTAAGGTTCATATCTAAAGGATTCACCCCAAAGAAATTTGCCGATCACCTCGTATATCACCTCGCGAGCTTGGGCAGTGGCAAGGTAGAACCTTTCTGGCCACCATGCCGCATCAGCTGTGTGACGGTAAGTAGTGTGTGCGGTGACAGATGGACTGCTGACTAACTAGACCACAAGATCTTATTGGTAGGCGCCAACTCAAGCACTTGACGCACCACAGTGCGTTGGGCATCAGCAGAAATAAAAGGGAAAATCTCTCCGAAGTCGAGATAAACGTTCTTGTACACGGACGTGAGGTAGCCAGCGTCTCTCGTGTAAGGATAGCTGGAATGCAGGAGAACGAATATAGTTTCTGGGAACGCCTTGATGATAGGCTGCATATGCGCCGGAGAAGACTTTGTCAGCGTGATTTCATTATCTCCGAGACCTTCAGGCGGATAAGCATCACATGATGCGACCCGGGCCGCTGTTGTACAACGCACCTGTGTGGAACTGGACTTTCGACGACGTAAGAGGGAGGGCGTCGCGCGGGATGGAGCGAACGCTTACTAGGTTTCTTGCATTTGCCTGCAATATCGAGGACTATCTTGACTAGGTGGTCATTCAAAGCTTTGTGCTCAAACCGAATGGAACCCTTTTCCTTGAACTGCTGAGATGCAGAAGTTAGGCAGTTGAAGAGTTCATCTGCGCTACAGGGTGCAGGGTCGACATCCAAGCCGGTTCTGTCGCATAAGTGAGTTGATCTGATCATTAATTCAAGTCATGATGCAACTACTTGCCTGTAGCAAGCGACAGACTTGTACCCTACCACACGATCATCTACAGCAGCATTATTCATGCAGGTGGTGAACTCCTTCAGGAACTCGTCGCAGAGATTATCGATCGAAAGAGGCGAGTCGTCATTTGCAACAAGGATGTCTTGTAAGATGTTCTAAGCATCGGAATTGAGCGTTTCTCCAAGATGGGAATGACGATACCTTACCTGGCCTTCCACTTCTAATCTCACAATCCGCTTCGATGGATTTCCAGTGTACTGGTCGTGCCAATTCAAGTCTTCAGCCATTTCTGCGATTCCACCCAAGCCATCGTCGAATAATATACACTGAATTCCCGTAGGCTCCATGCAGAGCTTACACAACTCTGCATAATCGAACTCAAGCCGCTTCTTCTTAACGCCTTCCCAGGTAGCATCGTCACCTGTCAATCCAAAGAGTTGGGATAACTGAGCTGCTGCACGCAAGCAAGGAAGGGTGTGAACGGCATCATCTAAGGCATCGCCATGAGCCTCAGATATGAGTACTTCGTATCGGATAGAGTCGCGGTGCTTTGATTTCAGGAATGGGTGGGCGTGGTTATCGACGATGGGGTACCCGAAGGCGGCTTTGGCTAGTTCTCTGTACATTGGTCCCACGGGAGTTGGATGAGATGGTGATGATATGACGTGCTTGGAAGCAACGTCTTATCTAGGGGTTCTGAATCTATTTATCCGTGAATGCGCTATAGAATATTAATAAGCGACTGATATCTAATCAGATCAAGCAAATACAAAGTTACTTCCGCTTTTCTTCCTCCACACAACCATTGACTGTTGGCATGCCTGTGACAATCGAGGATTTGGAACGCGCAATTCGAGCTGCATTTCCTGTGTCCCATCTCGACATCGAGGATCAGTCGAGTGGGTGTGGATCCAGCTATGCAATTCTCTTGGTCAGTGAGGTACGTGTTCGAAACGAGCTGAAGCTGCTAATAGTCAACGTGAAATGGAATTATCACACAGGCCTTTGAGGGAAAGACTACTCTTGCAAGACATAGATTAAGTGAGAGTCTCAGCATGACGTTAATCATAATACAGGGATGCTCATCGTCTGATAGTCAACCAGGCACTGAAGCAAGAAATATCGCAGCTGCACGCATTTTCTCAGGTAGGCTTGCAGGCTTATTCGTATTGGAACGCTACTTTGGTTGAACGACTATCACTGCAGAAATCCTTCACTCCAGCGCAATACGCTGCGCACCAAGCGAAAAGTGGTTGACTTGTGGAGTTCTTTTGCAACAGCACAATAGTGGTGTTTTGCCGGAAATTATTAGACGGGTGACAACTGGCATGTTTTTTTAGTTCAAGCGGGGAATGTGGCTCGTAATACTGAAATCAACGCTTCAAGCGTGGCCTTTAGATCTAGTGTGATGTGAACGTGGTCTTCAAGGTGGACAATAGAAGCGGTTACTCCTGCTCAGACCTTCTCCACTGTCCTAGCACAGTGGGTATTCAAGTTTGATCAGTCGTTCCCACAGACAACCGACATCATCCTACGCTATTCAAATGGTTCACATGTCAAGACCACAGTTACACTTGAACTACGTCCCCTCACATGACCTTGCCAGTGTGGAGACTTTGCCGATTTGAAAATATTACGGTTGTAGATCAATGCTAATGGCCCTTTGTTCGGTGCTTTAAACCACTGTCAGTGTGGTACGTTCCCGCTTCGTTGTGGTTCGGTAAACATCATCCACAGGACGCTTCAAGCAAAACAATGGTCTTTCGCCCTGCCACTAACACTGCAGCCAGAGATATAAAGGTGCTCGAGATGGACAGCAGACCCAACACACTCTCATCTTCTTCCCTGTATCTTTCGAACTACCATTCTCAATATGTCAGAACAAACTTACACTGAAGTCGACGCCTTTTTGCGAGAGTTTCAGAATTTGCCACTCGGCGAAGCAGACGCATTCTTTGCGAACACTGAACTTGGAACAACATTCGTTAACGACCAGCTAGGCAAAATCTTCATTGCGTTTTTGTTCCAGTTCTTTACCCCAGACATGACAACATATCGCTCCACTTGCGATAACCTAATGCCTTTGATTAGCCTGGCGCTACTTACTACGAAAAATTGCCAGCTGGTATGTTCTGTCTCAAGTGATTTTGACGCGCTGGCTTACAGAATTTATAGCTTTTAGATATCTTGGAGGTATTGGATTTATTTTAGCTTGATAATGTGTTAGATGTTGACTTCGTAGCACACCAGCTTGCCGACGTGATGTTCGAGCGTTCTGTGAGCGTCTCTCTGACACTCCAGGAGGGCTTCGACCCACAGTACCTTGTGCCAACGCATTCAATCGCCCGATTACGCTTGATTGACATCATTAACCAATGCCTCACGTCTCCACACGATTCCAGTGACATCCGCTGTACGTATCCAGCTCATTCTCGATTATGCGTGCATGTCTCATGATGCTCACTTCAGCTGAACTCCTGGCTCTGAGATCGAATATTCAAGAGCGAGAGAATCAGGCAAAAGCTGCCTTGCTTGCTCCCGATACGCAGTGGATTCACGATCTAGCGGAAATGTGGCCTGAGTTCAAAACATTGGACCCCTCATACGCCTCTACTGAGGCTTTTCCACCCCAAGCCGCTCAACTCGGACGGAACTCGTCTATGAGTATGGAAAACCCGCGAGTATCCGAGTTGACGTGTCTTCTGAGAGCGTCTCGGCATCTATCTACCCTATCTACAACAGCTTCATGCCCCATCAAGAGTCTCCCTAAACAAGGTGCCTCTGTTGCCCGCATGCGATCACTTTCCGCGATGCTTTCTCCTCAAGTTTCAGATCGCGTGCTGGTCGCGCTTGGGACGGTGGCAGAAGAAGAGATGCAAGTGGACTGAGGTTGTATTTGTATCGCATTTTATTTCTCGGCATAGTCTCAGCATATCACGCAAATAGTATATCTGTAAATATTGTAGTATCACAAATATTCAGACTCTTCTTTAATATTCTCAGGGTAGCATATATCAAGATGCTGAAGAGTTTGTGCTGGTCATTTAGAACTGGTATAATGTATTGAATCGGCCCTGTTTCTTTACATTCGTGTCTTCGAGTTGAACGACCTAAAAGGGGCCAATGATTTTGAATATTGTCGTCTGATGTCAATAGACTTTTATTTGGAGGTTCTATGGTGGTCGGATACATGCGCAATAATAGCGGTCAACCCATACTTTTGCACTCAATTGCAATGTGTACTAATTATATAAGTAGTAAGTACTGACTCGGAGTAGTTAGTCCCGGCCGGGCCGCTCAAAAATGTTTGACCATGTTTGGTGTTATTGAAAACAGAAGACTTGGATCATCTCGGTGGCCGACTACATAACAACTTGATAACTGAGAACAGCACACACATACGACATTTAAGTAGTATCACACGTCCAATTAACATCCAGAAGATCCTTATGAACAACCAATCTTCAAGCTCTACATCGCCTGGGAGTCCTCGTGAGTTAGCCATTTCAGTCTAACTATCCCATCACACGACGTGCTACTATCATCTCTAGTGAGGCCACGAGATGCTGATGTACCTGAAGCCGAAGGAGCCCAGTTCAAGTCATCAAACTTCCCAGGTACTGCCAAATTATCAGAAGAGCTAGGTATGTAGTGCTGCTTACCAGTAGCACGATGTAATCATCCTTTGGCAGATACCTATGATGGGGCACACAGATCTCAATTCTATGAATTAGGCCAGGTTGGTTGCTATTCGATGGTCTGCGCTGAGGACACGATTGATGCAGCTTCCTTCTTAGAAATTATTGGAGGAGAGTATGGGTCGAGATCGGCCTCTGATATCTCCACCGACGACGATACATGAGCTCCGGGCAGAGTACACTGGCGCCCCATCGTTTGTGGCGCAGATCGACAGCTTGCTGAATCGAGGTTATACAAAGATTATCCGTACTAAAGGTAGTATATCAATGAAGCCAGGTACCCGCACAACCTGATGCGAACATTTAAACTAGGTGATGGAAATTGCTTCTACCGAGGTAAAGTTTAATATACAACTTCCGTCTTTTGCATACTCACGATTTTGTATTATAAGCTCTGGCATATGCATACCTTAGCAGCCTCGTTGATTCGCCAAATCTCGTCTATGCTGCAAAATCTGTAATAGAATCGGGCTCCAGAATGATGGAACGTAATTTCATGGACGCGGATATCATTTCGACTTTCTGCGAACCCCTTATGGATCTAGTAGATGCCATTGGAAATCCCGACCCTAATAAAGTGTTAACGCATGGCCGTCTACTGTCTGCTTTTCTTGAAGACGAAAGTAAGTTTCTCGTGTACGGCCAACCTCCTTGTAGCTGACACGCTGCAGCGTCAAACTGTATTGTCACGTACTTGCGACTTTTGACTACCGCTCAAATCCAATCCGCGAGCGATGATTATGCTGGCTTTCTCTTCGACGATTCAGGAGAACAATTGGAACCTACCGAATTCTGTCGGCAATATGTCGATCCCCTTGGGAAAGAAGCAGGTCACTATACTGAGTTATAGTCACATCGATCTATTCAAGTCGTTGATGTCATTCGATAGATCATGTTCAGGTGGCGGCCTTGTGTCGGGCTCTAAAGCTGCACATCAGGATTGCATATCTTGATGGTCACTCTCCGGATGGCCAAGCCCACTTCCAAGATATCACACCGCCAGACGGCGAAAATAACAAATCGTTGACTCTCATCTATCGGTATGTCGATGATAATTTTTTGGTCATCACAAGCTGATATTTGGTAGCCCTGGCCACTACGATGTTTTGATAAAGACGAACTAATTCGGTGCAGTATGAGCCCACTGGTGCAAATATTCCCTGCTTATCAGTGCAGCATGGCTGCATCTCCAACCCACCAGGAGTCTGACATACCTACTCATATATATCCTATGCGTATCCAAGTGATTCCTGACTCAGTGCCCGGGTCTATGTCACGCGTAGTCAAATCGTTGGCGAATCTAACATAAGCACGAATAGCCGCCGGCTCGGTGTCAATTGTGTCCACCCCGTCATGCTGTGTAGTACTAGTACTGATGCACGCTCTCAGGTTTGCTTTCCACCACTATGGCGACCAGCTACGAATTGGTTGGCATTTAAAATGCTTCTAGATATCAATACGACAATAAAAATACGACGGCTACGTTGCTCTCCCTGACAGCGACTTAGCGGTCGCCGTTTTTACTTTTGGACTCGTTAATACAGGCTGTACAGCACAAAACCCAACGACCGAGGGTCATCGATTCATCGCTTGGATGATTACATGATTTCACAAGGAACTCCTCTATTTTTGCAAGCTCGCAGCACAAAATCACGTTGGAAATAAGTTGCCGGCATCATTGATGACTGGAACTTTCTTAGTGTTCAAGTGATGGCCTGCGCAATAGCACTGGTTTGCAAACTGATTATATATTCAGCACGGAAGTAGCGCTATATACCACTAACATCTCCCACTCACTCACCCCATCTCTCAAATATGACTGTAATTTCCAATGATCCCAGTTGGTGGCCAACAATCAATTCAAGTACTATTTTCAGCTATTGGACAGGTTCGTCACATTAAGTTGTCTAGTTCTAACATTGACTCGCAGTTTCGCAGTTGCTGCCGGCGTCATGGTAATATATGATTGGGGTGAGCGGAATAGTGTTCGACGACTGCTGATATTCTCATAATATTTCTAGTACTAACACTGGAACAAGAGGTAGGTCGATGTTATCGTCGGAGCAGTCAACTCGCTGAGAACGGTGTCATAGATTGAACTGATATGGGTGAGTGACAAGTTCCCGTATCAGAAGAAAACAGGAGAACACAATAAATTCGCGACAGAGGCAACGCTGGTCTCTCATGACTGTGCTGTATTTGGTTGTTCGTGTTATACTATATAGCGTGGTCGGCAGGTTATACTAACTCCAATATGTTTTAGGTACGTTATATTGGAATACCATATGCTGTGTATGTGTCGAGACCCACAACTTATCACCGTGTTAATAACTCATTTCTGACAATTAGTATCAATGTTCTGGGTATGTCTCATATGTGCTGTGTTCGATCCTTTTGACTCAGGCTGACGGCACATAGAAGATTTGCCATTGGTCTCGCTGACGGATACAGTGAGTATTACACAACCATCTCATTCCTACGCTCATATTTAGTTGTAAGTGAGATTCTGACCATTGAACTTGGCCCAACATAATATCTCAATAGGTGTAAGTCGGAGCTTTTGATACCAGCACGAGGGTGTTCACTAATTGAGTATTTTAGGTAATACTATGAATTACACTCTGAATGGGGCAATTGGGGTCATATACGCCATGTTGGATGGTAAGTTACCCAGTTGTAATACCTGTGATATTGACTCGACTAAAACACAATGCAAGTCATCATGATTGCTCGCTTATATGCCATGTATTTGGGATCTAGAATGATGCTCATTTTTCTTCTTGTTATCTCTTTGGCTGTTATCATTGCTTGCGCAGTAATTGGATCAATAGCAATCAAGGACACTGTAGCGGGTGAGCTTTACTTGTTGACTTGAAGAACACAGCTCATTGGACAAACACCAGAGGAGCTAATTCTCTCTGGCAGGTACATGTGCGATTACAAATATGAAGGGGACAACCAACTTCTGTATTTGATGTTTTGGATGATCTACACTGTTTGGGAGGTCCTCGCACTGTGTCTTTCAGTCTGGATTACCGTAAAACACTTCCATGGCCCGCGACGACTCCGCCCATCGATAGGATCAACAACCGGGGACTTTTTCAGAGTGCTGATAAGATCTCACATGCTTTATTTTGCAAGGTGAGCTTGTAATGTGAATGTGGTTATCTTTTTCTCAAGTTTCGCACATGCTAGCTTTGTTTGCCTCTCTTGCCTCGAGCTTGCTATTTACTCTGCAGAGCTCATGGTGCGCCGACCTGTCGCTGACGTCTGCTTGTAACCACTGCTCATCATTTCTGTAGAATACAGATTCTATAGGAATTCAGATACTTGATAGTGCTTCTGACATTCTACTGTCCATGCAGATGTTTGTGCTGGGACCACGCCTCATCCTTAGCGTTCGAGAATACCACGCCACACTCGTGGCCGACTCCGACTCGGACGCAGAAGCTAGCATGAATTCGATTGTCTTCCAGGAGCGTGTACTTATACCAACTAGCAGTACTGTGTAGGGAAATGCTTGGCGAGTAGTCTGCAGGGAGGAGAAACTGGGTCGAGGATCCGTCGAGGTATTTATTTAGCATATAGTGTTTCAAGGTATATTTGAAAGGTCTAGGCAAACCTATTTCTTGTTATATTACTACGGGAACGAAGTAGCCATACTTGCACCATGTGACCAGTCGAAATGATTCAGCATGTCTAACAGCCAACCCAGTCCTTGACACCTAATACTAAAATACAATGAGAATCAGTATAAATTGCCGAGATAGCAAATTCTACGCGTTTTCGGAGTTCCGCTATCTGAGCACACAGATGATAATGAAGTTACTGTGAAGCGTGAATCACTGTGGCTGATAACTCATTGGTGCTCAGATGCGTTTTCCTCCATCTGGGCCAGGAATGAATCGCGCGGACTCCTGGATCGATGTATGCTTCTATCACGAATGAGCATGGCAAGGAGATGAGGTATGCTGAGAGGGGATCGGAGAATTAGAGAATTGGAGTTTTGCAAGTCAGAAGACCTCAAGCATACCTATCAAACCACTAATAACCAAAATGTTCTGTTGGAGCCCCTGCTAAAAGGTGGAAGAGCAACAGGTTACACAGGAAAATGCAAGGCAAGAGAGACTTTGAGCCACGTGCCAAAGTTTTCGAGCGTTTTAAACATACAAGATGACATTGAGGGTAGTAAAAAGTATCATAGTAATGTAGATAGTCTCGGACGGCATGGAGCTCGTCACCAGGAAGGCATCATCTTCTTCGAGGACGCGAGCCAAACAACAAGGCACCTTTTAAACAAAACCCCTAAGGGACGATCAAATATCAGTTAAAGGACAATAAGACGCGACCCAAGGCGTACATTTTGTGGTATAGACGGAACGTCTCCAAATTAATTGGAGACAGTAGCTATAGATAATTAAAAAGAGACGTCCATAGAGAGTTTCATGTAAGTCGACCCGATTTTTGTGTCGGAAACTGCTGATAACATTCTAAATACAACGGAGTCAGCCACGCAACATGAAGTGACAGTAACAGCTTTTATACCGCATCAGGTACTTTATTCAACCCACATTAGTCCCAAAAGACTCCCCTTCCTACCAGGCTGGGACTTCCCTGGTAGTGCTCCGATCCCCTTGTGTATTGCCGTATTCACTGGCCTCATAGACGCAGAGTCATAGACATGAGGACAGGGCTGTGGCAGTGGTGGAGGATTCTGCTTCGCTGCTTCGGGGCTTCTAAATCCCGCTCATATCCTGAAGGCTGACGAGGTGACCTGCTCAGCTCGTCAAAACGCAGAGCGTCGAAGGTGCGCCGGGCTGCCTTCAGCTTGTGCAGGACCTGTTTGTAAAAGTGTATCTCTCCATCAAGATACTCCCTCGTTATTGTGCCAAAGTTTTCCACTTTCTGGTCGTGGTATGTGTCTATCTCAGCCATCGTAATGTTTAAGACAGTTTCGCAGCGTGCGGCCATCTCATCGTTTGACTGGACAAATGCATCAAGCCATTGTCTTCCACAAAAATTGTGAACGTTCCGACCTTTCCCAATTTGAGAGCATCTTTATATCGTGAAACAGTAGATTGGTGGGTTTCAACAATTCCCTGGAACGATCACACTCAGGGCAAAAACGGTGATCGAACAATCCAAGATACCTCATACAATTGGTATGGATGAGCAACGCTCTTGAAGGCGTCGTGAGTTGCAAGCTGGGTACGCCGGGCCTTCGTCTGTGGTTAGTACAAGTCTTGTATGAGGAACATGACACAGACATGATTGTCATACAGGTCTGCAACAATCTGCAGACCATCTGATGTTTTCTGCATCGCTTTTGTGAGCTTCAGACAATCTTCGCGTCATGTCTCAGTTAGTCATGAACTCCGGAAATTCACGTGAGCACCTTGACAGCCTTCACGCCAACACCAAGCTCCATCTGTAGATTTTAAAGGCGAGCGGACGCGTCGGAGGGAGCTAATAGAATGAAAAACGATCTCAGTACTTGGGACAAGACTCTGTATATTCGGTATATGTACCTAATAGAATGAAAAACGCTACGAAAGACATTAGTTATTTCGTACATCGTGTAACTAATGGTACTCACATCTCAGTACTTGGGACAAGACTGAGATGCGTCTAACTATCTGGTCCTGGCTATAAGGTAAATCGAGCAGGAACATATATTAATCAAAGACACGAAAAATAAGGGAGGGCACGAGCCGCTGTCAATGCGCGCTCGTCCGTTTCCGCTTTAGCATGCGCTCGTACCTCACGTCTCGGACTCTTCGGCATTCGACATCTCGGAACTCTCGCATCTCGACACCATCTTCGTTCAAGAGCCCGTTTCTCTGTTGAGGGGTATCCCCCGGATCTTCGTTAATCCCCAGGGGAGTAGAAGACAAAGGTGTCGACGTAATCAAGGACAATAATGAGTAGGACAACAATCGTTCGGCTTTCGACATCTCTGGAAAGCACGTCATGATGATAATTTGGCACAACTGACGCCCGTACTCACCTAGTCTCACTTCACGAATGGGTTTCTCAAGCTCTGCGTGCTCTTGCTCACTGCAAGGGTGTGACGACTGAAGCGATCGATTACTTCTGTGGCATCGTCCACATCTACGTTGAATGCGGGATGAAAACATGTGCGAAGAATGAAGGCCCAGCAGCGGGCATTGAAAGTAATTGGGGCATAAGCCGTTTCCAATCCTTGAACATGGGTTAAACAGCAAAAGTAAACCTATCATTCACGCTCACCGCACCATTGTCGCAACCAAGAAAAGACGTGACAACTTCAGCCTATCGTGCAACAGGGTGCCTCACAATACACCCAATCTCTCGAGTTCGCCTCTACGAGCCTCAACAAAATCAGCACTGAACCGCCCAGCATACTGTTTCCCAGGAGTGGTGGGAGTGCAATACCAGGAATAGTTAGCGAAGTGGTGACACGATGAAGTGAGAGAACCGCCGTTGAACTGTTATGCGGGTAGGAGAGATCGGTGGGATGTATGGATCATATGATTCATCGTAGCCGAAGAAAACAGTGAAGTGACACTGGTAGTACATGGTATATGCTCCTGAAAGGCCCGACGTGCGCTTCGAAGGTGAGTGAACCAAGACTCGAAACTACTTTAGATTGCCACGCAGGGCCAGCGTCAACATAGTGTCTATCTGCTTCCCCCAGCCCAAGTCTACTGAGCCTATTATCATCGTTGATGGGAGTCTTCCTTGAGTCTTCCGTAGAAATCCGCTCGGTGCCCGGGTCTATTACGTCACGCGTAGTCAAATCGTTGATATGTTTCATGTGTCTCAATTGCACGTCATCGCCTAGCCTGTCCTGAGGTGCTTCTATACAACCTAGCCCGACCTCGAGAGTGTATAATCAAGTGTATTTGGGTGTACGTGTGGATAGAGAAATACCCATGAGGCTCGGCTATAGAAAGAAGTCTGCTACTATTTCCCACAGTTTTGAGCTAGTCTTTCCAGTTTGCGATCATTGAATTGATCAGTCGATCTTTGGTTTTCTTCTTACAAGGTCGAAGAGAACATAATCCACGAACTGCAAGATGTTCCAAGCACCATACCCACCTTATGATCCAACTGATACATCTGGGTGAGTTGACCCTTGCACACGACATGAGAAGAAGGCTGATGGGTCTAATCATCCAGATTCTCGTGAGTCTCCTTTCCCTCGCACTCCGAGAGGTCTGTAGTTGACTGGCTGTCCATCAAGATATGACACAGTGGTGAAGAGGTGGCCCATCATTTTGACAAACATCATCGATCATGTGCATCGTCTTCTCCATGACATGACTTTAGAAATTCAACAAGTCCGCGATTCGGACGTTTCCAAGACAGAAGAACTGTCTAAGAAGATAACAGAGGGGCAAGAAATTATCTCAGAAATAAGCCGTTTGAAGTATCGAATGGCAAGGGACCACGATCTCGAGTGGGTAGAACATGACTATCGTCTTTCCTCAACGTATTTAGATCCCTCAAGATCCTAATCATATGATACAGAAACATACCTCAGGATGGGGACATTCTGGTCGCAGAATATAATGCCGAACTTGAGAGTCTGAAACAGACGTCCCGCGACACTTGGTTCAGGGCACCATGGTTGTATGCAGAGTAGGTCATATCTGCCCCATAAACTTCAGATCTCTGAATTATACGTGCAGATGCTACTTGTATGTCATCTCGAACAGGAGCTACTGCATGCTTAGACACGTATAGATACCGTCTGATCCGCGCGTACTTTAACCAGAGAACATACTGGCGCGGGTATGACCCGTTTTCAACACAAAAGGAAGAAATGTTCAAGAACAGCGGGGCAGCTATCTATCGTAAGTTCGACCAGGCCTTGGTTTTCTCGGATATGACTGACATGATGCGGTTTTGTTAGAAATCGCAACCACTATGCACGAATTAGAAAGCGAAAAGGTCAAACTTCAGGGGGATTCTGATAAACTTGAAGTATTGTTCAAGGAGATGATTCAGATGTGCCTTTGGTTGGTCTATATTTTTGTTTTCGTGCCTTTTAATAGACGCTCGATCTAGGGGCAATGCAACAGCAAGTCTCCCGTGAGGCTCCTTTTCGCAGATCGTTGACATCGATATATGTAGGATCTTTCCCTCTTGACGCACCTCTCGCCGTCGGACATAGAGCACCTGCAGACGGTCGGTAAAGAGGCTCAGGAGGCGAGGTCGGACTTCATTCTCAAGGACGACCAAGGTGCTGTTTGGAGTTACATCAAAACTCTGGCCAATCAAGGAAAGCGTTTGGACTTCGTGCTAGATAACGGTACTTTTCACTACTTTTCACTGCTCTTGTGTCTGATCATTTGTTATGAACAGCTGGTTTTGAGGTTCGTTATTTGTCGTTTCTGCAAGCAATATCGCTAACCTCGAAATACAGCTATTTACAGACTTCGTTTTTGCAGACTTTTTGGTCACTTACACTCCGTACTTCTCTCAAGTCGTGTTCCAGTACGTTGTCGTGAGATTCTGGCTTCGAAACGATCATGATATCTGACTACATTCACAAGCCCGAAACTGTTCCCATGGTTCGTTTCTGATGTCACCCCTACCGACTTTGCGAACACCATTTCGTCTCTACTTTCTCCCACATTCTTTCCACCAAACCCCACAACTACTCCAGATTCTCTTGCCCACTTGCAGCATATGGTCACTCGATGGAAAGATTATATAGATAAGGGTATTTTCACTCTCGCCACAGATATTAGCAATGGACAGAAGATGACGGAGTTTTGGAATGGTCCGTGGCCTTACTGGAACATGAACGAACTAGCACCGGAGTTAGGGCAGTGGCTGAGTGGTTCTGGGTTGGTCATTTTCAAAGTGAGTAGCATCTGCCAACTTCCAAAGACTTAGCATTCGAAATATGCATGCCTTAGGGGGACCTCAAGTGGGTGTATTTCGTCGCCATACTGATCTCTAAACCTGAATTCTGAATGCTGCGTTGAAGCTACCGCAAGTGAGTGTACTTTTAGGTTTTGCCAATATCTGTAACATCGTTGCGACCCGACGTCAGACTTGCAGGTGATGTTAAGTGGCCTGTGTCCACTCCATTTCCAACCGCGATCGGTCAGTAACCCACAAATACTTTTCGTCATTGCTTAAGAATGATATTTGGCAGGCCCACTGGCAGGATCGTTCCCGCTTCTCAGTCTTCGTACGAATAAGGCTGACGTAGCGGTGGGCATAGATGAGAAAGTAGCGGAGAATCTTGATAACAAAGGCGACAAGTGGAGAACAAGCGGGAAGTGAGTTACGCGCAACTTTAAATCACCGACTGGACGCTGAACGCTGAACTATGTTCTGCAGGTATGCTTTGGTGAGCTTTTTGCCAGGAAGAATTAATCAGTAGACTGGCGCAGTTTTTGTCGTTAGAATCATACGCTGGATATGTGGAACTACAGTTGTACTTAGATTAGAGCCTTAGAATTTACATTCCAACTCATAACGTGACAGATCTGAGGCTCCGGTTCCCGGCAACTTATCTTAAGCCGAAGATGTCTCTATTTTAAATGTACTCCAGCCCAACTCAAGCCTAGTACTTAACTAGTACTCTTGGAGAAGGTGTTAGATCCACGGTCCACGGATGCCTTCCGACATTGTAAAGGCGGTGGCCGTATAGAATCTTTTGATCCACTGGTCGAGCATTTGGAAGTATGTTTGCATTCCGTTCGCTGAAAGGACGGCATCTTCCCACCAGATCATTCAAATATGTCCTCGCCCCCTCTCAGCGGTCAATATCGTCTTCTCCAGCGCAATTAGGGAAGACAATCGATGCAGCAACTACCTCAACAGAACTCAAAGCTGCAACTGAAACACAGGATATCAAAGCGCTGGATGATCTTCTCAAAGTCGTCAGTCAGTATCAAAACGAGTGTTTTGATGATGTTGCTAATGTCGAGTTGGCGGCTTTGCAGGCGAGAAGGCCAATCCCGCTTACCACAAGTACGGATTATGTTGAAAGACGGCAAAAAAAAACAGAGCTAATCACGATCTAGTATCATGTTGAGGACACCAATGCTGTGGTCGGAGGCACTCTTGAATGCCACCTCGACGTCGAAATCTTCCAGTGAGGACCATCCTGTAGAAGCTCCGGCACCCGAACAACCGCTTCCTCCACGGTACATGCACGATACATACGCCGAAATCCTTCTTCCGTTTGCGTCGTCTCCGGAGTTGCTTGAGCGGTATACTAACGCATGGGGTGGACTTCGGACTGGCATGCTTATGGAGCACCTTGACTCACTGGCTGGATCGATATCTTACAGGCATATGCTGGGACCAGATGTGGAAACCCTTGGTCGTATACGTGAAAGAGGCTTTTACATGGTCACCGCTTCTGTTGATAGGTTAGTGGACATCAAGGTCAAGTTAAACTGCGCTTTTAAAACTTGATCCAGACTGGACGTTCTCGCCCCTCTCTCGCCTGTCAGGGATATCCGTTTGAGTGGCATGGTCATCTACACTGGGACTAGTTCGATGGAGGTGGCTGTAAAGATGGAAGCACTCGGTGCAAGCGGTGTGGAGAATACTCTGCTACTCGGTCAGTAATCACCGCTTGTCAGAGCTTTAGCTTGAGAAGCGCTGTTCCTCCAGGTCGATTCTCTATGGTATGCAGGGACGCACAAACTCGTAAAGCTCGGCCGGTAAACCCACTCATACTTGGTTCGCGCGAAGAGACTGCACTGTATTCGATAGGCGAAAGTGCGTCACGGTCTCACACATTTGTTGGATCCACTGAGGACAAGTACTAGATGCAAAGAAGCGCAGACAATCATTAGCCCTTCGCTCTCTTTCTAGGGTGCCTCCCAGTTCTACTGAAGCGGAAGAATTGCACTCAGTGTACTTGCAATACGCTCAAGACAATGGTCTGTCCGGTTATGAACGCGTTTGGATGGGCGAGACAAATTTGGAGAAGACTATGCTTATGTTTCCTCAAGAACGCAAGTTAGTTTTCATTCGGCTCTGTCTTTATGCGGCCTTGATAACATGTTTGAAGTGTCCACCAGAAAATCTTCGGAGGTGACTATTTTGAATCTGCCTTGTACAAAACTGATGATCTCACAAAGGCTATCTCATGCGACTTGCTTATGAGGTGTGTTGACTACTGATACTGCTAGCCACGTCGTTAATATAGTGCTCTCAGCTGGGTTTCGCGAATGCATCACTCTTCACACGTTCGCACGTAACATTCATGTCACTGGACAGTATCTCTTTCGCCAAACCCGTTCCTATAGGATCCATTCTACGGCTGACCTCGCAAATTCTCCATACTACCCCTCCCGGGGAGCTGCCTGGTGTAGTGGTACATTTCAAGTCTAAATCTTCTTTTCGTTCGCTTCTAAATTCTTGTTTGTCTTTCAGCATGTCGGGGTCCAAGCTAATGTTGTCGATGTGCGGACTGGGCACGAGCAGACCACCAACGATTTCCGTTTCACTTGGTATCCGGATGATGGAGCAGCGGTCGTTAGACAAGTCGTCCCGAAGACTTATCAAGGTATGGGCAAGCACATTTCAAATGAATTCTTGAATGATAAATTGTGGAATGGCAGAGGCGATGCTTTGGTTAGAAGGGAAACGAGCACTTGAGATGGGCAATCAAATCAGGGGAGAAAGAAACAAGAAACCAAGCACCTAGTGGCTACACTAATTGACGTTCGTAGTAAGAGCAGTCCTCTGGATTAACCCTACAATGACGGGATATTATTTCGTGCTACGGGAATGAACGTCTATAAATAGCTAAATCTAATAATTAAGGCTGAGTTATTTTCGATAGCTTTTCTTGTCTTAGACTTCCGCTCTCCCTGGTCAACTCAGAAACACACTCACATGGATGCATCACTATAATTTCAATGACAATAGCCAAAATTTTCTGTCATTGTCCATGCATCGTTCGAGTAATAAACTGCAATTTTGTGGAGGTATAATTAAGGTACATTGACTGTCAGAGCTCGTGCTGACGGTCTGACCTGGCGACCTCCTTGTTATCTCCGCTGAACTCTCATGCATAGCAGCATGACGGATGAGTCTACCGTTCTCGTCTGTGATACTCTGTGATATCAGTCTACACGATACACCACGAGGTCTCAGTTAAGCTACTACTGTTTTCCCAACTTGCTTTTTCGTATACCACGTCCCTGGGCTGTCCCTTCGGTACAACAACCCAACTACTGCTCTCAATCAACTTCAAGTTCTTCACTATGCCACTTAGATTCATTCGTATGAAAAAGCCAGGGATTGATATCGACCCTTTGCAAGCAGCAATCACTACTACGGCTTTCGCCAGGGATCTCATGGCAACCATGCAGTTTCCTCCAGCCAGTGCCGCTGTCTCAGTCTTGCTACTCATCTTGCAAACTATCCAGGTGAGTGGATGCTTGAAATAGCATGTCTTCGCGTGCTTCGACTTATGTTCGCCTTCATGTAGAACATTCAAGTTAACAAGTCCGCCTGTGATCGCTTGGCGCGTCGTGCTGTACAAATACTAATTGACATCGATGAACAAATGCGTGGACGATACCATGAAGCTCCGGGGTCACTTCTTAGGAATTTGGAAAGGTTTGAAAGGTACACCTGGCCGTTATCTTAAAACGATTGTTGACCAATCGTTACTTCAACTCCTGACAGCACCCTGATTTCTATCCATCAGTTCATGAGAAAGTTGGCCGATTCAAAGTGGAGTGATAGGTTCCTGCGTAAGTCGTCGATTGACGACGCTCTGGTCGAGTACATGCACATGCTTGACGAGGCAGCGCAGGCTTTTCAGGTGTGCGTGTTGTTGAATTCAGCTTCCAATTACTGAAGAGCCCTTGCGACGATGCTCGCTACTCTTATCAATATACACCTCGCCGTGAACTCACTGAGAGGAAGTACTGCTTCGAACGCGACAGCTGAAAGAGTCATCGATGCTCCACTTCCGCCTGCCTATCATGAGGTTTTGAATAAACCAGACTCGGTCATAGAGATACGAAGCCCAGGGATCGTCAATGCAGCTGAGTCTATAGTTGCTGAATCCGATATTCCGGTGACGGCAGGAGGGGAACCCTTATCACCATCCGAAAACAGATTTACAGACCATTATCTCCCTGCGGAACTGTTATCATTGACCCTAGAAGATGACCATGGGGTTAGCAATAAGTTCCATTGCGTTTTTTTTGGCTTGCTCATGCATCATATACCACACTAGTTTCGACGATATCACCAGTCAGAGGTTATCTTACGCGGCCGGTCTCGATTGCAGGACGGATGGTGGGCTGGTGCAATGGAAGTCCAGGTACAAGGGCAACGAGCCTTAATCAAGAAATACGATGATGACAAGGACATTGCATATTCTGTAATGTGGCCGTGTTCGCGTCTACAGAATGTTGCTCAAATTGGGTTTTCAGAAATGGCTGCGAGACGTCAAGATGCTGCAGAATCTTTAGTATGTCACATGAAGCACTTTGATTCCACCTGGTCTCATTTTCTAGTCACCCCAATTTACCTCAGATGCTTGGGTTTTCGGATGAACGAGCCCCAACTCCTTTTATCTTGCTAGCGAATGGTGTTTATCCTGTTGAGTGTTCGTGACGTGCCATCTAATACAAGAACAGTTCAGACGCAGAGCCCTCAAGCTCTGGTTCGCGAAATGCTACGTTCATCAAGTCTAGGGACCTCGATAGAGCTCATGTTGCGTTTTGTAAGGTCTTTCTTTTGGTTAGGTGATCAGCGTTTGATACAGTGAGATACAGTATCGCGACCTTGCTGTGAATGATTCACCACAAATATGCCGTCGTTCTTTTGTTGATAGACATCTAGGACACAGCGATGTACGTCCAGAGACAGCTCAGCCTGGATGAGAATAAGGTTCAGGATTTTATCGAGGTCCGTCGCCTGATTTATCGTGCGACTCATATTTATGATCATGTAGGCTTCCTCATTGCGAGTCGATTCTCTCAAAACTCTTGTGGTTGGTCTGCCACCTCCTCGGGACGGCGAGTGGTATACTGCACGAAACTACGGGTTAGCGCATACATTGCTAGATGCATGTTTGCGAGTAAGCATCGTCTTCATATGCTTTGAGCTTTATACTAAGGAAGGTGCAAGATGTTACCAAACAACGGGCACGTCACGTACTCATATGACAGAGGGGAGGAATTTGGTATAAATTCAAGCTCATGATAAAACCCTTGCTCACATCATTGCAGTGACGGAAGAGATACAAAAGAAAATAAACCACCTCGTCACTTTGGCACGAGCCCTGCTTCCCAGCGGAAGGCAGTCTCCCGTACTCCCAATACAGTTAGAAGCATTAATCGAAGAAACGGAGTCTAAGACTTCTTCACTGACTCTGCGACAGATACGAGACCTCACTTGGAATGCTGAAGGCGCTCATGGTCATACATGGTATGAAAAGAACGTGCCGGCTGATAAGTTCTCTGTCGGTGACATCGGCTACATTCCGGTTGGAGGAGACTTTGAATCCTTCGTTCTTCTCAGCAACGTCATCAAAGACGGAAAAGCTGCATTCAGCCTGTCTCAGCGATCGCACGGCGAGCACTGGTGCTGGGAGCATATCCCGATACACAGACAACCTCTCCAAGCCTACGAGCTGCCTGAAGCTGTCGCAGGGTGAGATATTTTACCTGGCAGAAATTGTGATAATGACATTGTATACAAGGTGGCCCGTCGCAGTGCCTCCATACAGTCAGATTGATGTCGTGGTGGTGCATGAAGCCTATCTTTCTTGTGTCAAGGACGCATGGCAGTATCTATTGAGGAACGGCAAGGGCCACGCGGCCGATGGTGGTATTGAGCCGGAGGATTTGATCCTTGGTGAGCATTTTCTCGGTCCTGCATGATCTTGCGATGTCGTTGCTCACCCATTACGACAGTGACCCATGTTGGAACCCATCAAGATTTTTATGTCAGGGATTTTCGATCAAAAACTATTATGCCGCAAACACATGTAGCAAATCCCCGGTTTGCTGCGAATCAGTTCCATCACCAAGGTAGGCACGGCTTTCACCAGCCACCAGGCTTTGGGTTTCAGAACCATGGCGTTCCGTTCAACCAACCCGCCCTTCCTGCGATAGTTTATCTATTAACCTCGTTGGATGCTAATCACGAACCACATTGGTCGCCTTCCCCAGTGTGTCTGCCAAAAATGTCGCGTCAACCTCTGGCACGACATTTCACGACGAAGGTTGGGCGGTGAGTAAGTTACCTTGGATTATCGAAGTTAGACTGACCTTGGCTGGTACAGGAAAACTGGGTTTTTGAACTATGTTCAACTTCACGCTGAGGACTTCGATAGCACCTGATGCTTGGAACTTGAGGGTATTTATATGCATGTATGTGTGAAATCCTGTTATGATTCTCATAAGTGGTATTCATTCCTCAAAGGCTCGAAGAGCTTGAGTCAACCGTTTGGCCATGATGCTTCCACTTTGACTGTGGACACCATTTTACAGTCAATCTGCTTTACTACGACATTCACTCTGTGGGTTCTCGTGCTTGTACTTCTCTCGTTTCGCATGCAATATGCATGCGATAAGATCGTCCGAGTTGTTAGTCAGTGCGGTATTGCGACGAGCACTTCAAGTGATGAGTATCTGGTCGGACATATGTTGCCCGTGACTGTTCCTACTTTACAGCATGTGTGGCTTTCGTGATGCCATTATCGAAGCAGAAACTTTTCAGGTAACTGAATCACACGGACCTAGAGTCTTGGACCCAGCACTGGTGTAGTCACTTATCGATCATCGATAACTATCAATCATCAAACGGCATTCAGCTACATACCACGATAACGATAATCCTTTCTAAAAGTGTCAGAGTCAGACATGTCAGTATTATCATAGCTTATGTCTCGCCGTTTGACCTTATTAACAACTCTTAGATAATAGTATGTCTGAAGGAACTTGGGAAAAGCTTGCCCAGGTCGCTGTCAAGGGTGCCCAACATGACTCTCGCGAGCATCAGCCCCATCCGAAATGTTTGGAAGGGACCAGAGTGGCCCTTCTCAACTACATCTACGAGTCACTGGACCGTCCAGGAAAGAGCCAACTCATCTGGCTGCATGGCACGGCGGGTGTAGGAAAATCTGCTGTTGCATTCACCGTAGCCGAAAGAATGAGAGGTCTGAAAGTAAAAGAAGGAAGCAAGGAAAAGCGGCTTGCAGGAACATTCTTTTTTTCGCGCAAGCACACGAAGCGCCGCACAACTGGTTATTTCTTCGCGACTCTTGTCTACCAGCTTGCAAGAAATTTTCCCAGCATCCGGGAAGACGTGAATAGAATCATCCTCGACAATCCTGCATTGCTAGATCACGACACATCTCTTCGCGACCAGATGGAGGCGTTATTTCTCCAACCCCTCCAAAGGCTTCAACTCAGGCTACGTGAATGCCCACCTTTGACGTTTGTTATCGATGCCCTTGATGAATGCGCTTCTGAGTCTCCCGAGGACGACACATCTGAGAGCGAGCTCACTGATCTAATCTCCTTACTTGGCGAAGCTCTTCGCGAGCCCAATCTGCCCATCACCCACATTCTGCTCACGAGTCGTTCAGAGGAGTATATTCATAAAGCTATGCAGACAGAAGAGATACGTCCACTGGTGTGCGAGATACCAGTGAGAACTTCTGGGGATGGGGTTGCTGCCACTATCTCGTTATTCAGAGAGCTGGGCACTCGCCATCCCGATTTTCCACAGCCATCAACTGATGAACTTGCGCGGCTGGCGAGCCGAGCAGGCAGACGTTTTATTGTGGCGTCCACGATGATGAAGTTTATCGATGATCGACACAACGATCCCCGCGATCGACTTCAACTCATGCTCGAGTTAACGAGCGAACTGCTACCAGGAACAGAGGTGTACAAGTTGTACGACCGAATCCTTTCCACATGCACTGACCCAACACTCGCATACCTGCACTTGTCTGTTATCGCTGCCCTTGCAGACCCTCTGCCGATGGCACAAATCTCAAAACTTCTTGGCCCTGGTGAGGGCAGGGACGTCGAAAGTGTACTTGTACAGCTACGATCTGTGATAGATGTTCTTATTGACAGCAATCTCCCCGTGAATATCTACCACTCCTCCGTCCGCGACTATGTTTCTCATCACTCAAACTCCTCCCTCTGTCAAGTACACAACATCGCACCACCGCACTCTCTCCTGGCTCTGTCCTGTCTCCGCTTGATGGTGCACGACCTTCTAGAAAGCACGGCCCTTTTAGACGCATTCTCAGAATTAACAAAGCATAGCCAAGCTATAGGATCCCACGGACCTCAGAATTTAAAACATACATTGGACTTTATTGTCCAGCCACCTGAGCCACTGCAAATGCTTATAGGTCTACTATGGCTTTGGGGGCATCGTAATTCAGAATTGCAATTCTGGCTGGATACCCGGGATGGGCAGGCCTGGCTACAAACTAATGCGCAGATACACTGGCTGTAGACCAAAGGAGGGAAGGACTGGCTGCAGACAGAGAGAGGAGAGGACTGGCTGCACACTGAGGGAGGGAAGCGCTGGCTGCACACCAAGGGAGGGAAGCACTGGCTGCACACCGAGGGAGGAGAGGGCTGGCTGCAGACCCAGGAAGGGAGGTACTGGCTCGGGCAGACGGACGGAGGGAAAGGCTGGCTGGAGACCGAGGGAGGAAGGTGCTGGTTGCAGACTGAGGGAGGGATGGGCTGGCTGTGGACGATGGCAGGGAAGTACTGGCTGCGTACGGTGGGAGGGAAGTACTGGCTGCAGACTGAGAGGGGGAAGCAATGGCTCAGCTGGACCAAGAGAGGGAAGCACTGGCAGCTCCAAACTCCTAACACGGGACACCAGCTACTGATCCCGGAAAAGCCTAAGCATAATTTGTACCTCCACTCCTTGAATACATCTGGACCTGTACAGACCTCAGACGACACCCCACCCTCACTGACCTCTTCTACTGAGGCTGGCCTGCAGACCACAGGTGGGGGAGGGCCACTGCAGACCTTGGGTACACAAGCCTGGCTGCAAGCCCTGGGCGGGCGACATTGGCTACAGTGGTTGGAGACCCAAGTCGGGGGACACTGGCTGCTGAGCCAGGGTGGGCGAGACTGGCTGCAGACTCAGGATGGACAACACTGGCTTCAGGCTCATAGTGAGCGACAACGCTGGTTTCAGGCTGAGGTCGGGCGAGAGACACTACAAACACAGCACGGGAGAGAGTGGTTGCAGACTCAAGGAGGGAAGAACTGGCTGCAGACCCTAAGCGCACAAGGGTGGCTGCAGACCCAGGGAGGAAAAGACTGGCTGCAGACCTTGGGTGTCCGAGAGTGGTTGCAGACACAGGGAGGGAAAGACTGGCTGCAGACCCAGGGAGGAAAAGACTGGCTGCAGACCTTGGGCATCCGAGAGTGGTTGCAGACACAGGGAGGCAAAGACTGGAGACAGACTCTGGAGGGGTGAGAGTGGCTGCGGACCCAAGGCGGGCAAGAGTGGCTGAGGACTACAGATGGGCGAGAATGGCTGCAGACACCAGGAGGGAAAGACTGGTTGCAGACCCAGGTAGGGAGAGATTGGTTGCAGACCTTGGGTGGGTGTGACTGGTTTAGTGATGTGCGGGCCCGGCTCGGCCTGAAAGCCCCGGCTTAGGCTCGGCTTTGGGGGGCTTGGGCTTTGCAAAAGCTCAGGCCAAGCCTGTTACAGGCATCCGTAACACCTACTGGAGCCCCAGCTCTGCCTACACCAGCCCCCACTCTGCTAGACTCCCGATGTGGCGGAACACCGCCTGCACTTAGAAAGACAGTGGTCTGGACCGCTGTGACGCTGCCCCTGGCGCTATGACCCGCCCCTGGCCTAGACAGCCTTGTACCTGATCCATGGAGGCTGTATGCCTCATGGTCACCCTAGATCAGCGCATGTATACAGCATGTCGCTTCATGAAGATCCGGAGCGCTTCCTAGCGCCTCATGTACTTATGCGCAGTCGCACTTGGCGCTGCATGCTTGATCAGAGGTTAAGCCTCATGTACCTTATCTGACCCTCATGTCTTGTTATCATAGATCCTAGATATACTATAGATTACAGACTGAGCTTGAACACTTACATGTAGCACATATAAGTAGACAGATTATTGTACTTAGACTTTACTTTAATCTACTAGGTTCATCCCAGAACTTGTTCAGCTAAGCCTCCCAGCTCAGCTGCCTAAGACCGCACTTCTAAGTCGCTCCCCGCTTCTTAGCCGTATCCGCTAGCCCTGTATCTCGACGAGCGCCATCTTACTGAGATCACCGGAGGAACCCTTGACGTTCCGTCAAGCCGAGAACCACCCTCAGCTTCAGTAGGCTCACTCGAGCCGTCGCTGAGAAGACCTATCCTAGTTCACACACGCTGACCGACGGTCAGTGTAACAGAGCCATGAGCCCAAGCCAGGCCAAAGCCGCGGCTCGGCTTGGGCTCAATGACGGCTTTCTGTTACGACAAGCGGTCGTGTGCGACTAGGATAATCTAACAGCGACAACCACGACAGTGGTACCGAGTGCTGAGAGTCGTCGGCCTTTACAGACAAGCAAAGGTTGCGTACTTGAACGTAGCTCGTGGTGGTTAACGAGGGGTTACGCTGAGATGATAGCAGAGGTTACAGACAGTGAGAGGCGTCACTGAAGGTACGAGTCGATGTCGAGCAGGTAGCTTTAGCGGGACAAGGAGTTCAAGGGAAAACCTAGTTGATTGGACTAGTTTCTGGGTAGTACCTAGTAAGATTAAAGTAAGGAACATCTACTTTAATCTTCGACCTTATATAAGGCTACTCTATCGTGTCTAAGCTCAGCCTAAAGCTGGGTTCTAATATGCTTATCTACATGAGTCAGAGATAGCGTCCATGAGGCGGGCTTCTATTGTAGATAGCGTCCATGCGGTACGCTTCCATCAGAGATAGGATCCACGTGGTATCCTTCTATCAGTACATGAGGCAACGCGAGGCTTGCCTTCTATCTTGATAACATAAATAGGTCTTCTAGACCTATGTCGTCATGTCCATGTCACGTGCGGTCCAGACCGCTTATCTAAGCCGGCAGTTGCCGCTTATCGTCTCTCATCTATCATCATCTATCGTCGTCTGTCGTCTATAGAGCTGGTGAGACTCCGGTGTCGTCTATAGCCGTGCGGTGGCAGAGGGCTGTCTGCTGGCGGGGGACTCGTGCCATGTTACTGTAACATTACCCCTCTACTAGCGTCAAAGTCACCGACTTTGAGTATCCTGTGTTCATCGTCAGCTTCCATCGTCGGGGGTGTCGTAGGCGTGGAGACGGCTGGTACGGAGGGAGTTTCTGGTTCGGGCGAAGGCGGTGCTGGGTGTCTGAGCATGAGGTCCGCGAGCGCTTTATGGTTATGCTCCCAATCTAAGAGAGCTTCAAAGAACTTCTCTTCATCTCTAAACTCTTGGAGTACGATGCGTCCATTGAGTTGAGGGCAGTGGACCGACAGGTGGTCAGGTCCTAGTTCGTCGCAAACGCAACAAACATAATCTGGACACTTTCTGAATGAGTGTCCGTATCCTCCGCAACGCTTGCAGAGCGTGGTACGGGTACGATCTATGGTGGCCGCCTTTCTTCTTAGCGGGCGCACCGGTCGGGATCTTTCTTCAACATGAGGCCTTGCCTCGACTGTTCTGACAGCTTGGTTCGCGATGTCTGGGAAGTCGAGCGGAAGGAGGTGAAGCGCGAGTACGCGAATCCTTTTCTGTAAATGAAGCACGGCAAGTTTCTTCGTGCCTTCATCGAGGTCATCATGATTGGCTACGTCTTCCAGCAGCTTCGTGGTACGGATAATGCAGACGGCGAGGGAGGTTCCTGCACCGATTCTGGCATCTTGCTCGCCAAGGATGTCGTCGATCACTTGGGAGTACATGGGGGTGAGAATAGTGGTTTCGCTGAACGCATTGTTCTCAATCGTTCTGAGGATGCGTCCGTAGTCGGAGTCCTTCAGTGCTGTACGGATAGTTTCTTCTTCAATAGAGGTCGTCATGATGTTGGGAGGTTCTGGGGAAGGATGTTCTTGGGAGAGGCCTTATATGGCTTCCAGGTTGTTTCCAAGCTCCGCTTGATTTCTAGACTTATCTTTTTGTTAGAGTTCTTCTATCGTTATCTATCTAGCCATGAGGCTAAGATCTTCTCGTTATCGGGACACGAGGGGTGGTTCTTCACTATCAGAGGGGAGGTGCCGTGATAGGTACGATCTTCGTTAATCCTTTGTTTTATTCTTGGGATCAAGGTTCGTCTTCATCAGAGGGTGGTAATCATTGCCATAATGGAAGGGTGCGTTCCGTTATCTCTTGTTGATATGGTCGGCGGATCTAGAGGGTTCCGAGGGCTTGCAGGAGTTTCCGAGGAGTTCGTCTCATGATAGTTTTACCTCATTCCGGAGGGTCGTCTTCTTATCTTTTGTTGATCAGAGTCGAAGTCGTTCTGGAGGATTCCGTGGGATAAGGAGTTCGCCTCGTGATAGTTTAGCCTCGTTCCGGAGGATCGTCTTCTTATCTTTTGTTGAGATCTTTCGGATCTATCTGGATATCGAAGAGGGTTCTGTGGATAAGGGGTTCCAGGGCTGTGGGGACCGTTCGGGGAGTTCGTCCTTTCTCCTAGTTTTACGTCTTTTCGGACGGGCATAGTTTATCCTCGTTGCGGAGCATCGCGCAGTTTAAAGTCGTGCCGGACTTGCCGTAGTTTATTCTCTTTGCGGAGATCGTGCAGTTTAAGGCCATGCCGGGCCGTCGTCGAAGTCGTCATCAAAGATCATCAGAGAAGTAGTCGGGAAATGGTATTCGTGGTGGGGGTGTCGTGCGTGAAACGAGAATAAATCAGGGATTTTACCCCCTCAATAAGCCGTTAGTCTACCATGACTAATCTTCAGTCTAAAAATCAAGGCCGTCGTCCGGGCCTTCGTACTCGATGTCGTTTCCTTCTTCATCAACCATGCGCCAGTTGTGCGTCGATGGTTCTTCTAAATCCAACCATATGTTTTCAATGGGATTGGAAGCAGGGTGTGGCGCGTAGAGCGCCCGAGGTTCGGAAGCGAGGTGTGTTGGTTCTTCGCTTCGGCCATCGTCAGATTCCATATCTGTGAAGCGGATAAATTGCGGTCCGACTTCTTCTTCTTCCTTCTTTACAAGACGAGCAAACTCGTCAGGGTCATTTTCGCTCAGATCCTTCAAGCGATGGGCCTCGTTGATAATACGAACACGTTCTATAAACATGTCGAAGTCTGAGTCGGAAGATGGTTCAGGTGCGGGTTCCCGGTGTTGCATCATTGCATCGATGTTATCAGCGGGGATCTCCGCGGAAGGCATGGAGAGGTTCAGGGAATTCGGGATGGGGTTTTCATCGGCTGTGTCGGTGTCATCAGCCGGGCTTTCGTAAAACCTGAGTTTCTTGGCTGCAGGTGGTTCCGCCGTCGACACGGCTCTTCCTTTTCCGAGAACGGAGATCGGTTCTCCGGAAAATTCGAATTTAGGGGTCTGAGTTGTCTCTGGTTCAGGGGCCAGTCTGGGTGCCTTCGAGCGAGGCGGTTCTTCTGTCATAACTGCACGTCCTTTTCCGAGGACTAATGCAGGCTCCGCCGAGAATCGATAAGGTTCAGGAGTCTCTTCTTTCATCGGCTGAACAGCCGGTACGATCTTTTTTGCTGGTGTATCAGGGATGATATAGTCCGTAATCACCGCAGGTCTTACGACCTTCTTCTGAGTTGTCTCCGGATCAGTGGCCGGTCTCTTCTGCTCAAATCGTTTTGCCGCGAGGTCAATACGGGGCAGAGAATCCTTTTTCACGATTTTCGTAGATCGTGCGGTAGGGAGTTTCACGGATGGCGGGTTTCCGTGCGGTTCCTCTTGAACCGGTACAATCTTCGTTGTGGGTGCCAAGCTCATAGAAGCGAGGCTACTGGAGAAGGCGCGGGGAGTGGTCGGGGAGACGGACCTTTTCCTTTTCTGTGCGCCCTTCTTTTCTTCTTTCTGGAAGAGGGGCGTCTTGCCGTTTTTCTTCCGGTCGGAGTCTATCTCTTTTTCCTTCTTTCGGGAATCTACGGTGCTTTTAAGAGTCACCGTGCCGTTCGTCCAGTCGATGGCGGGGTTGTGGCTGATAAGCCAGGGTTGTCCAAGCATGAGCTTCTCTTTCGGAGTAAGCTCGGCGAGGTAGAACCGTTCGGTGCATACCCGTTCATCTATCTGGAAGGAGAGGGTGCAATACCTCTCTATTGGCTTCTTTCCGAAGCTGGATCCGTCAGCGTTAGAGAGCGTAAAAGGCTTCTCTAGCTGGTGCGACGAGATTCTGTGCGTCGTGCAGAAGTCCTTGTTGACAAAGGACTGGCACGCCCCTGAGTCGATGACCATAGAAGTCGCGATGGGGGTGTTTCTCGTTCTGGTTAGTAGGGTGGCATTCACCCGTAGTTCAATCTTCTTAACTCCGGTCTCTTTGATAGAGTTTACCCGGAGGTCTTCTTCGATCATCTTTCTCCGCGGGGTTCTGGGCCATTGTGGGCAGCCCGCGGCTTTGTGGCCAGTGACGTGGCATACAAAGCATCTTTTCTCGTTTAGGTAGATACGAGTTTCCTTTCCCGTAAGGTGGGAAGCGGCCAGGGTGTTGCGGGAAGTTGCCATATTGGAGATGGTTATCTTCGTTCTTTGTAGTGTTCCGAGCAGGAAGTCTTCTGCTGTGACAGCGGTTCTTATATTCTTGCGACTGGTCAGGCCGGTACGTTTCGGGGTTTCTTCTACAGATCTTCGGTAGCGTTGAAGATAGGTACGATCAGGGATCTGGCATCACAGATGGGTGACGTGCAAGTTATACTTTAATCTTTTGTTACGACAAGCGGTCGTGTGCGACTAGGATAATCTAACAGCGACAACCACGACAGTGGTACCGAGTGCTGAGAGTCGTCGGCCTTTACAGACAAGCAAAGGTTGCGTACTTGAACGTAGCTCGTGGTGGTTAACGAGGGGTTACGCTGAGATGATAGCAGAGGTTACAGACAGTGAGAGGCGTCACTGAAGGTACGAGTCGATGTCGAGCAGGTAGCTTTAGCGGGACAAGGAGTTCAAGGGAAAACCTAGTTGATTGGACTAGTTTCTGGGTAGTACCTAGTAAGATTAAAGTAAGGAACATCTACTTTAATCTTCGACCTTATATAAGGCTACTCTATCGTGTCTAAGCTCAGCCTAAAGCTGGGTTCTAATATGCTTATCTACATGAGTCAGAGATAGCGTCCATGAGGCGGGCTTCTATTGTAGATAGCGTCCATGCGGTACGCTTCCATCAGAGATAGGATCCACGTGGTATCCTTCTATCAGTACATGAGGCAACGCGAGGCTTGCCTTCTATCTTGATAACATAAATAGGTCTTCTAGACCTATGTCGTCATGTCCATGTCACGTGCGGTCCAGACCGCTTATCTAAGCCGGCAGTTGCCGCTTATCGTCTCTCATCTATCATCATCTATCGTCGTCTGTCGTCTATAGAGCTGGTGAGACTCCGGTGTCGTCTATAGCCGTGCGGTGGCAGAGGGCTGTCTGCTGGCGGGGGACTCGTGCCATGTTACTGTAACACTTTCAAGAACAAAATGATCTGAAATTCAATCTAAGCATATGTGTAACGGTGAGATACTAAAAGAACTTCATGAACCGTGTAGGCATGGATGCTGGTATCGTGCATCTGCCCGTGAGCATGTCTTTGCGCACATGGAAGTACTTGATGTGCGCGAGGATGAGCATGCTGTTGTGTTCACCTGTGACCGGGTGCATGATGTCTATCGATTGGTAGAGCTGTTGAGAGGCGATGTTGTCAGTGAGCGAGTGGGCTAGGCATGAAATGGAATTACCTCGCATTCCTTGCTAAAAGCACTTTCCTTGACGCGCGAGGCTGTTATTTGCACCTGAACACGTCATCATTAGCGGATATATCGTATCATAAACGTGCACACGTACCGAGTTTTCTCCATGAAGTGCTTGAGGAATTCGTCATAGATGCCTTCTTGCACGAAGATACGCAAACCTGCACAACACGTCTGACCGTGGTTCCAGCTGGTGAAATATGAGTGTAGTTTGCATGACAACACGGTATACTCACAAGATACCAAATGCAGCCCAGTTGACGGCTTGTTCAAGGTCTGCATCGTCAAAGATGATGTTTGGGCTCTTTCCACTGAGCTCAAGGGTGACATTTTTGAGGTTGCTCTTTGCAGCGGCCTCCATTATCTTGCGACCAACAAGGGTTGAGCCAGTGAAGACGACCTTCTCTATCCTCATATGCGAGGAGATGGCATTACCGACAGTGTTTCCGTAACCAGAGATGACATTAACCACCCTGGGTGGGAAGCCAGCCTCGTTAATAAGGTGAAGTTTCCATGCCATCATGAGCACTGCGAAGCGAATGAGGGCATGACACTCGAAGCGGCTGATGTGTACGCACATGGGAAATTCCATGGGATGATTTGACCCTATCAGATGAACATCAGAGGATGATCTGGGAGCTGATATACGTGTACTTACGACGACACCAATTGGTTCATGATGAGTATAGGTGAGCTTGTCTTCGGTGGTCTGCCGGATTGTTAGCGAATGAACAAAGAAATATCGAGGCCAATAAGGGACAAAAAGCCGCGGCCTGAGCCGCCAGCTCAGGCTTTTCAACACCTCAAGCCGGGCCCTGGGTCGTGGTCAGGCCCTGACTTGGGCCCGGCTCAGCTCGGCCTAATCAGGCTCGGCTTTGGCCGGCCCACGGCCTGAAGCTGGGCCATGCACATCACTAGACTGGTTGCAGACACCCCAGGGTCAAACATGGCGGTTAACGACTCTCTGGGTGACAATGGAAGAATACTCGAGCACATTAGAAGCAACCGGAGATTTCATCATT
Source organism: Suillus discolor (assembly GCF_016758755.1). Classification (NCBI taxonomy): domain Eukaryota; kingdom Fungi; phylum Basidiomycota; class Agaricomycetes; order Boletales; family Suillaceae; genus Suillus; species Suillus discolor. Next base: position 333,321 of record NW_024541277.1, on the reverse strand, counting down.
GTCCCAGATTCGCTTCTACAGCCCACTTTTCAAGTAATCCAGCAGTTCAGGAACTTGCCAGGATTTCTTGTTGTTTCCGGCCTTTTTGGCGTTAAGGCACCAAGATCATTCGGCCTTTATATCAACGTACAATCGTCCTTTACCGGACGTGGAGGCCATCTATGCAATGGTGGCCTTTATCAATTTCACAAGCCAAGCATGGGAACGAAGTCATTCAACTTCTGACGCTCTGAAGTATGCATGTCAAAACTGGGCCCTCCATCTCTCTCGAGCTCTGAACCCGCAGGATGAGAGGCTTACCTGTATACTTGAGTCTTTCTGGACTCATAATCTCCTCTCCTGGCTTGAAAGGCAGTGGTGTTTGAAGGATCTGCGCTCTTGCCTCACTATTCTACATGAAGGGGAAAAACTTGCACAGGTATATCACCATCCCAATGATGTTTTTCTAACCTTACTGACCTGAACTGTGTGCAGGACTATCTTCAAGCTCCAAGGTTACCTCTATCACGAGTCTGAAGCACTAGATGTTACGCGACATTCCTCGCTATGTGTCGATGCTTGATTTGTTTGGTTTCACGCATGTTCGTATATAGTACCGCCCATCCGATTCAACATTTTCTCTCGTTCACCAAAGCCTATATGCTTCCCTTTGATCGGCCAAAATAAAGGCGTTGTTTTAGTAGCAGAATATGGTTTAGATCCATAATTAGGAGTGACCTGGGTACCACACCCCTCTATGTCAAAATCGAGTTTAAATTTTTGCCTTGTTGATTACCGAGTCTGGCCCTCCTCATCGAGCTGAGAATATAAAACTCACTGCAACGGCCGGTAATGAACATATGATGCAGTTTCATGAATTATAATCTAGACATAGCCACAGGCTTGAATTATATACTGAAGACCTGACATTAACACCTGCCAATGCCGGTAAGAAGTACATTTCGTTCTGTATTGAGAATTGAGATATACCCTTGACCATCGTGTTCTGGTACTTTTAAGCTGTAGTTCCTCGGAGAGCTTGAATCAACAACTTTTGATATCTCCCTCTTCTGTACTGCGGGCTAAAGGGCAGACTGCTGGGATGTTGTGGACATATGCATGTGCTACATCGTGACTAGCCGATGAAATATTTCTCTCGATGGTCTGGACTCGGCTGTGAGCGTTCAGTAGCAGGGAAGTGAAAAATCGGCCTAGGAAAAATGTAAGTAAGTACATGCTTATGACAGACCCGTCAATCCTGGTCATCCATCCATCGGCTCTGAAATGCACCGTAGATGCTGGTATTGAAAGAAAAAATAAGTAGATGAATCTAGGCGGGTGCTTCTTGCTCACAGTGCAATCTAGCTGCCCACTCGCCAAACTGTGTTCCAGCGCTTCCCCCTTTAATCTCTCCTCAATTGCTCTCTCTCATTCTTTCATCTCACACACGCCCATCAATATCGCCCTCGACATGAGATGTATTCTGGACAGGAATTGAAATATGGCGAGCATTGATTCCATCCGCTACGCTCGTCCTAACTTTTGAGCCATTCAAGTTTTTAAGGTGCCGTAGGTCCCTAGCTAAATCATCGGAACTGTTATGTTCTGTTAGGAAAAGAAGACCGAACCTTTTGATTTGGCCCTCTCTTGAAGTTCCTTTTCGTGTTTTCTGCTACACCTTGGTGTTTTGAAAGGCATTGGTTGATGCGCTCTATGACACGCATGTTCGACTTCAGCAGAATCGTTAGTGACAAAGAGCAGAAATCGTGCAGCGTACACTGCGAGTGGCTAGTAACCAGGACTGGCTGACCATTTAGGCATAGGGCAAATGCTTGATTGTAGAGAAACCGCGCATGTTGGGAAGCCGAAGTATCAATGCATTAAATGAGCTTCAAAAGATTGATATTTTGTACAGGAATGATCAAGACACATTCCCTTAGCTCAAGATGTGCACTCTTGGAGCACGCAGGCCTTGGCCCTTCCGTCGAGGTAACAGATGTGGAGTTATTCATTCGGCCCCGAACAGTTTGAATCATTGAGCTTCAAAATTTGTTATTCTCGTAGAACGAAATCGGTTGGTGAGAGAAGGACCTGCCAATGAATGAAGGCCCGGGTTTACTCAAGGAAGACTGACACAAGTAGTGTTGTTGGCCGAACTCGTCGGAGACATAATTTAGATCTTATAACACAGTTTGAATTCAATAGAACATGAAAATCGACGTCCCTGAAGTAAGATGGTGTATGCTGGAGGACGCCGCCTCGCATCACTGTTCCAATCAATTCCAAAATTCACCCCCTTCAAGATCTTTGTTGTGATGATCTTCTCAATTGCAGTAGGGCATGTAGGTGAAGTAGAGTGTACGTTCCCTGATTTGGCACAACGCAATCTGCACAACGGTGTAATCTCTTAGTTGACACATTTAAAAGACTCAATAAAATTTGTACGAACCTTCGACAACACAGCACCATAAAAGCCGCGAAGGCTGAGAAGTCCACTGTTGTCAACATGCTCACATGCACACTCACAAGACGTTGACATTGCTGTTGGGACTGTAAATTTTGGAATATCCTAGACACCTCCGCTCTCGATTGAGCCTTGTGATGCAGATGACCTTATTGCTGGTCCAGAGAGTATCTTGCCTGATGACATTGCTGCTGAAGTTGCGGCTCTCAAAGAGTTGAAGAGGACTGAAGGAGTTCAGAGCATCGATGAAGTTGAAGTGCTCGAAGAAAGGACTTTGGATTTCAACGAATTTGATTAGACCGAACAAGCAATAATACTATTACTCTAGATGACGTTGAGGTTTTGCAATTGCGAGAGGCAACATTGATGTTATGGTGGGAATGTTTACCGTCACCCTGGGAAAACAATTTCAGTTCTACCCCCCATGCTCAGTGAACACAATCGAACAAAAACAAACATCTGAACAGAGTGAGATTCGAACTCACGCCCCCGAAGAGACCAGATGATACGCTCATTAATCGAGTTTAATCTGGGTTACACAAGGGTAATTGGACGAGTCTGTTCTACAGCAGACCCATTTCTCCCTTCAGGTCTTCCCGTGTCTCTTCATCTTGGGCCTTGCCTTTTGCCCCTGCGGCTTTTGCCCTGTGCATTTCAGCATGATGAACTTGCCATTCACGATCCTCATCGCCACCTCCTTTAGTGGAGATAGCAGTCTATGTCTAGCAAGACGAATCCGAAATGGCTCTCTGCCTTTTCTCACTCGAGTTTCTCGTCTCGCTAGGTACGCTGTTGTTGTCCATTCTGTTGGCTTTTTCTCACTCGAGTTTCTCGTCTCAATAGTATAGCAGAATTTGCACAATATTTATTATCATCGAAACTACATTTTCTCATGTCTGAGCATGCCGAATCTTCCTCTCCTAATGTTGAATCCTCCTCCCAAACAATCTCAGATTCTCTCCATCTGTCTGTCAGGGAAATTCAATTCGACCAACAAGCTGTTAGAGACTGTCTCGACATTGTCGACCATTATAAATGGGACGTTATTGAAAAAGGTGATGCCGCACTTGAAGTTCAGAGGATCTTACAAGAATCCGTTTCGGCCTCGTCATCTCTATCCCAAGTCCAATTCAAGAGCGGGTTCAGTCACTTCTTGGACCTCCTTGATAGAGTCAAAGAACCTTCCGAGTTACGACTTGGATCACATGAAAGAGAAGTTCACGAAGAAACATTTTCATCCTGAGCTCAAGAGGAAGAGAGATTGGGAAGACGTGAGAGATTCAGAGAGAAATCACGCCAACAAGAAACCAGTGAAGAGGTTGAGAGTGACAAATCTGACAAAGGAGATGAATACGTTCTCAGGGGAAAGCATCGCAGGCTTACCTCTGAACATCTCCAATTTTATCCCTGGTTGCAACCAGGAAATTATCGATATCTCCCCAGAAAGAAAGTGCAACGACTTACTCTCAAATGTCTTGAAGAATGGTCGGAAGACTCAAAGTATTATCGCAGACAAGTTACTACCACTCCAGGATGTCTGTCCTTTCCATCGTCACAGTGGACCCTCCTCTTCGAGGGACGAGCACCAGATCTTGACAAAGTTTTGTCGGGACACTATTCCACGACGATTGACCCAAAACAATCCCAAGTTCTTGGGAAAGGTTTCGAAATTTCCCTTAGTCAACTGACCACTACCCATCATGTCTGTTCCTATGGAGACTGGAGTATCGCCACTGACTTGTGGCAAGATGCCCTTGCCTTCATTATGCCTTGGAAGGAGGCAGAACTCCGAGGATATAGATGCTACATTTCCTGAATTTTTCGGGATGTCCACTACAGCGTTCACTCCCAAATCATTGACTTTGATTGAGCATGTCGGCTTGAGGTTGAAGCACGAAAGTACCTCCACTTCGATGACTTCCAAGAATTCTGGAGTCTCGAAACTTCCCACCTTTCTTCCCTCGGAATGGTCGCCTATTCAGAGCTCCAGCACCTCTCCTCCAACCCATCCGACAAAGTTTCTGGGAAGCCACAAGGTGGAGGACGAAAATTGTCACGTCAGGATTCGTCCTCAAGGGGAGAGGTTTGTCTTAACTGGAACCGCGGGGCATGTGAGAAGCCACCTACCGAATGTATCCGCTTCCACGTCTGCAGTAAATGCTGTGGCTCCCACAAGTGCACTGAATGTTCCCTGGCAAAGGGAGCTAAATGAAAAGATAGCTAAAGGTCCACGTTTTCGGAAACGGATGATTTGGGGAGATGACGGTACTGCTCTTAGTGGGACAGCGAGATGGACAGAGACTGCTGACCCTTTGCCACGTCCTCCTGCTTCTGAATTTCTTAATCTGTCAGCAATGAATACTATCGCCTCTCGACCTGACCTTTTTGCTGTCCGAACACCTGTCAATGTTGACAGGTTTGAAATGCTCCTTACCTTCGCTAATCACCCTAATCCTGCTTTCGTTCAAATCTGTTTGCCAAGGACTTCGTGAAGGGTTTTGGCCTTGGGCTAATACGCACTATGGATTCTATCCGACTACTCTCGACGTTCCTTCACCTTCTCTGTCTTTGGATCAGGAACGGAACTTCCTGCGGGAGCAAATCATCAAGGAGGAATCAGTGGGAAGATATTCTCGCAATTTTGGTCCTGACCTATTGCCGGCAATGTATAGCATGCCTATTCACGCTGTACCAAAAGATGGTGGCAAGTTTCGTCTTGTCACGAACCACAGTGCTGGTGACTTCTCACTTAACTCTATGATTTCGAAAGAAGACATCGCCAGAGTAACTCTTGACAATGTTCAAGATCTTGGAGATGCTCTTTGTCTTCATCGCCAATCTAACCCTCATGATACTCTTCACATTTGGAAAGCTGATGTGTCTAAAGCCTATCAACACATGCCTATGCATCTGCTGTGGCAAATCAAACAAGTTGTTACTTTCGAAGGTCAAAGGCGAATAGATCATGCTAATGTCTTTGGAGGCCGGGCATCTCAGCGCATCTTTCACGCCTTCATGTCCTTAGTTATATGGCTCGCAGTCTTTGTCAGGCTCATCCGAGCTTTCTTATATGTCGACGACTCCTTTTCCTTTGCCAGGATCAAAGACATGGCATTTTATGGGAAATATCGCAAGATGTTACCTCGAGATATGGTGTCGCTCCTGCTTCTTTGGGATGAGCTAGGAATCCCTCATGAAGAATGAAAACAAATCTTTGGATCACCTCTCCCTGTTATCGGCTTTGACATTAATCCAAACTCTATGTGTGTTTCTCTCAAGGTTGAGTCGAAGGCTGCTTTGGTGCAAGAACTAAAGGATTTTGCCAAGCATAAACGGAAGAGGTCTTTGAAGGATTTCGAGCATATTGCCGGGTCTTTAAATTGGGCATTGAATGTATGTCCCCTGCTGCGACCAGGGCTTGCAGCCGTCTATGAGAAGACTCGAGGCAAAACTAACTCGAAGGGTTGTTGTGGATCAACTGAAGTATTGTCGAAGAACTTCTCTGGGCCGCTTTTCACTTGGAACGTTCTAATGGGACCTTCTTCTTCAAATCAGTGTCCTGGAACCTTGACTCGCTACCAAATAATGTGGTTCAAGTTTTCTGCGACACTTCGGGCACTGGACTTGGTTTCTGGTACCCGGCGCTTAATCTTGGCTTTCAATCACCCCTTCTGTCTCAATCACCTGTGGAAGATATATTCTTCTATGAATCTCTTTGCGTCTCTTCAGCTATTCATGATGCTGTCACTCGGGTACCACCCAATGGTAGACTCGCTGTTTTCACTGATAGCTTGAACACAGTCTTCATGTTTAATTCTTTAGCAGGTCCTTCAGGCTATAACCGGCTCCTGATGGATATTGTTGAGGTTGTTCTATCTTTTCAGATCGACTTCCGAGTTTTCCATGTCTCAGGTGAACAAAACGTGGTTGCTGATCATTTATCTCGATGGCGCGCGGCAAGATGCTTGTCGTGTTAGTCTGGGCCTTTGAGTCCTATCATTTGAACCCCCTCGAAATGCGTTGGGGGGAGTGCAAAAATGAATATTCGGTCTTCGATGACTAAGCAGCCCATCCAGGCTGCTTGGTCAATGGAACATCTCATCCATGAACGTTCCATCAACCTTGGTCTAGCATTAGACCGTTCCACTAATCAAACCTACTCGTCGGCTCTCAATTCCTATGTCAATTTTTGCGATATTCATCATTTATCCCTTGATCCGACTGTCGACACTCTATCGTTGTTCATCACTTTCATGTCGGCGCACATTAACCCTCGCTCTGTGGACAACTATTTGTTGGGTGTGTGTAGTCTGATGGAAGAATACTATCCTCACATCAGGGCTAATCGCCGTTCACGTCTTGTTGCATGGACCCTTCGAGGAGCTAAGCATCATTTTGGGGTAGCCGTGAAATGAAAACTTCCTCTATCTCGTGCAGACCTCTCTTCTGCTCTTGAAGCATTACCAACAATGCCGTCCCATGATGACCTACTCTTTTCTGCTCAGTTGCTTGACGGTTTTTATGGGCTTATGCGTTTAGGTGAACTAGTTTGGCCGGATAATCCTGCACTCCAGGATCACTCCAAGCTCATCCTGCACTCCAGGATCACTCCAAGCTCATCCTACACACTTCACTTATCCTCTCCGCAAACCATCACTCTTTCAATTTGCCGACCAACAAGACAGACGTGGGTTTCGAAGGAAACACCATTGTTATACAGTGTTCAAATGAAGCGGACCCACAGTCTGCCTTTGTGTCTTATCTTGCCTCTCGTGACTCCCTATTTCCTTTTAACAGCTTTCTCTGGCTTCGTGCAAATGGCTCCGTGCCTACGCGAAGCTGGTTTATCCGCAAACTTCGCGCATTGTTTCCTGGTTCAATATTGGGCCATTCATTGCGTGCAGGTGGTGCGACATCCCTGGCAGTGTCGGGAGTATCAGCAGAACATATACAAGCGATGGGTCGATGGTCTTCTGATGGTTTTTGTATTTATATTCGAAAGAATCCTGCATTGCTTCACACTTTAGTTTTTAATGGCCGTGCAATTCACAATGGGTCTGGAACGAGGTCTAGTCCTTTTGCTACTATTTGATTTAGTATGTTATCATGTATTTTTAGCACGAAGTTTCTTAGTTCATCCTTGATCTTACTCCGACATCATTATTTTCATCCAATTCATCTCCCTCCCACATACTACCCTCCCTCCTTCTATTTGCTGGTATTCTGGCATTAATGGCATTCAAAGTAAATTTCACAGAGCTCGCTAAGCTCGGTAAAGCTCGGTAAACTCGGTCAAAAATAAGATTTGTTACACTACGGCTTGGGCCGGCATCGATTGGAGTCCCAAAAGACATGCCTGCCCTACGACCACGACTTCGTCGTTCTGCGCGACTACAGATACAGTCTCAAATCATCTCCCCGCGACGTTGCAAGACCGGGCTGAAATTTATGGAGCCACCACCAGCTCCTCCTGCACGGGGAAAGGGAAAACGCGGCAGAGGAGGTAAAGATAGAGCTACTACTTCTCCTACTATTTCTATCAGCTGGCAAGCGGTTCCCCAGTGGACCAATAGGCTGGTTGACTACCTCGTTGGACACCCACCAGATTGCCGCATTCTGTTCACCAGTGAAAAGAAGAATCCAGCCAACCGTGAAGCTGAGGGCCGCCCCTCAGGCAAAGACAAAAACAAAATCCATGCTGTCATTGCAAGGGTTATTTTCTCCGACGATCCTCAATACACGGTGCTCTACACGTCGAATCCCAACAGGTTTCAGGACTCTGTATATAATCGCATCGTGGCGTAAGTGATCCCCCCTATTTTTATAATCATCAATGCTGATCTGATCAAAGCCTCCGCACTAAATTTCGTGACATTCGTGCTGAATTTGAGTCAACGGTTGCAGGCATCGTGCCCATCAATTCAGAGACAAGCGTGAATTTGCATCGTGAGTCTTCTCCTCCCTACATGAATTCTTCTAATTAAATTTGTAGGTAAATACGAGAAGGACTTTCCCTGGTACGATCAGCTCTACTCTATCTGGGGCTCCCATCCATCATTCTCCACCAAAACGTCATCGTCAAAGCCGGGCGTTGATCACGCTGTAGAGACTCATGCCTCTCATTGTGCAATATGGCAGTTTTCACTGGGGAGTACATGGCACGAACTTGTAGCATCACTCTGTGTGCTACCCGCAGCTATCTCTATATGAGGCGCAGCTTTCCCGCGCAACGCGCGCCATGCGCGCGTACCTTTCCCGCGCTTCACGATGTATATGCGCGCGCGCTTTCCCGCGCTTGAGCGCCCTATAGCGCCAGCCATCCGGAAGCATCCATCTACTGTCCACCAAGTTCCCTAGTGCGTATATTTCCATTTCTCACATTTGCTTATCATTCCATCTTTATTTTTATCATGGACCCTTACTTACATATATCTTTACATACCTTACTCGGTAGCGCTTCGGCTCCGCATGACAGCGCTTAGGCGCCATACTTAAGCGCCAGCAGTACATACTATGACTTACTAACTTACTCTCCCACCAGAACGACAGAGGACTTACTGGTTACTACCCACTATTTACCTAGCAGAACATAGTAGAAATCTATTTGTTTACACCTCGCATCTCCCTTCTCTTGTCTTACATCATATCATCACCTAAGCAAACTCACTCTTACTCTCTCTTGTTTCCGCATACACGCGCGCGCATTCCCGCGCTTCGCGCATTCTCACGCCTCGCGCGCACCTGCGCTTTCCCGCGCTTCGCATTGGCCAACCAGTAGCGCTTTCAGTGCATACCTCTAGATCCTTGCTGCACTCGCTTCCCCTTTAGGGTCGAACACACTTGTCGTCTCAAGTATAGCAGACTAGGCAACGCACGACCTTACAACAATTATAGATACAGTCAGGAGCATTGTTCGTGCCTCGCTGTATCGTTGAACCTTCAACGCGAGTGATCTCTTTTCTCTCACCCGTCCTTCGGGTGGCTCTCTTCGTCCCTCCGCTTCCCCCAGCACTGATCCCGGCTCTCCCATGGAACTTGGCAACACGCCTCTCCCCAATGCTCCAGCTGGCGGCATTGCTGGGTCCTCAACTGGACCCACTTATGGCTGCCTTCCTCCAAATGCCCATGCAGGTGGTGCCACAGCCGTGGCACCACCTACCTCCCCCCAATTTTGTCACACTCCCCCTGCTCCTGGAGGCAGTGGTGGTAGCCCTTCGCAATGGAACTATGTGCCACCACCCCCAAGCGCTCACACCAATAGTTCTGCCAGGTCCCCTGTTTTTCGTTTCCCACCGCTTCCCTCTGGTGCTACATCTCACGATGGTTCTTACTCTCCCGTCACTCATTCCCCCACTGATAATTATAATTTCAATGGTATTTACGATGACAACCCTCTTGCGGGTGAGATGGGGGATCTTAATATGGATTCCCCGGATGAAATTACACACGACGACAGCAACACTATCAGCCTGAACAGCCCGCCAAGATGCAGGGCTGGGAAGAAGCACCAGGAGCCCCCTTCCCCCCCCTCCCCTACTACTACCTCTCATACGCAACAGATGCCCCCCGCACTTCCATCCAGCATGATCGCGCTACATTCAAGTCTCATGTTAGCCAGGTGATGATGCGTGAAAAGAGTAAATCGGGCTCTATGGCATCATCAGGGTCGCGCTCGTCATCACACTCTCGAAAGCCATCATCATCTCACGAGCCGTCATCTCAACAGTCCTCCCCGACAGCGCAAACATCTGTCTCGACAACGCCAGCAAGTTCAGTCTCCAAACACCTCCGGACGGAGATTTGCGAGCAGATGGATGTGCTCAATGACAACCTGGAAAGTATTCATTCTGACAAGCTAACCTTATATCAGCTGAAGAACAAGCGCCTTATGGTGAAGCTCAACACTAGTCGCCAGGACAAGGAGCATCGTATGATGCGTGAGGAGCATATGGATGAGCGCACAGATGCTGCCATAGTCCATCAGCGCATGAAGGAGGCTAAAGAGGTAGATATTCGCCTACGTGAAGCGGATGCCACCGCTTTTGCCATGGAAGCAGATGTTCTACGCCTCCGGATTCAGTGGGCCCAGCTCAATGCCCAGGGTGGCAAACCTGCTGGTACCTGACTTCTCGTGTTGTCGTCATCATCACGTTCTTGCGCCATTGTCATCATCATGTTCTTGCGTTGTCGTCATCATCATCATGTTCTCGCATCGTCATTGTCGTCATCATCACATTCTCGCGTTGTTGTTGTCATGTTCTCATGTCGTTGTTGTTATGTTCTCGCGTTGTTATACTCTTACATGTCTTGGATGTTATATGTCTTGTTATGTTTGCATGTAGTATTCTCACATATGGCCACAAGTTGATCACTAGTTGTAAAATTTAATAGTACATTTGTTTAGCTATACACAATGTTACTCTGCTTGTTTGCTCAATCTTCCTGATGGTGTGCTTCTGATTGAGGGCTATCAAACAACAAATCCATCAGCCTTGCCCTGTGAGCTTGACCTGGAGTGCCTTCATAAGACCTATCACCCATTACTTCATCACCATCTGGTCCTTCATCCTCATGGCGTATAGTATTGTTCTCCTCTCGAACAGCCCATACAAGTGTGGATTTCTTGCAAATCTCCTCGAAGCGGATGATCATATTATGAAGGATTAGGCAACACCTAACCCAATGCAGAGTGACCTGAAGATCCTTCTGGTTCTGAAGTGGGTGCCTAAGTTCCTTGAGAGACTGGAATCGTCCTTTCAAAGCTGTGAACGCATGTTCAACACGAACACGGACCTATATGAATAAAAAATCAGTGAAAATTGCAAAAATCAGCAAAAAAAATTAGAAATACCTGAGAGAGGTTAATATTGAAGGATTTCTGGTCCCTGGTCAACCTCCCATTACATGGCTTCTTGAAAGGGGCAATGCACCACTTCTCAAGTGGGTAGGCACTATCTGCCCAAATCCAATGGTCCTCTGGAAGAAGAGTGTCATGCTCCTGATAAACACGAGTGGATTTGAAGGCATAAGCATCATGTGTACTGCCAGGGTTACCCAGTGAATAATCAACTATGAGGAGGTTATGGGGCATAATGATTGCCTGAATTTTTCATTAATTTCTAACCATTAGAATAAGAGAAAAAAAAACCTGACAGTTGAGGGAATAGTTAGACTTCCTGTCATAAAATGCCTCACCATAAAGACCAGGTTTTTCATACAAATTAATGGCAGAACCATCAATTGCAAAAATACCATTTCTCCACTCAGGGCAGGACCTAGCCTCAACAAATTGCCGAGCACGCTCAGCATCTTCGGAGTCAGGAGTAGGAAATTGGATGAATGTATCATGCAGATCAAGGAGGGCAATCATGACACGGTTGCTGCAATTGATTACTGACCCCACACTAACACCTGCCCATTGACCCACATCTTCTGGAGAAATGGCATTGCCATAGTGTCCAGTGCGGTTGAGAAAAATGGCTAGCTGAATAGCAACTGGAAGCTGGGGGTTATTGGACTGATTAGTGAAGATGGGGTGACCTGAGATGTGATCAAGGATATCGTCAAAGATCTCTGGATTGACATGTAGTTTCTTCCAGAAGAGATGAGTGCGAGATGTCCCAAAATCATGAAGGAGGTGAATTTGAGGGGCCCGCATAGGAGGTGCATCTGGCTTTTGAAGGACACGTGCCCTTAAGACCTCATCGCGAAGGGAAGTGATAGTGTCATGAAGGCGGTCGTAATGTGCAGCAACATGGGTGCTTTCATCATCCAAGTCCAAGTCCAAGTCCAGATAGTCAGATAATTGTGGGGTAAGAGGAGATGGAGGAGTGAGGACCGTATCCAAGTCAGAATCAGAATCAGAATCAGAATCAGAATCAGAGTCGGAAAAGTCAGATAGGGCCATAGTACAAAGCGCATGCTTGTACTTGGAAATGATTAAGGCTAATTCTGCCTCATCCAGTTTATCAAGCAGCTGGTTGCGTAGGGAAAGACGGGGCATGATGAGGTTCAAGAGACACCAATATGAATATGCTTATTGATCCTTATCGATCAGCTTACCACTCTGTGTGATGGAATCCAAATATGGGGTCGGAATTTAAAATTTCCTTTTGTGGTAACAAGCACTCTGGTGCAGCACCGGCACCATCAACGACGACGACACTCTAGTGCCCGTTCAGCATCTCTCACACCATCCACACAAACTCCCTCAGAGGCTACTCATATTCAAAAGCTAGTACAACCTACTGCTCCTCCACCGGAGCTCGCCAGGGTGCTGAGGAAGAATGAGAGCGCTGCATTTTGGGTATGTCCTCCCTCCTTCATGACTTGCGCAGTAGCTGAGATACGCGATCTTCCCGGTTCCAGCATTTTCACGATTCCTCCCACCATCATGTAAAGACCTCCAAGCGGCCGTGTACTAGGGCCCAGTCTCATTGCGAGTCAACACTCGTGCAGTGCCAATGCGCCATCGTCGTACCGACATCAGGAGACCCTCATCATGTTCCTTTGCCGTCCACCAGGGGAGTCGAGGACGGATCTCATAGTGCTCTTGTGGATAATATGGGACCAGATCATGCTGCCCATCGTCAACGTCCTCGAGCACGTCCTCAAACTAACATGCCACTCTCGAATCCAGTTGTGTCCGACTGCAGCTTTCACGTCTATTCCTCTCCATGCAGCTCACCCATTTCAAACAAAGGCAGATCGTTTGAGGAAGGAGCTATGCCTCGAAGATCTCTTTATTTATTCTTACATGCCGGCACTTTCACTTTCAGCTCTGATCAGACCTAGACAGTTGATGAAGAAGCGCGTGCCTCCGTTCTTTGTGGCGATCGGACAGGGTCAACCGGGTGCAGGGAAAGGCAAGGCGCTCTTGGCCGTTGACAGCGAGCTAGGACCCAAAACAGCCTTACAATTCACATTTCATCATGAGAGACGAACGTTCGCAGGCTTACGATCCTCTCTGAAACGGTCACTCTGATAGTTTGTATGTAGCTTATTTTGTACTTAGTACAGTAATCCATCTGCGCCTCTTCACCTTCCCAAACACTAAGTCTCTCTTCAAAGTTCGACTGCGATGCCGAACGGAGCCGTACTTGTGTTAACGTTTTTCAGACCGATTTAACTGACGCTTTACCGAGCTTTACCGAGCTTTACCGAGCTTAGCGAGCTCTGTGAAATTTACTTTGAACGCCATTATTGTACGATACGTACTTAGTGTTTTGGAGTCGTTTGTCTCCGGAATCCATGGGGTCCCCGCGTCCTCGCGTCGGGGTCCCTTATTTGCTGGCTAAATTCTCGCCGTCTGCGTTCTATCGAGACAAGCGAGGACAATTAGATGAGCTGGTTCTCTCCTTAGTCTGGCGCCTTGGACCGCTCGGCCATCTGTCCCGGGCTTGAACCTTCCTTCCGTGAACCTTTCCCTCCGATAATTGTCAAAGTCACCCGCGTCAACAAAGTGACTTGCGTAAGGAACAATGCCTGTGATGATGACGAGCAAGGAGAAGCGAGGACCGGACACGGATGAAAGCTTGGTGAAAGCATTTACAGGCACGCATTGGGCCTATAATTCTAGCGTTGAGTCCATTGACAGTATCGTGGTACTTATAGTAACTAATGATCAACATATCGCCGAGAACATATACCCACAAAGCAGACACCGTGACAACAGGCATAAAAAGGTTTATAACGAAAGCTATGTTAAAGGTACAGTAGAGTCAGAGGTTCTTGTATGTGGTCGCCGGGAGGATCAATTCTGACAACTTCCTTGGTCATCTCCTTCTTCCACTTAGCAGTTGCTGGTAGATGTATAGACGCATGTTTATTCGAGGATAGCAGGAACGCGCTAATTGGGGCTTCCCGCAACCTGTCCGAGTCGATGATCCCTTCCTCACCGTCTATGGAATAGTCCAGCACACCTACTGCCCAGGCCACATCGTGAGGCTTTGGGCCAATGTGCGTCGCCTTCACCCTAAAATATTCATGCTTGAACGTAAGACATCTCGAGTCAGGCAAATCTTCACTGACATCCTCTACCTCAACGCCCAGTAGGAGCACCCGGATTTCGAGTCCGTGATTGGTCAAGGCAAAGCGCCTATCTCCAAACTCGTAGCTTGCGGTCTGGTCAACTCCTTTGCGATGTGTTTGAATACATCCTGCAGCATAGGAGTGCGGAGCATCCGGAAGGGCTGCGTTATAGCGGGAACGACGACCGCTCCATAGAAACAAGTCCCATTTGTCGTATCTCTTTATTATCTCCTCCATGAGACGGAAGAAGGCTCTGTTGCCTTCGCCGTATGCGATCATGAGGCTGATATCGAATATTCCGATAAGGCAGTACGCGATGTCTTCCATGCGAGTCGTTCGCCTCCTGGATGCCCACAACATCTTTTCTGGCACCCGGTCTATGCCAGGTGTGAATGATTCAAGATCATCCATATTGATGTCCGTGAGCAATTCTATCTTTTTCATGATGACTTTGCTGCCTCTGTCGTTCGTAGAGCCTTGGATGAGGGGCTTCCAGTTTGCTCCGTAGAATTTGATTTGCGACGGAGCAAGGAGCTCTTGAAGCGTCCATCCTCTTTCGAACCAAGCATCGACTGCCTTTTCACCACTTTGACCCTTCTCCTGCAATTGAAGAGCCGCGAGGTCTGCTGTTTCCGAAAGGAGGGCGATGCATACGTGGGAATTTCTGTACCAGCGAAACATGGAGCGTATGGATTCATCCAACTCTGAGCTGCTTGCTTTGTCTATGCAGCACGTGTCGGACCAGGCGAATTCGCAGTCGTGGACATCCTTCGCCGTACGGCAAAAACTTTGAAGCTTCTTCCATCCTGGCTCTTGGTCATCAGGGACTTCCTTCGGTTCCTTCGACATCTGGTGATACAGAGGCTCTTGCTTGCCCGGCAGCCATCTATGCGAGAGGATAGCATATTTCAGTTCCTTCTTTACGCGCTCTCGGATCCGATCCTCCCTCTCTTCCCCGTCCACGACCATATTTTCAGCAAAATCAGCATGAATGTTGTCGGGGACCTTCTTCTCTTTAAAATGCTCCCTGACGAAATCCCTGTCCACAAGTTGAAGCATTATCTTCTGATCGTTCTTGGTGATGTGAAGTAGACCAATGGGCATCTCATTGGTGATATATTCATTGAATACATCTTCCACGAGATCTTTGAGACGGTCATGGCTATCTGTCGCAGCAACAGAGGCGCTCATGGTACGAACGTCGCCTAGCGAGTTAAAAGTCGTCTAGGAAAGTTAGAAGGCGGCGACTACCATATGGATAGTGCGAAACTCACGATTAATGACTGGGAGATTCGTTAAACGGTCGGAAGGGATACAAGAAATTCTCGTCTTCAAAGGTTTGCGAAGCCTGCTTTAAACGAACAGACACGAGGTCCTGTGGATTTATATTCAGTACATCATCACGTACGTTACCCTTCTTCTCCTACGCCATTGATACAGCAATGTATTGCCTTCGTGAAACCCGAAAAAAAGTACGGCTCCCTGCACTGCATACGAGATATCAGAACATGCCGATAGTCGTTCGGAACTAAAGTTGACAGTGTGGAACATTCGTCTTCTGGAACTGGAACAATGAACACATTATCTGCACGTGGAGGTAAGCGCCTAGCGCCTTTGGCTGTGTTAGTTCAGAAAGATGCGTATAGATCCGCTAAATGTGCATTCTACACAGCATCCATTATCAAGCGAAGAGTAAGCCACCTCCCTTTTATTTAAGCCGTTATTCCTGAAGTCGATGCAACTTACAGATACGAAGGCAGACCACCGAGATGTTATCAACGTATGGTTGTGAACGTTGAGTCGTGCATGTCTATGGGAGCTTGCGTTCGACGATATCTTTTCCTTGTCCGAGGACGCAGTCACTGCGCGCTGTCGCAGGAATGAAAAAGTGAGACTGATTGATATGCCTACGAGGCAAGGGAGATATTATATTTCACAATAGGTCCTCCCTATCACCTCGGCGCTGGATGCGAACGATTGATGTCAGTATTAAAGTCTGGGGAAAGCACATTCATCTCCTACTCTTCTGCTCGTTGTCTCTCTTCCCTTTATTTTCTTGTTTTGTACAAGCTGGTGCATCAAAACTAGCCTCTGTTAAGCCCGTGTGTGTTCTGTACGCGACATGCCTAGTAAGACACTGTGTGACTTCTGTCCATTACGTCATTCTGACTCTCGAGTAATTGCAAATTGGTAAGACTGTACCAGCTGTCAACGTCGTTCAAACTATCATGAAGGTCAACCTTTGTATATCCTTGTGCTTTGACATGCGGGTACTGGATGATGCACTCTATGACGCACATTTTTTTCTTCAAGGATAGTGACAGGGTATTCGGTGAGTCGGTGACAAGTTGCCCACTGACAATGGCACCGTAGCGTGCAGCACCCACTGCACGAACACTTGTATATGTAGAAGCCACCTGTGTCGGGAATCTGAAGTTTGATTCAGCTGAATGAGCCGCCGCATGGTGTTGAGGTTTCCACGGCACCCTGCTTTTCTTAGCGTCACTAAAATTAGGCCACCAGATTTGTGTGACTGCCCTTGTACACGATAAGTGCCTGCTGTCACTCAGCCTCAGCGCTTCAGCTGCATTCCTACGATATATCACTCTACGGTGAATGTCAGAGTTTTATCTTTTCGTTGCGACTTCATGATCATGACCGTTTGGACAGACTTACTACGCAGAACATCGTTTCACGACATCTGCATCAGTACCCGCCTTAAAGGGTCCAAGTTACAACTTCGCCTTCTATCCTTGAATCAGCGTCCTGGTAAGTCTCAAGGTTAACTTCCACTCCCATGGTTTCTAACCTATAGTTGTCTTTACCCGACTAGTAAGACTTTATCTCACACTCTGTGTTACGATAATTATCGTCCCCTTGTTGAGGAGTCAATGTGAGAATATCCATCCCTCTCTCTCCTTCTCTGCTCCTCTGACCTCATTACCAGTTTTCGGATGTCTCAAGGAGCTTGGGAGAAGTTGGCTCAGGTCACTGTCAAGGGCGCTGAACATGACTCTCGTGAACGCTTGCCTCATCCCCAATGTTTGGAAGGGACCCGAGTGGTCCTCCTCGACCACATCTACGGAACATTGGATGACAAATCAAAGAATCGACTCATTTGGCTCCATGGCACAGCGGGCGTCGGAAAATCTGCTGTTGCATTTACTGTAGCCGAAAGGATGAGAGCTCTGAAAGTGACAGATGAGACGATTATCGAGAAGCGGCTCGCAGGAACATTCTTTTTCTCCCGCAAGCACACGAATCGACGCACAACTGCTCGTTTCTTTGCGACGCTTGCCTATCAGCTAGCCAGTAATTTCCCCAGCGTCAGGACGCACGTGAATAAAGCCATCCTCGAGAACCCTGCTCTTCTACACCCTGATGGGTCTCTTCGCGACCAGATGGAGGCGTTGTTTTCCCGACCTTTGCGGCAGCTCAAACACAGCCTGCGCAATTGTCCGCCTTTGGCGTTCGTTATTGATGCCCTTGATGAATGTGCGGAATCCCTCGACCAATCCACACCGGAACCCCTCGACCAATCCACAATTGAACCCTTCGATAAAAAAAAATCCGAAGTTGAGCTTGCTGAACTCATCTCCTTGCTCGCCCAGGCTCTTCGAGATCCTGATCTGCCTGTGATCCACATTCTAGTCACAAGCCGCTCGGAAGCGTATATCCATGAAGCCATGCAGCAAAAAGATGTGAGCCCGCTGGTGTGTGAGATACCAGTGAAGATTTCCGGACAGGGTGTTGCCGCCATCATCTCGCTAGACGGCGCAGATGTCGATGAAGACATCTATCTTTTCTTGCAGCATTCCTTCAAAAAACTGCAAAGTCGCATCCCCACTTTCCCACAGCCAACCAAGGTTCAACTCGAGCGGCTAGCGAACCGAGCGGGGAGACGTTTCATCGTGGCGTCTACAATGATGATGTTTATCGACGATCGACACAACGATCCCTACAACCGTCTCGAGCTCATGCTCAAACTAGCGAGTGACCTACTTCCAGGAACGGAGGTGTACAAGTTATACGACTGTATCCTCTCCACATGCGCTGACCCAGCGCAGGCATACCTCCACCTGTCTGTTATTGCTGCCCTTGCAGATCCCCTGCCTATATCACAAATCTCGAAACTTCTTGGTCCTGGTCATGGCAGGGACGTTGAAAGAGTACTGGTGCAACTACGGTCTGTTATAGATGTTCCCACCGACAACACTCTTCCTGTGAATATCTATCACTCATCCGTTCGTGACTATGTTTCCCAGCGCTCTAACTGCAGCCTCCCTCAAGTGAAAAATGTCACGTCACCGCACTCCCTACTCGCACTTTCCTCTCTCAACTTGCTGGTGCGCGAGATTCCAGAGAGCACAACCCTCCTCGACGAGTTCTCAAAATTGCAGAAGCAGAATAAAGCTATGGAATCCCACGACCCTCGGAATTTAAATGACTCGTTATCCTTCATGATCCAGCCACCGGAGCCACTGCAAGTTCTTACGACTCTACTATGGCTTCGGGGAGATCACAGGTCAAAGTTACAAAACTGGCTAGCGACCCTGGATGGGAATGCCTGGTTGCAAACTCGAGAAGGGAAGTCCTGGATGTTCACTGAGAGAGGGGAAACGGACTGGTTGCTCACTCAGGGGGGCAAGGACTGGCTACAGACCCACTTAGGGAAAGATTGGCTGCAGACCCTCATCGGGCAAGACTGGTTGTGGACGGACGGTGGGCAACTGTGGCTACAGACCGAAGGAGGTCAAGGCTGGTTGCAGACTGAGGACGGGCGAGTGTGGCTATGCAAAGAGGGAGGTCAAAGCTGGTTGCAGACTGAGGGTGGGCGAGCGTGGCTACAGATCGAAGGAGGTCAAAGCTGGTTGCAGACTGAGGACGGGCGAGTGTGGCTACGCACAGAGGAAGTTGAAGACAGGTTGTGGACGGAGGGTGGGCGAGCGTGGCTACAGATCGAAGGAGGTCAAAGCTGGTTGCAAACAAAGTACGGGCGAGAGTGGCTACGCAAAGAGGGAGGTCAAAGCTGGTTGCGGACGGAGGGTGGGCGAACGTGGCTACAGATCGAAGGAGGTCAAAGCTGGTTGCAGACTGAACACGGGCGAGTGTGGCTATGCAAAGAAGGAGGTCAAAGCTGGTTGCGGACAGAGGGTGGGCGAGTATGGCTACACACTGAGGGAGGTGAAGCCTGGTTGCGGATGGAGGGTCAGCAAGTGTGGCTACACGCCGAGGGACGAGCAGTGGCTACAGATCAAAGGAAGTCAAAACTGGTTGCAGACTGAGGACGGGCGAGTGTGGCTATGCAAAGAGGGAGGTCAAAGCTGGTTGCAGACTGAGGGTGGGCGAGCGTGGTTACAGACCAAAGGAGGTCAAGGCTGGTTGCAAACTGATGGACGAGCGTGGCTACAGACCGAAGGAGGTCAAAGCTGGTTGCAGACTGGGCACGGGCGAGTGTGGCTATGGGAAGAGGGAAGTCAAAGCTGGTTGTGGACAGAGGGTGGGCGAGTGTGGCTACGCACTAAGGGGGGTGAAGGCTGGTTGTGGACTGAGGGTGGGCGAGCGTGGCTCCAGACCAAAGGAGGTCAAAGCTGGTTACAGACTTGGGATGGGCAGGTGTGGCTAAAGGCTGAGGAGGGTCAAAGATGGTCGCAGACTGAGACCAGGCAGAACCTGTTTTGGATTAATCTGCAAGACTGGCAGTGGCCGTCGCGATACTCGCCCCCACCCCCACAGCTATCCTTGCTCCCATCTCTCAGTAGCACAGACCTTGTGCAGAAATGGGATGAATCGTGGCTACAGATCCATGGCGTAAAAGATTTGCGGACACCAGACGAACAAGACTGGCTGCAGACCCAGACCGGGCGCCACTGGCTACAGACTCAGGCTGGATGCCACTGGCTACAGACTCAGGCCGGGCGAGGTTGGCTGCAAACTCATTCTGCGCGAAAATGCCTGCAGACCTTGAGCAGGCAAGAGTGGCCGCAGACTAGGGGTGGGGGATCCTGGTTTCTGACTCTGCACGGGCGACGCTGGCTGCAGACTCCGAGCGGTGAAGACTGGCTGCAGACCCACAGTGGGCAAGACTGGCTGCAGACCCAGTGCGGACAAGATTGGCTGCAGATCCTGGGTGGCGAAGACTGGCTGCAGACAGAGGGTGGACGAGACTGGATGCAGATAGATGGCGGGCGAAAATGGTTACAGGCAGATGGCGGGCGAAAGTGGCTGCAGACAGAGGCTGGGCGAGATTGGCTGCAGAGCCGGGGAGGGCGAGATTGGCTGCAAACGCCACATGGTCAAGCATGGCAGCTGAACACAATCTGGGTGACCGTGGAAGAATTCTCGAGAACTTTGGAGGCACTCAGAGAGTACATAATTGCCCCAGACATGCGTTTGCACCTGGCCTTTCAAGTTGTCCAGCAGTTCAAGAGCTTACCGGATTTCTTGATGTTTCCAGCATTCCTAGCATTGAGGCATCAGGATCATTTCCCTCAAGTATCATTGCATGGTCACCTCCATCAGGCATAGAGATCATTGATGCCATGAAGGTCTTTTCGAGTTTCGCATATAAAGCGCGCGAAGAAAGTCAATCTGCTCCTGACTTTCTCAATTACGCATGTCAAAACTGGGTTGTTCATCTCTCACGAGCTCCGAATCCATGGGACGAGAGCCTCTCCCATATATTCCAGTCTTTCTGGGGTCGTAATCTTCTCTCCTGGCTCACGAGGCAATGGTGTTTGAAGGGTCTACGGTCTTGCCTCACTATCTTATCAGAAGGCGAGAAAATTGCAAGGGTGCGTGTGTTCCGAGTCTTCTGACGGTTGCTTAGACTCACAACCTGACCCGCGTATGTAGCAACATCACCTCCAAATCTCAGGATCATCTCAACAACCCGCTTGAAGTTTTCAATTTTATACTGTCATGTTACTTAAGTGTATACGTTCAGTTTACTTGGTACTTCTGCAAGAGTACGCGAACTTACAGAGTATTAACACTTTCTTCAGTGATGCGAGAATTCTTCGATACTTGTACTAGTACTTGCTTGAAAATATATCTGCTTTCTGAAAATCGGTTCGATTTTCGACCGAGTTCAATGATGCATCAAATATCGCTGAATAAGGGGCCGCGCTGTCAATCACATGAGTTAGACTCGGAGACCTATTGGACAGAGCAAGCAATGTTTTCCTCACTTCAAGTTCACTCTCGCTACAATCTCTTCCAAGAATCCATTATTAAGAATGTCAAGATACACATGATGTTGACTAGCGTCCAATCAGCCTAAGCGAGACTTGACATGGTAGTACAGAGTATAGAGGCCATAGATCGAACTTGACAAGGTGAGGTCGAGGCTTGACGCGGTCAACACAGGTTTGTCACAGCGTCACATATGCCGGGTCACAGGCGCGACCGCGGCAGGATCGCGTCAATTTCACCTGACTCTTCTACCCACATAGTACTGGTACCTCGCTTCGGGGTAGAAACCCACTTAATTTTCATCCATTTTGCAACTTGAACGACATTCAAATCGAGGACGTTCTTCGAATTCCGAGCGTCGGTGTTCAAACTTTGACCATACGCGCTGGCTACCCTCTTGTGCTCGAAAAAGTCGCTATCGGAGGCTTTGTGTGGAAGCATCATTCCGAATAATACACGTATCGCGACATCCACCAAGACATCCTTGAACGACCACAGGGTTTCTCGCTCCGCGAGGAATCTGACTTTCCTTGGTATTCGGAACTATTTCAATAATCTTGAAAAACATCTTCAGAGGCATGATCACGAACTCCTAGGCGTCGCGCAGTTTTCGGTTTCGTGTTCCTCCCGGGGTTCAGCGCAGACGTTGCTTCAGAAACCGAAGGAATTGAAAATCCCGATAGAAGATTACTACTCCGAAAATCACGCCCCTCTTCCACCTTCTCAGCGCTCTGACTGGCGGCTAAGAGCCACTTCACGCACCAACCGTACACAACTACCCGACGGTCAGCGGCACAGGAGATACATCAGACGTGTAAGTCCTCCCCACATCCAGGTGCAGCAGGGAGAGCCGTTTTTCGAGGAGATTCAAGCATATAATAAACAGTTCGTCACTCTTTCGAATTTTGCATTTGTATTAAATTAGTCGTTTGCAGTTTTTTGTCTCTACTAGAGCTTGAACAAACCGAGGATGAGGCAGTACTGAGGGAGCGGCTGTCTACTTGGTCGTTATTTCGTTTACAAGAAGAAGGATATACTATAACGGGTCTTTCTGCTTTTTGGATGGGCGCACCAAAGTTTGGACGCCCTGTAGCTTCATTCTCTCTTGGTCCTGGAATAGACTTGCCAGAACATAGGTTTGAGTGAGTTTTCGTCCCGATTCGAATCTTATGACGCGCTTACTGTGTTCAGGAACGGTACCCAAGTCCTTGTTTCGAGGTTCGATCCTCTTCAAGAGCCACCACTCCGAGGAAGTATCATTAGCAAGACTGCATCGCAGCTGCGCATAGCATTTGAGGAGAAGTTCGAGGTTGAGGATGGTTGCTGGCGCTTGGACGTTGGGCGGTCCAACATCGTGTTTATTCGTATGCGAGAAGCCATTTCTCGATTCAGTCAAGACCCGGAAGCACTAGAAGACCCAACCCATTTAATTTCCCCTCCAAACAATCAGTTTGTTCTTCATGGGACACATTTGCGAGACGTCCTGTTACGTTCATTTTCACCGGATAGACCATCACTACATGCACCGTTGCAACGTCCAGATGAGGTCAGGTACGTGCCTCGAGGGAGACTTGAG
The DNA here is from genome assembly GCF_016758755.1 of Suillus discolor. NCBI lineage: Eukaryota > Fungi > Basidiomycota > Agaricomycetes > Boletales > Suillaceae > Suillus > Suillus discolor. The sequence continues at coordinate 310,078 of NW_024541277.1, read as the reverse complement.
CATGACAGTCGCGAGGTGCGAGAGCACGGAGGCGCGTTCAAAGAAGACATGCATATTCAAAGCTGGGCAAGGCGATATTCACGGATCAATCCAATTGTAATTGATGGTGATCCGGTCCTCGAGGGCCTGAATGCCACGCAGATCAGAGCTATCGCCATGATGATCGGCGAACGGATCAGTCTTGTGCAAGGAGTACGTTTCATCTTGTCAAAGTAACATTGAAAGCCAAGTGACATCCATTTCAGCCGCCTGGTACAGGCAAAACGAAAACCATCATTGAAGCCGTGAAATTACTCAAGGTTCGATATTCTCGGCTTCGATTTGATTTTTGTCTTCTGATATGTTATTAAGGTCCATTTCGAAGTGCATCATCCTGTTCTCGTCTGTACTTACACCAATGTTGCGGTCGATAATCTCGTGGAGGGTTTTGCAGCGGCTGATGTGAAACCCCTCCGTGTCGGGTTCGGTGCTAAAATCAAATCGTCTCTACACGAATATACCTTAGATGCGAAGCTGGAGGCGCATCCTCTCAGGGTTAAAGTCGAGCAACTTCTGAAAGACCAGGAAAACGTCGAAAGAAAGTTAGGCGCATTGGAGGACAAGATCGTTGCGGCTGAAAAATCGAGCAGTGAAAAACTCGGCAGGATGCGGACAGCGTTTACCGTATTGGAAAGGCAACTTTTGGCGCTGAGAGCGAAACTGTATGCGCTTCATCAGGAAATGCTCAATGATATCACGGCTGCGGCTGACGTAGTGAGTGATCCACTATCTGCGCCACTTTGCCTCGGACTGATGACTCTTTGGCAGATTTGCACAACATGCATCACATCTGCCAGTGCCGCGCTTAATATTCTTGACTTTCCGGTTGTGTTTTTGGACGAGGCTTCGATGTCGACAGAACCAGCATCACTCATTCCGTTGATGCGAGGAGTGAGCCGATTGAGCTCTTTCCCGCGTTTTCGTTCTGACCGTTAGCAGTCTCGGCATGTTGCCCTGATCGGAGATCACAAACAATTACCTCCTGTCATCGCCAGTCGTGAGGCGCAACTCAACGGCCTCGGGATCAGTCTATTTGAGAGACTGACTGAAGAAGGAGGTGTGTGATTCTGACTGCATCCATCGGGAGATCTCTTATCAGAAATATCAAATATCAGTTGTTCCATCAATTATGCTTGACGTGCAGTACAGGATGCATCCTTCCATTTCTAGATTTCCCTCTTTAGAATTCTATGATTTTGCATTGCAAGACGGCACGGTGGACGCTGCTGGTAACATACACCCCATGCTACTACCGCCGCTGTCAAGTCACCTCGAGCAGGATGTTCTCACTGGTCACCGTCCCTCTGTCGTATTTATCGATCACGGCGGTGCGGAAACTTCCAAGGACCGAAGTACGGTAAACTGGAATGAAGCTCACATTGTTTGTAGCATCGTCGAAGACTTACTCTTGCAAAACGAGGTGAGCGCTGCCTGGTTGCCTCTTATGTCTGACTGACATTCTTTCGAAGAACTTACTAGGCGCGAACATTGGTGTCATTGCGCCATATGCTGCCCAGATTTCACTTTTGAATCGCCTGCTAAACACCGACGCTAAGTATCGCAAACGCTTCGCGTCCACTCTTGGCGATCATCGAATGATGCAGCTTAGCAGTATCGAAGTGAAGACGGTGGACGGGTTCGAAGGACGAGAGAAGGACGTTATTATATTCTCGACCGTGCGAAATAACGCGTCGGGGTACATTGGGTTCCTTGCTGACAGACGACGATTAAATGTTGGGTTGACGCGTGCGAAGCGAGGGCTGTTCGTTGTTGGGAGTATCAGCACTCTGAAGGCTGGGAAGATGGCGAAGGAGCGGACGGGTGAGAGTCCTGCAAGGGTTGGTAAAGGTGCTGAAGCTTGGAGGAGATACGCGAAGTATGTCGTGGATGAAAAGATGGTGGTGACCCTTTGCGGAGATAGGCTAAGGGGGATGCTGTACGGGGACAGGGCACCTAGGGCAAGGTCGAACTGAGTGTTTTCGCATCCAGTGGTATATTAATATTGTTAACGCTATTATGTCGCACCGCCCCCTCTTTTCGTGCCACAATCAGAAGCACGTAAGTTTTCGAAGACTAGTAGAAGTTAGAACCTTTCGAGGCTATGTTCCCGATCATTGATTGACACTTTTCTGCGCTCATTTACGTTGTACCCATGGGACAATTCGGGAGAGTTTTGTATTAAGCCGGACAGGATGCGACCCTGACAAAAGCGGTACAGTTGAGTGCACCAAGACTACGGGAGTTCGTGCCGTGAACATACAAGAGGCCGCGATTCATATACAGTAGTCCGAAACGGGGCCGGTGCCATCGCTGGAAGCACTGTGGTGAGCGCAAGGCGTCAATGAAAATTTAACCAACTTGTGTGACATACGTGGGTCAGCGCTGGACGTCTCTTCGACGGTGATGGATCACAACACAGTGTGTGACCAAGTCAAGTGTTCACAACGAGTCGCAACCCTGATTCGCGACTTCTGTTTTTTTCAGGGCCAAAGTACTTCGATGGTGTTTGAGACGGGGAATCAGTTGAACCGGGGCGGTGCCGTGTAATACGAGTTGTTAGTGTAAGTAAGTACTAGGTAGGCCGAGGAATGTTCAAGGTTGGATAAATTGATGATCAATTGGAAGGGAAGCTGAAATTCGATGTTGAAGACAGATTACGTAGGAAGGGCCGGAATGGAGCGGAAGTAACCGTCGGCCACGTGGGATGTGAGGCGACATATCGCACTCTAATTTAACGGTGTGAACTGTCAAAGTGACGAAATGTATCACCTCTTCACTTCAAAAGCGACTTCCCATTTTCTATTTCTTGTTACCTCTTTCGTTCTCAAGAAGCATTTCAACCATCTTCAATCACTTTAATCTGCAAATCGTTCAGTCTACCCGTCTTACCTGGCAACCAACAAAAATGCCTTCTCCGCTGGCGGTGTCTCCTTCAAATACCACCACTACTTCACTCATCTCCCCCTCCCATCCTCTTTCCTTCGAGAACATGTTGCGTCAATTTCGCAAGTCGTCCTATCCTCTCGAGTCCCGTTGTATTCCTCCATCGGCTAATTCTCAGCCGTCTTCACCCCCTGCTTGCCTGGGCGCTCCGTTTATCCCTGTATTGTCAAATGACCTCGACATCCCTATTCCTCCGTATCACCGCTCCTATAACGACTCTCAATTGAATTTGTCTCCAACATCCTCACGAAGCAGTGACGGTCCATCCTGCGAGTTTCCTGTCACTCGCTCATTATTCGAGCACTTCAGAAATACTCGATCGCGTGTCCTCCTCGTAAGTCTCTTCGTTCTCCGCGCGTTCCGATGTCTAATGAACCGTTTGAAGCTCCAGAAAGATCACCGCTGGCCATTGCCGTCATTCGTGTCCTTCTTCATAGAGGTAAGCACAACACCGATAGAACGTCGAAATACGTGTTGAATAATCGTCTGAACAGGGACGAGATCGCCGTGGTTTTGTCAAACCGCCTGTCTCCATGTGGGCAGCAAACGAGTACATTGAGCCAAACGACATTTGGGCGATATTTCAGTCACACGAAGACGTAAGTGGCTTCGAATTCTTTATATGGCATTATTCCCTCAATCGGGCGATCGGAGGCGCATCATTTCCTTTTTTCGCTCATTGCCAACGTGTCCTCCACGTGAGAGCGGGTGCAAAGGATACCGTTGCATTGCTACCAATCAGGCACCCGCAAAATAAGCCATATATGCCACTTTGCTGGCTTATTTTTTTGTTCATCCACTTTCACTATTTATCCGACGTAAGTTAAATATGCTCAACTTGTCATTTCTTAGGCCTGTACAACGCTCTCCCTCTCTCACCCCTCCGTTACCATCTCCCCTGCTCTTCAGACCGATTTGGAGCCTTTTGATAGGCTGTGCAGAGTTGATTCCCTCTTCAAGGTATGATCATCAATCAGTATCTTGGCAGCGGCTCATCCCGAAGCCAGAATTCTTCTGCGATTTCATATCCTGCTGGTCTCCGCATGTCCTTGTCAACGCCTGACCTCCACAAGCGCGCGCAATTTGGAACGCCTGCATTCGCCCAGACGATCGGCGCACCGAACGATGACTTTGTCATCTCTAGCAATCCGCCCAACCCGCGAACCACATTCAGATTGGGTGACTGGATGTGAGCACTGTTCCCAATTTGCAAACACCGCTTTTGTTGGTGATCGTGTCGTGGAGTTGCCCAGGCTTTTTAGGGGCAACTTTATTTCAAATCGATTGAGTCGGTGCTGACTGGTTCTCCGACAGATGCAATTCACCCAACTGCGCGGCGCACAACTTTGGGTGAGTTTCGTTCTTTGACACGGTCACCGCATTTCTGTGTATTTTTTTTTACTTCCATTGAGTTGGAGAATCCCGACGGCGAAGCCAGGGGAACACGTCACGAACTGCTTCGATCGTCATACGCGTCATCATTACCTACTTTGAACCGCTCTTATTTCGATATCCCTTCTGCCTTCCTATCTCTCATGCAAGGATGGTGCTGACTGACTCCTTTCCTTGTATGATTCTACACAGACGTAACCTAGCTTGCAGAGGTTGTGGATGTCCACGTTCTGAGAACCAACCCTCAACGATGCAGCGACAAGGGTCTTGTGGGCCACCCCCATCACGTCTCCCAGTATCACCCCGCTTCGTCAATTCATCCGGACACACGCCCATGCCGCAAAGCAGTCTTTCTCCATCGGTTCCCTCTCCTCTTTACCCTAGCGTTGCTCAGCACGTACGTCCGCCTGTCCAGCCCAGCATGATGAGTGCAAAGCCTCCCTCGCCTGCCCACCCTCTCCTCACTCCATCCGGTCGTTCTTTTGCGGTGGGAGGAAAGGTACAAAACGTCTCATCGGACCCGTTGTCGCCGTGTGTCATGTATTGGCCGGATAACGAATCATTCCCAGAACAGGGTCAGATTCGACCAAGCAGTTTGATGATCGTTCCAGTAAGCATTACGTTTGGTGTCTTTCCTTCCCAGGCTGACAAGTATTGCCCCCTAGCAGCCCCCGATCCTGAACACTGGTAATCGTGGGCCTATTGAACATCAGCCTGGTGATTGGATCTGTCAGAAGTGCAATTATCTCAATTGGAGACGCCGTAAAGTTTGCCAGACTTGCTTCCCCTGTAGGTGCACATCAACTTCGATATTAAATTTTTACCAACTTTTCGCAGATGCTGAAGGAAACGGCGATTCTATCTCCGCTGCTGTGCAAGCGGAGCGCATCAACTTACTTACGTCGCTCCTTGCGCAGAACCAGCTTCCGCTTGCGAGTGGCCCCCCGTCCCTTCCATCTCAGGTTCCCCGGTCTCATTCCATGACACCCCCGCAGCGCCGTCGTATGTTCATGGACAACGTTCCTCAGAATCAAGTACCCTACCGATCCCGATCGCATTCCAATTTTGACGTGGGCACTCAATATTCAGACCCCCAGTTCATCTATGAAACGTCTGCTCCCCGTCGTACCTCGCCGTCTTCGTTCCCAAGCCTTGGTGATCTCGAAGACCATCTTCCCTCCAATATCCCCGCTCCTTTGCTTCCTTCTTTCCTGCAGGATATCGTGCAATCCCCCACTCTGTCGCCGAGTTCTACCTCATCCACTGACCTCTCTCCAGAGGATTATGACGATAGTTTCTCTTCGGGACGCTCATCATTTGGGAAGGATCGCATTGTCATGAATGACTCTTCTTCGAACCTGCCTGTTAGCAATATCTGGAAGCTAAACGACGAGGAAACGAAGGGTATCGCAGGCGTTGCATTACCTCACATTGGTTTGATAGGGAGTAGGAAAAGTAGCCATGAGGCGTTGCGTCGCCGACCTAATTCGCCTTGATTGTAAGCTCTCCTGGATTCAATTTGATGATTGTGCTCACCGTTGCCTTTAGTCACCGTGTATATACATTAATCATAGGGAAGGATACCGACAAGCAAGGCCATGTGCGGACACTACAGGTCTCCATGGATGGACATGCGGACAGCGTCCTGGGTGTTGTATGGAGAATACGGTTAGAGTGATTTTTCTGGTATTTTTATTTGTTCTTTCCCTAGTGCTGGCTCATATGATGGACTGCTTGCTTTGACGCAAGACGTCCTCGCGCATTTTTCTGCTTCATCTTTGCACTTTCAAGTTGGATCTCGCAATCGCACCAGCATATTCTGCATATTGTTTATCTTGGTCATTTATTTTATCTTGGAGTTCTTACGCCTCCCTTATGTACTACTGCATAGTCTAATTGTGTTCGTAAAAGTTTGCAATAGTACTAGTATCGACGTGTTCACCAGTTATAGGAGTTGTATTTGTGTGTGTTAGCATCAGAAGGTATTGCACAACAACGGACACCAAACACAAATAACGCGCTTGCCTATTTGCTTTTGCTATCTATGCTGTACACCGCATATTATGTCTGGTATTGTAATACAAGCCCAACAATACCAACCTTCCGCCGCCACCACTTTCCTCACATCCCCAGCAGCAGATGCATCCGAAGAATCTGAAGAATCTGACCTCCTTCGTTCCATACGTGCTGCCATCCGAAGTTCCGGTACTAACACTGTAAACACAACTTTTAGCCCTCTCTTCGCAGGTGGATCAGAATCCTGGACAGACCAAGAACTTTCCTGGAACGACTATTGCGTAGTCCTAAGCCAAGGAGGCGTCATCAAGAGAAAATGGGACCTCAGCCAAGAAAACCAAATGATCCAACACGCCTGCATCGGAAAACTCCTGCAGCCGACAGGATCCTCTCACCGGCATGCACACGGTTGCGCGCACTACACGCGATCGGACGAACCGCCCGGAACGACAAACATCTTCGGGCCATTCGCATCGCTCCGAGATGAAACGAAAACGGTCGAGGATGCAGAGGAGGAGATATCGGGCGTGTTTATTTTCCTGCGGAGCATCGGCAAGGTTTTTTTGCGCAATGGGATGGATTATACGTTTTCGCTTCCGTTTCTTGTTCATAAAGCGTGGCCGCTTCGTCCTCATGGGGTTCTTATCCAGCGGATCCTTCATCCGTCCGAAGTGGACGAGGCTCGTGCGACCGGAGATGATTTGTTACCCACCATATTCACCATCACGAGCGCTTTTTCGGAGCCTGAAGCTGTAGGAATCACGAGTGGGATTTTGGGAGGGTTTGGTGACGAGCCTGTTGCGTTAGTAGATGAGGAAGAGAATTGTTCCAAGCCGCTTGTTGCCGTTTCTGCTAGCGACGAGGTTGTCTGGGTTTCTCCTGGTGTTCCTAATTCGACTGGCGAGTTTTTGGTTACCTTTGATGCAGACAAAGGGGGTCTGTCTATATGGAGATATGCCTACTTGAAGCCCAGAGATGCTCCTGTGCCTCTTACCCGGACCAGACGTCATAGCACTTCGCGAAAGAGTGTGTCTGCTCCTGGGAATAGGCGACAATCGAGCGTTAGCGATCTTTTGGAACTTGATCGGCGTGTACCTCAGGACTTGGAGTTTGATGGCGATTTTCCTCCGCCGTTTCCCCCTATATCAGGACTTGCGTCTTCAACGGCAAGTAGTATCACTGCTCAGCCACCGATACCGGGAAGAAAACGGGACTCTATCACTCGCCTAGATCTCAGTTTGACGATGGACAGGATGGCGCTTGGAGGACAGAAAGACGCGGAAGAGTTGATCACTCCTGTTGAACATGGAAGGATGAAGGCGTCTTACTGGGCCCAGCAGTTGACCACTCATCATTTGGGAGGGAGACAGTAGGAGGTTATTGATACATCACCTAAACACGAACTCATGTTGTTGTAGATTGTCGACGCGTGATATCTCTGTTGCGTTATTTGATCAACGCTTTGATGGCAAGGTTCATCAATCGCTTCTTGCAGTCTGCCTGCCTGAGGCTCAGGTGATCGTCTTTATGATTGCCATTGAGGAAGGCAAGAAATCGTTTGTGGTCGAGAGGCTCGGCAATCTGGAAGCCGTTGCGATCGTGTCGATACGTGCGACGCGTGGTGACATTTGGGACCTTCTTGCGGTGAAGAAGGATGGTTCGTTATCGTTGTATACTCATGGATTGCAAGAGCTTCGTATACGACTGAGGCTCGCGCAACCCTGGAACGGCGACAGCAACGATTCATTTGAGGTCGTCTCACTTGATCATGTTGTAGCATTGAAGCATGTTTGCGTCTCAGTCGGTATATATGGAGATGAGTGATGGAAAGGTCTATTATGCGCGACTGGACATGACCCCACGCGATCCACTGGTGACCCAGGCCATACAGGTTCTGGCACTTGTGCTACCAAAGGCTCAAGCTTTTGACCTGCAACGAAACTTTCTCGAGTCATGGTCACAGCGTTATTTCCGGACATCGCCTGGGCTCGAGTTTCAGGAATTCACGCTCGCGCTTTTTGCGCTTCTTGAGCTCAAGCTCGTATATCCTTTCAAAAACGACGAGCCCACAAGTTCTTCTGTATGGGAACGATTCTCAGCCTTGTCCACTTCTAATCGTTCTTTCAACGACGATCCGGCTCTCAAACGCTTGAAGCTTCCTATACCTCCGACCACGCAACATTACTTCCTTTTCACTCTGAACGTCAACCCTCTCCTCGCGCCTGTGCTCTATGCGTTGCACATGTTGGCGGAGGACCTCCGCTTGGTGGTTTTTCGATATGAATCCCTCATGTTACTCATTCCTCTGATATGTCAAATTGCACACATCGTTCGACCAGAATGGGCGGATTACTGGAAGCGCCTCTGTCCTAATATCATGCCAGGATGGCCTGCCCCGACCACGACGCGTCAGTTCATAAGTTTCTTTTTCCGAAATGTTCTCTCAATCTTCTTGTGTTAGGTGTGGACATGCTCGACGACCGCATACCAGTCTGGCCACCAGATATGTCGGCGATTCTTTATGGAAGCATAAGTAATCCTGACTGGCAATTTCCTGCGTATGGAACCTCCCGACTGGCCAGATCTTTTTCTATTGATCCATCGTTTGCTTTTGGAGATACCGAACCGCTCGTGTCTTTGCAGCGTCTCACAGCAGCCTATATGTGCCTTGCTGACAAGACGGTGTTATCTACACAAAAGCGGGCAGAACAGACTGTCGAGAATCTCGTCGACATGCTTGGGACAGCGGACAAGGGCTCTGCGTTTCTTAATAGTCTTCCGTTTGGTATCGCAGCGCCTCTGAGAGAAGCGGTTAGAACGTGCCAGCTGTCGCCTCCTTCTCACTGGCGCAAGGAGCATTATGAACTCATTGGCCGGCGTGATTTGGCTTTCAGCGTTGCTGGAATGCAGCCAGAGCTTTCTCAGAAGGGTATTGCTCAGTCTCCCGAGACTTATATGGTAGGGACATACGATTCAGGGTGTATTGCAGCGACTGATCTGAGTCTAGAATACCCACCGACGGATGACGATCGGTAGTTTGGCTGAACAGGCCAAGTCTGCGAGCATCGGAGAGATCGATGCGGTTTCTGGAGTAGAGCTCGATCTCAAGGGATTCACTAAGATCCGGTTTGGCCAAGATCGTAGATTGGAAGAGGTGGCTCGTATGCTTTGTTCGTCAGCGATTCCACCAGTTCGGCTTGTTGAGCGTCCGGAATTGAAGTGAGCAGGATGATTGATAGTCCAAGTCGAGGCTTTGCTAACAACTCTTGAATAGCGAACATGATCAGGCGAAGGAGCAACAGCATCAAGTAGTTCGTATCGCAGAGCGAACGCTGGCACTACCCTATGGTCGTGCTATGTTCACCTTTGGTTCTGTGTTGACGGTCACGAAAGAGGCCTATGTCACTCCCAAGATGGAGTATGCGGTTAAGATACAACCATCAAATGTCACTTCTGCACCCGAGCTTGGAAAGATACCTGTCGATTGCCTCAACTGGGGCGAGTTCCATAATGGCGTCGCAGCAGGACTACGCATCTCTCCGGAAGCTCGTGGTGTAGAGAGTTCGTGGATCGCCTTCAACAAGCCTTCTGAGCTCACCCCAGAACATGCCGGTTTCTTGTTTGGCCTTGGACTTACGGGGCACCTCAAGGAAATGCTCACATGGCATACCTTTGCCTATCTAACCCCAAAGCATGACTTGACCTCCATTGGCGTCTTGCTTGGTTTATCAGCCGCGAACGCTGGGACAGCCAATCGCCATGTGACAAAGTTACTTGCCGTTCATACCCCAGCCTTGCTTCCTACGCAAAACGTTGACCTGAACGTATCCCTCATGACCCAAGCCGCCGGTTTGGCGGGAGTCGGAATTCTGTACCTCGGTACCAAAAACAGGCGCATGGCAGAAGTGTGTCTTCACCAGATCAGCCGAAAAGACCTCGTGCAACCGGACCTCAGCAATGAACACCGGGAAGCTTATACTTATTGTGCTGCCTTGGCCTTTGGCATGATAATGCTGGGTCAAGGCTCCTCCGTTCCTGCAGATCTCTCATCGCTCGACCGCCTCCGCGTCCTTGTGCATGGTGAAGGAAAGTCAGTTGTGAATTCCCAAGCACGGTCCACATTCGATGTCAATATCACCTCTCCAGCAGCTTCTATCGCACTTGGGCTGATGTATCTCAAGACAGAGCGACGAGACGTCGCTGACATCCTGGTGATTCCTAGCACGGTCTTGGAACTGAACCGCATACAACCTAGCTTTTTGCTCATGCGGACTATTGCAAGATCCTTGATCATGTGGAACGACATCGCCTCGACGCCGCAGTGGTTACTTGCTCAGGTTCCCGAATCTATCGTGAAGGCCATGCATGGTCACGTACGAGGAAAACTGGCTGACGATGCTATCGAGCTTGCCTATTACAACATCATTGCGGGTTGTTGTTTTGTTATTGGCTTGAAGTATGCAGGGACAGCACGTCATGAGGCATATATCATGCTCTCGAATTATTTTGATACGTTTAGTAGATTTGTGGCAGCTAGTGGTAAATTTTCCTCGTGGAACTCACAAGACGTCATACTAAATGTCTGATGCTTTCCAGGTCCTACCTTTGATCACAAGATCAAACGCTCTGCCGTTCGTGAAGGCTTGAACCTCATTTCCATTGCTCTTTGTATGGTCATGGCGGGTACAGGGGAAATCACATGCTTGCGACGTCTGAGATATGCATACGGCATGTATCACCAAGCGTTTCGATATGGTGTCCATGTTGCAACTCACCTTTCGCTTGGCTTGTTATTCCTCGGGGCCGGTCGGTATACCCTCGGGACTTCGAATGCCGCGATTGCTTGTATGGTCGTTGCCTTTTTCCCCCGTTTCCATCATGTATCATCGGACAACAAGAGCTATCTCCAGGCTCTTCGCCACTTCTGGGTTCTTGCAGTCGAGCCTAGATGTCTTATGGCACGAGATGTTAATACCAGAGAAGCAGTCTATCTCCCAGTCAAAATCACTACGAAAGAAGGGGCTGAAAAGGGTGCAACGCAGTTGATATCGCCCACGTTGATACCGGATTTCAACAAGATATTGTCCATTAGAATCGATACGCCCCGCTATTGGCCTTTCTTTGTGGATCTCGAACACGTACCACAGCATAGGAGAAGCCTGTTAAAGCACCAGACGTTGTACGTGAAGCGACGCACGGCTTTCTTGAGCTATACGGAGGACCCTAGGGGAAGTAGAAGTCTGTTCGTTCGATCTGGTTCATCGGCTGGAGATGCTGCAACTTTAGACTTCCCGCAGTTGACCGACACGAAGGTACACCCCGCAAGCGACCTTACTCATTTCATCTCATCCTTCTCCAACGACATCCTATTTCTTGCTTTCGCAGATCATTTCTCACGCGAGGACGGTAAGACAGTCGATGAAAGAGTCTTCCACAATTACTGTCACGCTGTCCTGCTTGATAGCATTCTTCAGGATAAGATGGAAACACTGCAGTCCCATCTCATGCTTTATCAGTATCGCACTCAATCATCGTCGAACAGCTACTTCCATCTCCGACTGCAAGACCTTCGTTTTGCCGTCGACTTTTACAGCAAAGTCTACGATCGGCGATTTAGTGGGAAATCAGAGAATAATATTCGGCCCTCTCTTATTCGCGAAAACACAGTTTCCGGCGCATTACAGGCGTTGGATGAGCGCCTTACAGAAGTCCAAAGCTCCACAGCCCTTAATACGGTCCTTGGGAGATATGCTCGTGGGGAACTTATAGTGGAGTCGGAAGATGCCCCTGAGGTATCGCGTTGGTTGGCTTGGTATCTGCTGCGCCATGGTGTTCCGTCCGCATCGCTGCTAGTGATCCTCAAGCAACTTGCACAGGATGCTCATGCACAATGTGCTGCTCCTGGGAACGTCGATCTGCGGGCGCTGGATGAGGGCATAAAAGAAGTTCTAAGAGGAACGGGGACTAAGATGAATACGGTGTTTGGATCGGGGTGGTCGGGTCCGTCTTTGGAGAGGGTTATTGATGCATGGCAGAGACATTCGTAAGGCATGCCACGACTGATTCCGTGGGTGACTTGTTGATGCAACGTTGACGACGAAGAAGATACAGCAGACGCTGAGATGATCATACAGTACTAATACATTAATCCCAATTAGATAAGAATTGGATGAGACTCGTCAGCGGTGCCGGTAAGAGTCGTCACGGTGTGTTCTCTTGTATTCGGCGTCCGGCGGCGTCGACAATTTCGCGTAAGGGTGGTTCTTCTAGATTGAATCTTGAAGATCTCCGTTACGGAGAACTAAATTGCCGGATCATTATACCGCCGACCGCATTATGATATCAGGAGGACCAGCTCCCTGGCCTAGGCTGCATACTGGAAATACACCACCCGTGTATATATATTCGTTTCACCAGAATCACAGGAAGGTCGAAACACGATCTTGATTTCATTTGAACCCTCCTGTGAGTATCCCCTCGTGGAACAATCTCTGGTGATCAGAGCACGCGGAGGGAGCGCTTATAGGGAGCTTGTAAGAAAGGATCGGGGTTGAAAATGCTCGGGTGAACAGGCTCATATCTAGTGATAAGGAGATACCTCGAGCAAATTGTGAAACCACTTGCAGGGACGTCGGCCGACGTCGTCATGCGTTTTGCGCTCGGAATGTCTCACTTGATGATCAAACTATGATACGTTCGATGCGGAATCCCAACGATCTTCTAGTTTGGATGCCGGTAAGATGGATGCTGTTGCAGGCAGTTCGTCCTACTTATCCTCGCATCTCCGTAAGTACGCAGTAAAAACTTAACTTAGTAGACGCACGAATGCAGAACGGTCCAATTATAAAAGCCGTGATTCATCTTATACTCGTACACGTGCGTACGTGTTCCATGGCTCGATCCAGCACATGCACGTTTTTTAATTCAGAATGTTTGGTGGATAAACTATCGTTGTCCTTTGTGCGAAAGATATGTATTATCCATGAATCAGCCAGAAATATTTTCATAATTATCGTAACATGATGTTTTAGGTAACAAAAGATAAAGCATAAGAATAGTTTAACCGTGCAAGGCCTCGATGCTATTGAATACAGCGAGTGAGGAATCCTTCGTCTAAAGATCTAATACTATGGACGATGGGAAGTAGTGTGACAGGCTAAAATACAACGCACGCGTGTGGAACACGTACATGAAACAGAGCATCCGCAGAGGTACAAGATAGATCTAAATTCATGGCGATGGAGGGGTTTCACGTTGGAAGCCAGCTGGCCGTTGGAAACCTTGCTCCACGAGGTAATTGCGGCGTGCCTTGACAGCTTCGTTGAGCCTGTCCAACATGCCCACAGTACACTCCCAATCCACACATGCGTCGGTGATCGAGACACCATGCTTCAAGCCAGAGGGACCCTCAGCAGGAACATCTTGGCGTCCCGAGTTGATATGCGACTCAATCATGACACCGGTGATGTTCTTATCACCAGCAGCGAGTTGCGAGCAGATAACATCGACCACTTTAGGTTGATTGTTGTGGTTCTTCTGAGAATTCCCGTCTGAAGGAGTTAAATAAGTTCGATGCTGACAACTGATTACAGATTGATTAATATACTTACGGCTACAGTCAATCATAATGCTGGCATGGTTCGTCGGCCGCGCCTTCTCGATTGATTTAGAAGCAGCGCGAACATGCTCGGATGCGTAATTGGGACCCTTGGTGCCACCACGGAGGATGACGTGAACATCCTGGTTTCCTCGTGTCTTGACGATAGCGGCAAGACCTTGTTCCGTCACACCCATGAAAGCGTGTGGGTTAGAGGCGGACCGCATGGCGTCAATAGCAACTGTGACACTGTGCCAAGATGATCATCAGCGTGGTTCCTTAATGAAAGCACGTCAAATGGTATCATACCTTCCATCAGTACCGTTCTTGAACCCTATAGGGAAAGAAACACCGGAAGCGAGCTCGCGGTGGAGCTGAGATTCCGTTGTTCGGGCACCAATTGCTCCCCAAGAGATAACTGTGTGAAGCAGGGTCAGAAAAAGCATGCGGGAATGATAAGACATGACGTACGGTCAGCAATATATTGAGGCGAGATGGTATCGAGCAGCTCGGAACCGACAGGGACACCAATATCGGTAAGGTCACAGAGGAGCTGTCTAGCCACTCGAAGACCCTTGTTAATCTTGTAAGAACCATCGATGTCCTGCAGAAAGAGACGAGAAAAAAATGAGCAAACAATAGACGTAAAAAGAGAAAATAGGCTAACCGGGTCGTTGATGAGGCCTTTCCATCCAACAGTAGTTCTCGGTTTCTATAATAAGATAAGGTGAGTCATTGCCAGGAACTGATTATGCGGCCAGCGAACCTCACTAGAAGGACAAACATAACGTTAGTATAGTACGATCCATAAAGAACAGGCACAACTCACAAGTACGCGCGCATCACGATGAGAAGATTATCCCATGATGACAATTTGGATTTGAGTAGGTTGGCATACTCAATAGCCTGGTCTGCGCAGTGAATGGAGCAGGGACCAACGATGACGAGGACACGGTCATCCTGACCGGCTACAATGCGAGCAGCATTGTAGCGGGCAGCTGCAATTGTGAGCTGTGAGGCCGCTGTGGGCTGAACTTCATGCCTAAGCAAGGCAGGCTGAACCAATGGGTCATACTATTGGAGTGATGAATGTCAAATTGCAAGGATTGGAGGAATCAGACACGTACACCAATGACACGTCTATCCTGGATGTATTGTTGTAGTTTTTGGTCATCATCGACATCGGGAATGGGAGTAACGTTGTAAGGCATTGTAGAGAGAAGTGGAATGAAATGCAGTTACAGTTTTACAAGGAAAAGGAGAGAGGTTGTGTTGAACTTAGCGAAAATCCAGTGGGTTTTTATAGCATGTGTGAGGCCGAGTAATTTTCCGATTTATTCAAAGAAACACAGCAAATGTTGACAAGTCATTCGAAAATTGGCAATTTCGTAAAGTGACGTTCAAATTTGGTAAGTACAAATCCACAAATCCCGATATGGAAGGGGCGTTATTCATGAAACGGCTCGTTGTTTCCACTTGGTTTCCACGCTATGTTCGATAATGTCCTCTTCAATCAGTCTAACGCTAAATCCAGTCCCCGGTTTCTGCGTAAAATCTAGCGCGCTCCAACAAGCCGTCGTCCCCAGAACCGCCACTAGTCTTTCTTCTAGTGCGCCCTCCGACACTCCAGGAGCACCACTCGCTATCCCGAAAGGACTTAAAGTTTTTGTTAACATAGCTTGGGACACGAACGTGCCCCCACCTTCACCTGGTAGTGAAGACAAAATTCAAAAAGTAATTCGTGGCCAAGACCACAATGAATCAAATTCCGATGGATGGTTCATCCCCGTCCTAGTGTCAGATCTTCGCGATGACAAAGACAAAGGTCGGTGCTGTTATCCACCCGTCTCCGCGTGCTTCGCTTAAGCACCATTCTTGGCTGTAATTTCAATTCTTCTCATGTGATTGGCATGCATTGGATCGTCGTCTTCAGCCGGGAAACCGGCCCTTGTCGTCGACTGTGTCTTCAACCCATCCATCAAGTCTCGCACCTTGAAAGAAGCGGACTTCAAGGCGTTCATTATAGGCACGTCATTTGATGCTTCGTGTCTATCCGATGCATTATCTGACCATGACTTGACGTAGAACTTGCGCTACAGCGTGTTGAATCACACACCTCACTTGAGCTTTCCCGGCAGGTTGGCACGCCCAACATCGCCTCGAAAGGCAAACCTGTGTCGCGCCAAGCACTTGTGCCTAGAATCCTCTTTCCGCCCGGTCACCCTCACCACAAATCCGACGCTAAGACTACTCTCATTCAGGAACTTGCGTCTCCAACAGCTATAGCCCCGGCCTCAAAAGTTGAGAGGATACTCAAAAGCGCTACTCCCACATGGACATGGACTCCGACGAAGGACCACCGTAAAATCCGCTTCATCATCAATGTGCCCAATCTGGTAAGTCCCATCCCCGGCATACCATCGAGGCTGTCGGGCTGTTTCCACGGAGACATGGTGTCGCCAATACTTTAGTTCCCGTGTTGATCCTTAGCAATCGTTGCGTTATGTAGACTCGCGCGCACATCTCAGACTCAACGCTCGACGTGGAACCAAGAAGAGTGATGCTACACGTTCCTTCGTTGTACGACTTAGATATCGACCTTGATGTGGCACCAGACACCGAGCCTACTACGGCCACGTACGGTCGTCTTGGTGAAGGAGCCACCGAGCTCAAAAGGTTTAGAGATCTCGATGTGGACGGTGCCAAGGCGGAGTGGAGGGTAGCCGAAAAGGTTATAGTTCTTCTGGCTTAACAGGGCTTAGCAGCGCAGGCGCCATATCGCCGAGTCAGGGTAACCTTTGATGAAATGAAAAGCTTTAAATATCTAAGTGACAATACAACCTTGTTACGCTTGTACACGCAGCAGAGATATTGGAACGTAATCGGTGGGTTGTTTAAAATTTCATTCGTTCATTAACTAACGCTTTGCTTCTGATTCGAACCCTGTCATCAGCGATAACTTATCCTCAGGCTGCTCGGGTCGCGACTGCACACGAGCAACACTTCGGGTCCTGACATAACGATTAACGAGGTCGCGAATTGTGCCCTAGATATGACAACTCATGATTACAGGCCCTCTCATTGTGTACATACCCACGTTCGCCGCTGCTGTCCAAGCTTACGGTCTATCGGGTCTGTGTTATCTCTGATAGTACCAGTCATCTTCTAGCATATCATGCACGCTGCTTCCTCGAAGGCAAACACTAATCCTCACCATTGTTTTGTACAAGTGCTGTGGCGCTTTGATCATCACGCTATTCCTCGACCTATGTTTATATATGACATCTAGGGACCGTTTGATGCTGACCAATTGCTCTCTTCATCTCCTAAGTCTCCGGAGGCTCGCAAAAGCCCGTACTCCCTGCATGGTCCAGGCACGCTCTTACCGGCCGCGTCAGCAGCGAAGAGAAGATAATTTATCTCGGAAATCGGCGCTCGCGAGTTCATTGTACAGGAAAGTGCCAACAGCCTGAGTGCTTCTGACTCCACGTCATATGGGAATCAAAGTCATGACGACCTGTTGCGTATGATCTTCAACAGCAAGGTACGACTGCTGCACGCCAAGTGATACGGTAGCGGGGATGAAACGCCTGACATGTCAAGCAGGTCATAAATATGGTCCACTGACATGGGCCTGGCTGGCCGTATCTACGCTCAGTTAACACGGGCCAAGCTGGCCAAGGGGAACGACAGAATGCTCTAGTACGGGTATCATTCAGGAATCGAAGTGCAACGTCCCAAGCTCCTGGGCGACGTCCCGCGTGGCTATGGAGCGGAGGGAAAGAAGATCAGCTGCGGAGCAGTAAGAAAACGGGGATAAGCATACATTGGCAAGCACCTTTGATGAGGGCCATTCCTTCCAGTTGCCCGTTCTCGACCTCGTGTCCAAGGCTGATGATCGCCTGGTGGCGTTTGATCGCAAGTGGCTGTAAGAAGACGTTATTTACTTAGAGAATGTAATAATGGTTTCTTGGTGCTGAGGGACAGACTATGAGTTCTTCCTGTGCTTCAGCAATCGCAGCTGTTATTTTGCGCTTCTTGTCTTCCAGAATCGCGTATTGTTTGAGGAAATCCTGATGAAGGGCATCCCTTCGATTGCGTATCAGTGTTGAGCAGACAGCGGTATATACGCCCTGATAGGACGTCCTACATATCGTTCATGACGTTGGCGATTTCGGTTTCCTTGTTCTGGAGCTGTTTGAAAGGTAAAGATGAGAGGTGATGTATATCAAGAATACGAACAGCAAGGTGGAGTTCCTTTTGCGTTGTCTGTATTATCTTATTGTCGCGTCCCCTCAACTTCTTCTCCCATGTCGCTGGCAAGCGCATATGGTCAGGTATAACAAACGCTATAATCTTCAACACACCTTTGAACTCTGCTGCGATGAGGGCGAACGTTCTTATAGCCACGTTGTCAGCGTGGTGGGTAGCATTAAATATCACGAGAATTACTCCTCGTTGTGGTCATCACTGGTGCCTTGCGAGTCCTTGAGGTCTATGTCTCCCTCGTCTCCTGATAACGATTGAGAAGGGGGTTTAACTGATGACACGCGTCTTTCGGGCATCTTGGATAACAACTGTTGGGCGCGTCTATCTGGTCAATCGGAGTCGTTCTAAACTTGACGCGCGTCTGTGGCTAACTCATCACGCGATCACGTGATGACATATACGCGTCACGCGGTCACGTCTTCCCAGCGGAGTAAAGTACGTAGTTAATTCTCTCTTTAATTTTTGTGCCAAAATGCAGCGGTGACACCGATGCGTCGCGGGAAACCGTCATCACGCGCGAGAGTTTGAAACAGTAAGCTGATTCAAATTGTCGCGTTCTTTTCACAGCGTCAGGTCTGAGACGTCAAGTGAAGAACTCGATTCAACGGCTCCGAGGATGGGTATTCTTTGATCCCAAGTATTTCACGTGAAAAACTTTCATCCCCGTATGAGGCAGATCGGCACCAAATGTGGGGTAGTTTGTGTTTATGTATGCCCAGGGGATGACGCTCGAGTAGCTATAGCTGGCCAGTGAGATCATCCGTTATTTAACCAGGTACGTGGCAAGTGTGTTTTCGTGCAATTGACCCTAAGGAGGTCTTACGTAAGGTCAGCTCGTCGGTATGTGTTGCCGCATTCGGCGAGTGCCGTTGCTGTACTACGTTCAGGTGAAATGTTAACTAATAGCTTATGGAAATCTACCTTCAGCTATACTAGGTTATACATTATAACTCAAAGTGCTATGCAATATAATTTCGTATAGGTACCGGCCCTGCAAATTATATGTAATATTTAACTTTGATGGAGACAGGAGTACTAGTACTAAGTAGTATAAAAGTATTACACTGCCCGTGACTTGCATTAGTACTGAATAGACACACGTTGGAAGTACCCTAGTGCTGCGGCGCACTGAACCATCGCCCTGGATCGCCCCTTAAATTCTGGAGCATGTACGATCCTACATTCCGTTTCAAAATCTTGACTCAGACACGTTCCAAACTGCAGACCGATTGTATTGTGCCTGTAGTCAGACAGTCAGAATGCACCGTGTAAATTTAAGCGTTTGAGAACGGCACGGTCACGGAGTTTAAAAGACCAGTGCCAGTCAGGGGGCTGCGTTCCGGGTATTTAAATTTTTCACGTGGAGTCCTGGATAAGTGACTTAACAAAATGCTGCGCAAAGTCATGCATTATTATTATGAAACCACTAGTGCCAGTGTAGCGGTGGTCGAGCGCCTGATACAGACCCTAGCTCCTCTTGTCACTCAGTCTGCATAATGTGCCATCGTGGTACAATGATGACACTCCTCGGGGGCATCAATGGTTCAACCGAAAGACTTCCCAGTATCTCCCTTGGAACGATAGTGGAGAGCATAACCTTGTACCACGGCATCCAAGCTAAGACATCCCTGCCCTCTTCAAAATTACGACTGGGCTCGATAACGTGTGGAAAAAGAACGACATAACATTGATCCCTCAAATCTGTTATGTTGGCGAACCTGTGGCGCGATGAGATGCGACATGTGGCGAGGTGCACACGGGTGGGGGTAGCGGTCTTCGTGGGAAGGGGTAGTACTCGCAGAATACGTAGGAGCAAATCACACGATAACGTTGGTGCGGCGGGTGGCGCGGATGAGAGATTTTGTTTGAGCTGTAGACACCAAAGGGTATAGTCGGTCTTTGTGCCTGAGATCATGTGTTGCGCACGCGCTGCCATTCCACCACTGTTATGCCATCGCGTTTCAATATCAACCGACCAATGATCTCGCAAGATGCGCACGTACCGCACAAACTTCCCTTTAGCGCTCTTGTTTTTGCGTGGGCTGAGTCCAATACCGCGCTGTATCTCACGTTCGAATGGAGTGACAAAGTTGTGTCCGTGCTGTTGGAGAAAAAGCGAGAGCAGCTCAGCACCTGCACCGTCCTTTGTGGGATTTATCGCAAAAGATGAGATGGGCTTCAAGTTAGTCAATGGTTGCTTTTCAGCAAACGAGGCAAAATTAGGTGGAGCAAGAGGCTTCAAGGCGATCGCTTTAGAAGTCGGCTGAGGCCTCGGAGGTGGCTTGAGAATCGATAAAGGTTTGGAAGACGATGCATTTGATGGGGCGCTGATTACAAACGAAGGTGGCTTGAGAGGTTGAAGAGGTTTAAGAGGTGCGGAATGTGGTTTTGGATGGGATATAGGAGGAAGATGCACAGATGCTGATTCCGAAGGGGCAATGGTGAGGCGCACGTGAGACGGATCTGCCCCTGCATTGCTCGCAGTGATAAATGGGTTCGGTCGTTTGCGATTGCCAGCTGGGCGAACCGATGTCTCCTTCTCCTTTCCCTTCCCCTTCAAGTTAGCCTCGCGTCCAAGTGAAGTGTCACCAAAGTCGGGGAGTGCGGCAGGTTGCGGTCGCTCTCGAACACGACTCGAATCCTTCGACTTTTCTTGCTTGTCATCATGAACCTTTGTTGATGGCCCGGCCTTGGGTGAACCAAAAGAAGACACGAAAGGCGGAGGAGGTTTGTACGCGGGTTTCGAGATATTCTTCGTTACCTGGAAGCCGTCAGGTCCTTGTAGGCGAGGCCTTTTGGCTGGTCGATTACTGGACTGCTGCCGGACGTGCCGATCAGTATTTGGAAACAAAAGAAAGTACATGTGCGACTGACCTCCATATTCGCCTCAGGCTGGGCAGTGTGCAAGTTTTTGTCAAGTGATATCATAGGAGTCACATGTTGCTTAATATTATGATTGGTCATCTCCGCCGTGCGTGCTTGTCGCTTTAATTACTGCTCATCATTCTCGAACTTAAGGTGCCTTCGTGGAGCCCTTTTGTATTGTTTGCATCAACTCAAATAGTGGTCCAGTAAGTAGTTCACTTTCACGACGAAGCTGACAACTATTGAAATTTAAATATAGCCGAGAAGCCTTGATCATCCTCGCCAACTATGTAGGGTACCGGCGGGTAAAAGTCTTATGCCAAACTACACCCGTACCTTGTCAACGTACATTAATGTCTCTGTCCAAACTGCCGCGCCGAGTTCTCGTGTCAGTGCATCACTTGCCAATAATTTAAATCCAAATGCACGCATCATATCAGGTGTGCCGCGTTCAACTCAATCGTTGCCTAATTATACACTCAGGACCATCATGGCAATTTCAATATGCCACCCAACAGTGGAGCATCTTTGATAGCAGCCAGCTCATCCAAGCGTCTGGCATTTCGACGGAAATCAATGCTATGTTCAATAAAGGCGAATTCTAAATATTGTAAGTTATCAAACATTGTAATTTCCTGTTCGAGAAGCCATCAGACGCCCAGGTCGAGAGGAGTCAATGTGGCCACTGTACTGTGATGTAACTAATGAATATACGTCTTTAGGATGAATTGAAATTAGAAGCGAGAAGACCGCACAGTGTTTTTATAGATTCAGAATTCAAATTCGAGCTGCGTACAGCATGGCACGAAGCAGAGCTGTACAGTCTGGGGAGATCCCGAAAGGAGACATGCAGTCATTCTGGTCTACGTATCATGCGGTGAACGGCAGGCCACATTAACTTAGTAAGTCATAAAAGGCTTGGTACTTGGCCCCAGTGGGTCTAACTAAATGGTAGTCGAAGTGCCTTTTCAAGCACATCACATGGGCCAAGTTAAAAGTCACCTCGTGACAACTTAAACGTGATCACAATGTCTAGACACCGGTGACCATATGGTAGACCTCTTTATTCTCAACCATCATGGATCTTTCAGACGAGGATAAGAGGGAGATCGGTCAGGTGCGCCGAAAGCCGCTCTCAGATCGGACTAAATCCTGAGGACCACTGCAGCACTTCGTTTTTGGATTCCATGGATACGAGGTCAGCGATGACGCAAAGGAACTCATCAATAAGTATCATGTTGGGTATGCAACAGCGCATATGGATGTACCCTATGCTCACGAGTTATCGTAATCAGGAACATTATCCTCATGAAACGGAATGTGCAAAGTGAGACGCAATGTTTGTTGAAATATTCACATTATGCGAATCATGATTTCCCCAGGTGTGAAGCAGGTGCATGCGCTTGTTCAATCTTTGCAGCAGTGCGCAAGAGATGCTGGACACGTGCATCCGCTGATGATTGGGATTGATCAAGAGAATGGTACATTTCTCAGCGTCCGCTTTCACGTCAGGCTAATGCTATGATTACAGGTCTTGTATCTGCGTTCAGCTCGACTGCAAAGCATCAGGCCGGTACACAGTTGTAAGTCGCGTCTCGTTGACCCTCTTTTGTCTCATTACTTTCCAGCCCAGGAGCTATGGCAATCGCTGCTACCGGTGATCCCGAATATGCTAGAAGTTGTTCAGCGGCTTCAGCTCGCGAGATGAAAGCTGTTGGCATTAATTGGTCCTATTCTCCGGTAGGAGACGTGAATTCTGACCCACGGAACCCAGTCATTGGTAAGTATCAAGTACTTCGGTACTCGACGGTGTCTTGACCTGTGTGCTCTTTCCTTGAGGTGTACGCTCTTTTGGAGATGGTGAGACCCAAGCTGTTTAATTGCTTGGAGAACTTTTGCTAAGCTTCGGTGATTAGACCCCACAGAGGTTGCGCGATTTGCGAAGGCGGTTGGTGATGGCCTCACACAAGGTGGTGTCGCACCGTCTGCGAAACATTTCCCAGGACACGGTGATACAAACATTGACTCGCATCTTGGTCTCCCCATCATCAACAAAAGTCGTGCCGAGTTGGATGAAACCGAGTTGAAACCTTTCAAAGAACTTGTCAACGCTGACGTCGCCAGCATCATGACGGGGCATATGGTCATCCAGGCCTTGACTGGTGACAATAAGACTCCAGCCTCCCTTTCACGGGCTGTGACTACGACTTTATTGCGGGAGGAGCTGCATTTTGAAGGGGTAGTCGTGACGGATTGTCTGGAGATGAATGCGGTGAAGGAGAGACAGGGAGGCGTACCGCGTGGTGCTGTGGAAGCGTTAGCGGCGGGTGCAGATGTGGTTATGATTTGCCATACTATGGCATTCCATAGGGGAGCGATGGAGGCAACCTACGAAGCAGTACAGAAGGGTGAGCTGCATATGGACGAGCTGAGGAAAAGCGGAGAAAGGATTACTGCATTGAAACGGAAATTCGCTGGGACATGGGATGACGTGCTCGGAAATCCATTTGACGAGAAGGCCATGAATGCGTTGCAGGTGATGAACAAGGAACTGAGCGAGGAAGCATACGCAAAATCTATCGCGCTTGTTTCTGGATCTCTTCCTGTGTTTTCGTCGGGCAAGATTGTGGTGATGACACCCGTCGTGGAAAGCCTTAATGCAGCGGTGGATGATGCGGAAGGTGTGCAACGCACCGGGAAAGGTCACGTCCGGAACACGGCGGCGCCTTACTACATGTCTTTCGCGGAGTCCGTGCGACGCCGCGCTGCAGATGTCGAACATTTGGTTTACGCAGCTGATTTTGACTGCAAAAGAGATTTCGGCGAGGGTCTCATATTCGTCACACGTAACGCGGATCGTAGTGCTTGGCAACTGGATGTCTTGGAGAACGTCAGGATGCAGGCCAGTGGGGTATCGATTGTGGTCCTGGCGAGCTGCACGCCATATGAATTATTTTCTGGGAGAGTCTTGGGTGTGCAAGCATGCGTGGCAAGCTTCGAGTACACTAGTGAGGCGCTGGAAGCTGCTGCTAGTGTTATTTTCAACGAGATCACTCCGGTCGGGGAGTCGCCTGTTAGCATTTGAAGACAATACTAAACTTGGCTACCAGCATTATATATGCCAAGCTGATGTTAGGATCGCTGATTCTTATCTTGTGATTCAGAGATATGGCGCTATCTGTGAATATTAATATTATTTACAAAAATGTAGTCATCAAAACGCCAGTGTGATTTACGTAAGCTACTAGCGGTCATTCAAGTACTCATCCACATCCTCCCAACGAAGAAACTTTTTGGACGCGACAAAGCGAAGCAGCAAAGGGGAATTTCGCACAGAGATTTTGATTTGTTATTGACGATGTGGGTCTTGATCTTTATCTTATTGTTGGCTCATCTGTCATAATTTGAATTATCACTGACCCGAACTTTGACCCGAACTCCAATGTACATGTATAGGACGCACCTGCGCCTACTACACTTGGTGCACTGAAGTCCATCTGGAGCGTCTCATGCGACAATCACACCCGCATCATGTTCAATTCTTTTTCACAGGGACAGGGCAGAGAAATAGGAGAGGAAGAATTTCTGGGATGAGATCATCAGGGACAGGGACGAAGACGAGGAGCGCGGACAAAGGGCCTGAAACTCGTGAGAAGGAGAAGGAATGGCAGAACGACAAAGAGAGGCGAGAGCGGCTTTGCCTTTGACGCGAGAAAGAGGAAGATAATCTCGCGGACCTGACACGCATGATTGGTGCGTCGCTTCCGCCGATGCCGTGTCTTTGATGTGCGGGGATTTACCATACCGGCGTAGGGTACCTTACGGCTACCTCATCGGAGTTCATGCTTGAGGTCTGCGGCGTCTGCTACTGAAGCGAATGCCAAGGAGATATGAGCACCCTCCGGAGGGAATTCAAGTGCGTTTCATAGCCAAACCCCGCTTTCTATACCATTGTCAGGGTATCTGGCATACAGATATGCAGAGCCAAAACTCAATCATCGGGGTAAAGACCGTTGCTTTGTCCTTATCTCTCACCTTCGCAAACGCCTACTCGTCCGTTCTTCGTCCAATTTGCATTGGTTTGCACAATTATGGACAATAATATTCCGCAACGCGCCCGATATCTTTCTAACTCAGATCAGCTCCCGTAAATTTATCAACAAGCTCAAGAACAAGTTCTGTCGTCGGGGAACGAAGTCTCCGCCTTCATAACCAATTCACGTACGTGTTCATCGATATTAGTCTGCTAAATTTATCATCAATTATCCCCATTTACTGAACATCTTGCGCAACTTATCTCCTAGATCTGCTGCTTATTCTACAACCCCTTTTTTAAACTCACCTCCACCGATTCTGAGCGCTGAACCATATCTTCATCCGAACCTGGGTTCTTTTCGCGACACTGACCCGACCTATTGGCGGCCCTTCTTGATAGGTCCTTACCCCTCGCTCTAATCTGAACTATCGCCTTCCTCGCTTAAAGCTCGCAACCATGATAAGGATGGTTTCCGTACCCTATGGATGCGATCGAAACCTGCTGATAAGCTTGACATGGTGATTCCGTTCGACACCGAGGATGCTATGTTTAACCCCTGTATAGTTACTACGTGTCCACTGTCAGCTTTTGTGGTTTGTGGTTTATGATGGTACCTATCTTCTGTTCGCTGTTTCCCGATGGCACCTTGTAGCGAGTAGCGGAAGAATCTCCACCAGCGCGCGCGATGTCATCCATCCCGAAGAAGGCATTCAGCGCTATTCCAGGAATGCAAAATCGCGAGAGCAATTGCGACCGTCCTTAGCGAGATGCTTCCATACAGGAAACCGGAAGACAGAAAGGAGCCCAATATCGGTGCGTGTGATTTCTCAGTTAACCCTGATCTCCATTCTGTTAGTTTACCACACCACCTTTGCGTGGCAGCATCATGACTCTCCTGCCCCCATGCTGTTGGTATCAATTTAATTGATCTATAGGAAGTGCCACGGGTCGCAAGAACTCATATATACCCAAATTCCATGGACATGAAGGAAATGGACGTATGAAATCGCAGTCTGACATCCAATTCAGTTCTCCGTCGTGTAAAGATTACCATGGCATGGGTGCTAAATTCTATAATGCAGAGGGGGAGGAACATGCTTTAGAGAAGCAGCTTTTGGTGCGTTGCCTGACGAAAAACTGTCCTTGGTGTTGAGAATGTATAGGAGCGGTCGCTGTTGAGATTAGTAGGAGGGATGTGAAGATGGACCGAAGAGTAAGTGTTATTTTTCTTTGCGCCAGTCATTCTGTCTTCCGTGTACTGTCAATTTGTTATTATGTTTTCTCCCCTGTTCCTGCTGACTGACAAAGACTGATATTTGGTACAGTACATCGAAAATGACTACCTCGGACAATCTCACCATGATTATGGAGATGGCTCCTTGCGTACGCCATCCCCAATACCATCACTATTCATCAAGGACAAAGCCATGTACAGGTCGAACCCAGTCGATGGTATCATGAAGTTGCAGTCATTCTGCGAAACTGCGCGTAACAAGAGCTATCGCTAAGTGAGGAGTGATGCGTATTGCATTGACAAGAATGACAACCTCGAGTTCCAAAAATCACTGATTCCATGTTTATTTGGTATCGCCACTTGGCACTCACGACCGTCTACGTTCCGGCTTCTTTCAAGTCGTCACGCTCAGAACAATTCAGTTTCATACCCGTCTGTCCGTAGAGTTTGTGCTATGCCATGTTGTCGACGTTAATCATCTGCGCGGATAATTTTGACTACAGAAAGGTATTTGACCACCATTCATCGCTGCCACCACTTTCTGTACGATTTTTATTCTGTGCGTGACAGTGCAGTGTAGAGCAAGTCAGGTTTGGCTACCGGCCTTTTAAATAACTTTACTCCTTAGGTTTGTTCAACGCATAACAATTCTGTCTTCCAATTGTATACTCGGTTAGTCAGAAAGTTGCAACATAGCCTAGAATCGGAGGAGCCGGTCCGAAAAATGTGCTGTTGTAGTTGATCTGGCACAGTAGTAGTGCAGTATTCCCGCCAGGGGCTCAGAAAAGGTTGATGTTACACATCCTGGAATTTAGGTTCACCAGTGTTAGATGTTCATCGAGCTGTGCTACTGGCTGTACCAAAGGCTCTTTGAGCACTGAGCAGTCCCCATCGTCAGCGGAGCAGCTTGGTGCATCAAAATGGCTCGCAAGCCACTCGCGTCTCCTGCGTACATGGCCAGCATAGCTGCTCCTCGTCTTGTTTGCCTGGAGGTGTGTTTCAATTCCAAGTTCCTTGCATTTCAGGATGTCAGCCAAAGCTGACTTCGGGGTAGCTGATTCTTTCCTCCGCCTTGGCTTCTTTTGAATGACGTCCGATGCCCCCTTCTTTGATCGTGTCATGAGGGTGGTAAAACACAAGACAGTGGTAATTGGTGGGACAGTTCCGAAATTTCAGAGGGTATGATGTCACTTCGTGTTTTAAAATTCACTTGGCTCTTAATTTTGATTGACCCGTACTGTCGTAACACATAGACAAGCATCACATTGAATTTCAACTACATACTGAGCACAAGAGTGAGTACCGCGTGATTGTGGTGCCCAGCGAGCCCCGATGGAAGATGCAATAAGCATCAGGACCGTGGTCATCAACGAAGGGGTAGAAAAAACTAAGGATACCATCTGCCAAATCAAACACTTCACATACAGAGGAACACGTTCGTATAGTCTAGCCTGACGACTCTTGACGACGAATGAAGACGAACGAAGTTACCCGCCCCGCAGATTAGCAAATGTGGCAAGATTATCACGCACAACTTCAATTGGAGAATTCCATTCAACCTCTGGGCGACCTTTTGGAAGACCACCTTGGCGGTTGGGCAGTAAGCGCATCAGGATGAAGAGGTGTTCAAATGGTCCGTTAGGCAGCAGGCGGATGATCATGCCGAGAGGGATGGATACGTGGATACGAAGCCAAAGGCGACCGAATTCACCGAATTGAATATCTGAGCAAAAACGAACGCATTGAAGACGAGCGTCTGTACAATGGTGTCATTGCCCGACATCTCGGCAAAGCCCAGGATCTAGGTGCCAAGGAAGTGGAATAGTAGGGTGACAGTGATCTGGTAGACGGATTACAACAAGATCTGTGTGTACATGTTCACAGTGAAAAGTGGTGCTGTCTGCTTATCAGGTGTCCAGTTGAGTAACGCCAACGATGCAGGGTCCGTGGCAAGTGCAAGCGCAGTGAATGTGTCCATGATGATATTGATCCACAACAGCTGAACAGCTGACAGCGCCAATCTCTCAGAACTAGAAGCGATGGCGGTCACGGAAGTGATCACCACAGCAGTAATGTTGGTGGAGATCTGGAACTGTAGGAATTTCCAAATTGCGTCGTTCATGCAACGACTCCACATGATTGCCTTGACGATGGAAGAGAAGTTGTCGTCCATCAGAATGATGTTGGACGCCTGTTTGGTTGCTTCTGTCCCTGCTATGCCCATGGAGAATCCTACGTGCGCTGTTTTGAGAGCAGGTCCGTCATTTGGACTATCGCCAGTGACGGCAACGATCTCCCCGAGTGCATAAAGCTTCTCCACCAGTATCTTCTTGTCTTCAGGGGACGAACGAGCGAGGACCTGGAGCCGTGGATCGATCTCAAGCATCTGCAATTCGTCAAGCTGGCGAAAGACGGGTCCTTCCATGATGATGCTGCCAGCCATGTATATACTGCACTGCGTAGCGATTGAAC
The DNA here is from genome assembly GCF_016758755.1 of Suillus discolor. Lineage (NCBI taxonomy): Eukaryota > Fungi > Basidiomycota > Agaricomycetes > Boletales > Suillaceae > Suillus > Suillus discolor. Next base: position 281,215 of record NW_024541277.1, on the reverse strand, counting down.
ATACAGGCCTCGACTGCTGTTGCTGAACAGATTGACTGTTCCGAACCCTGTGAACTTTGCCGTGACGCGACTGCCATCTCTGCATTGTGTTATGAACGCTCTCAAGGAAAAATACAGGAAAGATGACATACCCAACATCGCTGAAGTAGAGTACGAACGTGGGCATAATGTCTCCTCTGTTCACGAAGCCTGGAGATGGGCAATACAAACCGACTGCTATTTCTTGGATAGTCCCAGTGTGGTTCGGGGCCTGCAGGATGCCAGAGGTTCCCGCCTGAGGGGGCTACACGAGGTATTCATCGGTGGTCGAGATGAAAATCAACGGAAGCCAGACTTACAGAGACATGATAGACATCGTTGGCTTCTGTTCTCGCTGTTCTGCATTATGGCTTGTATTGGTGCTAGCAATTTCGGAGTAGATGAGAGTCGCTCACATTGATATTGACGGAGGTCGCAGCGCTGATGACCTTCCCACTCTCGACCTGGGCTCTGGAGAAAGCAAGCCTATACAATATATAAGCGACTTTCAAGACTATTGATCTTGTCGATCATCTTACTGGGCCGTGTAGGTCGCGGTAGCCCAGTATGGACCTGGAAAGAGGGCTCATATGTAAGTCGGCAATTTGGCAGCAAGAGAATAGGAACACCCATCCGACGTCCAGGTGGGGATTCCAGGCGAGCATGATCGTGACCTCCTTGCCGAGGCCGTTGCTGCGAAACGTTGGGTGAAAAAATTGTGCAAAGCGAGATCACGGACATCACGACTGGAAGATCAAATTTCTGACGAAGGGTCGGTGACATTGTTTCGGATTGTTAAAACACAAAGTGTACTAGTAGCTGAGATTGAGTGTGGATTGAAGAGCTCGAGTAGAGTTTCAGCAAGCAGGCTTTTATCTTGACGTTCTGGAGGTGGGCAGGTCTTACTGCTAGTCTTCGTTGGAGAGCACCCTCGTCGGTGTAGTCGGGTGCCCATTCAGATACCACATTATTCTAACCGTGATAAGTGAGAACAGGCGTGGGCTCGAAATATGATATAGTAGTTACATCTACCGATATGAAACACTGTACGATGCAGTGGAAACAACATAACATCAGCTTCGGTGGCGACTTGTATACGGTTTTTGATGCCATCAGACTCGAGGACCGCAGCTGGGAGTCAAAGATTACCTCGAGACTGTCGAGAACGCCAACATGTTGGACAAACAAGGAAAGAAAATCCGGTAGTTCGAACCCGTTCGCTGGCGTTATCCTTGATTTGTTTCGCCTGGTCAAAAATGCTTGTTCAGCGTTTGTCGGCATTCGTTGCTGGGCATCCCTCCAAGAATGAGACACTGGGTCCAGCCAACAGATTCCTGCTGAAGTGGTTAAAGTGAATATTAGCATTAAAAAACGGCCCCAAGTCAGATTCAAAAAGTGAAGGGACTCGGAGTATGAGTATGTCACATACTGGACATCCGGATCACCTACAAAAGGCTTGTCCGGACGTGCGCAACCTACCGAGTTGGTTCACCTAGTACAGAAGGCTGGCCAACTCGGGAAGGTAATGGAAAGTTCCAAGTAGAACTTGAAGGAGGAACGAACTTACACGAAAGACGATGGCGATGATCCAAGGCGATATCATCATATGACGAATAGTAGTAGTAGTACATACATAGTAGTGTTTGCACTTATTACTTACCTAAGTAACTTCCTCTGTCGTTATTTTGGATTGTTTGGATTGTACCTCATTCTCCTGTACTTGATAGTACTAGTAGTACTAGCACAAAGACAATATTGATATCAACCTTACCTTGCAAATCTCGATCAACGATGACTACGCCGTACACGCCAACCTCGTTTATTCAAATGACGCCTAGTACACCAGTAACGCTAAGTCCAGCGCCGGCGCCAACACGCGGTCGTGGAACAGGTGCAAAACGCGGCCGCAAGCCTCGCGGTGCATTACCAAATGCGTCCACCGATACTCGCCCCCCGCCACAATCCGGACCCAGCACATCTACGTCTGCAACACGATTCACCCCGGCCCAGTGGGCGACACCTGGAGTCCCTGCAGGTGCCACTGCCACTGCCTCGACCTCTACTGTGACAATTCCTGCTGCTCAAAGCAGTGCCGCAAATGCTGGTGATGTCTCGATGGACAGTGGGGATGATGAACCTGTGGCGACGCAGCCTCTGCCCGTTACTGCTGCTGCTTCTTCGACAGATACAATAATTCCACCGCCTGGGACGACCGCGAAACCTGCGGGTGCTGCGGACGAGGACGTAGAGGGTGAAGACGAGCTTTTACCTGCCATGGCGGATGATGATTACTCTGCGCAGTTGTCATGGCAGAGCGAGAGCAAGGATAATCTGAAGTAAGTTGTGGTATTTTGTTTGATAGTACACCTGCTCATGAAATTTGTCAGGGTGCTTATGGACAATTTCAGTCCGGCACAGTATGAACGCTTTGAAGCCTATCGACGCCATGCACTACCGAAACAGGCTATACGGAAGGTGCGAGCTCGTGGTAATGATAACAAGATATCGCAGCCTCACTTGCATAGGTTATACAACAAACGACAGGACAGCAAGTCTCTCAGCCCGTTGCACAAATAGTAGCAGGTGTTGGGAAAGTGTTTGTTGGTGAGATCGTAGAAAAAGGTACGCCTATTTGCGCACCCAGTCTTGCGTGTTCTCATTTATATTGTATTTAGCTCGCCAGGTTCAATCACGGCGCAATGATTCTGGCCCCCTCACGCCAGATCACCTTCGTGAAGCGTACCGGATGTATCAGGCAGAGACTGGACGTGTGGGCAGTGCGCGACCAATGCGAGGGAAGCGTCTGTTTGTCAGGTAGTGAGTCAAGCTTTGGTAATGCCATTATATTGCAATCTAGACGTCATTACCACCGAGGGGGCACTTGTTAGCATAGACTCGAGCGCTCACACGCACGTGCACCGCACGCACTTCTGCTATGCAATTTTACATCAATTCACTGACTACTTCACATCGTGCTGCATCACATACATTGCACAGCGGCTGGTACTCTTTTGTACGGCAGTACAAGTCTTTTGTTTGCGCAAATTTTGTGACATCATTAACCCCAAGTTATAATTCGTTGGGGCAACCGTATCTTCCTACTTCTCCTCATAACCATCATCTTCCCGCTAAGTCGCCATCCTCCTACTGTCGCCAACTTCCTCGACAGATTGTATGAATATTTGATTTAGGTATGTTATCACCGCATGCATTATTAAAAATGCAGTCAAAATGCGACCAGGTCAACACAGATGGTAAGTACACACTCTTGCTGAGCGCAGGGAAAATCAAGGTATGTTTTCACTGCTTCTCATGAATACTTCTAAGCCTGTTCTATCTGCAGTCATGTGAAACAAAGGTTGTATGCTCAGTAAGTGGAACTCTTCTTTATGTTGTCTAGTCTAATGAATGTATAGGAACGAGAAGGGCTGTCAACGAAGAACAGCGACATTATCGATGGCACTAGCTTCCCCTCGTTCCGTACTGCCACTTTCCTCACCATCTCATTATTGCTCATCATGTCGTTTCGTCATTGGATATTGGATCCTCTCGTCTTGCATACCCTTTACTTGGCTTGATTGTTGCTGCTTTGTGCTTGCTGTTGTATCGCTTCCCCGCTATCGTGTTTTGCATCGCTGTCGCTATCATCCCATGCCGTGTTTTCTGATCGTGGGTTGAAGCATTTGTATCAGTAGATTATAGTATAATTCAACCGATGCGAAATATTCTATTGGTCTCCACAGCGAATCTCTCATAGTGAAATATTGTGCGTCTAAATATTCCGCTCGGTTTTGGCCATGTCCAATTTTCCCTGGGTGATAGATCGAGTGGCTGTGTATGTGAGTGCCAAGACTACAACTGCGTTGACCGACGCTGTCGGGAATTGAATATCGCTCGCGACGAGGATATGACTTGTCACGTGATGACAGTAGCTGTGATACACAGCCTCATGTGTAAGTGACTGAAGCTTGTGCCTCATCTATCTACTCCCAGCTCTTTTCTTTCTTTCTATCCTACCAATGAAGAAACTCTTTGGACGTGACAAGGTGAAGCAGCAAAGGATAACCTCGCACAGAGATGTTGATGTTGTTATCGACGATGTGAGTCTTGATCTTCAACTTACTTTTGGCAACAACCATCTATGTCATGACTTGGATCATCACTAACCTGAATTTTGATGCATATGTATAGGATGCACTACTTGTGCGCCCCAAACGGCCCTCAGAGGACCACCGTGACTGGGAGGTGCTATCTGAGCCCCCTGTCCCTTCTAGTCCGTATCCTCAGTTTGCAGTGCCTCCGATGTCACCGAGCCGCTCGTCTTCCCTAGCTTCAATTCCACCTGTAATATTACCCGCGCGTTCCAGTAGTCCATACAGCGTTACAAGTCACACCACCACTACACCTACGCCCACACCCGCCCCCCAGACTAACCTAAACTCAACCCATACCGTACGGAGAGACGGACGGAAGATCCAGAAGACACAGCCTGGGCCTGCTGCACTTGGTATACTGAAGTCGCTCGATCCACATCTGGAGCATGCCCTGCAACAATCACACCCGCATCATGCCCACGAAACAATACCAGACGAGTATTTTCCAGTTGATCACAGGGACAGGGCAGAGAAGAAGGAGAGGAAGAGCTTTTGGGACGGGATTATCAGGGACAGGGACAGGGACAAAGACAAGGAACGCGGACGTGATAAAGAGCGTGAAACTCGTGAGAAGGAAAAGGAAAAGGAGAGAGAAAAGGACAAAGAGGGACGAGATCGTCTTTGGCGCGAAGAAGATAATCCCTCAGAGCTGACGCGCATGATCGGTGCGTCAATTCAGCCGATATCGTGTCTTTGCAGGGATTTATACCGGCGTAGGATACCTTACGGCGACCTCATCGGAGGACTGGTCCCTCGTGCTCGAGGTCTGCGAGCGCGCGTCTGCTACTGAAGCGAATGCAAAGGAGGCTATGAAAGCCCTTCGGAGGGAATTCAAGTGCGTTCCATAGCCCAAACTCGCTCTCTATACCATTGACAGGGTATCTGGGATACAGATATGCAGAGCCTAAATCTCAGTTATCTGCTGCTAGGGTAAGCACCACTAGACTCGTTGCTTTGTCCTTGACCTCTCATCTTGGAAAACGCATACTCGGCTATTTTCCATCCAATTTGCGTTATGCTTTGCACAGTTATGGGCAATAATGCTCCGCAACGCGTCCGATATCTTTCTAACTCAGATCAGCTCCCGTAAATTCATCGACACCCTCGAGGATGTGTTGACAAACTCAAGAACAAGTCCTGTCGTCAGAGAACGACTAATGGAGGTGCTTGCAGCCGCCGCTTTCATCACTAGCTCACGTACGTGTTCGTCGCTCCACAATCCCTTTTTTAAACCTGTCTCCATCTGTCCTGAGCACTGAGTCGTGTGCTAATCCGAACCTGCGTTCTTTTCGCGATACTGACCCAACCTCTTGGTGGTCCTTTACAGGTCCCCACCCCTCGCCCAAATCTGAACCATCCCCTTTCTCGCTTAAAGATCGCGACCGTGATAGGGATGGTTTTCGCGCCCTGTGGATGCGATTGAAACCTGCCGATAAGCCTGACGTGGGGATTCCGTTTGACACCGAGGATGCTATGTTTAGCCCCCCTATAGTTCCTACGCGTCCACCAATAGAGGAGGTTAGTGTCTTTTTTTGCTTTGTAGATTATAACAAGTGCCCTGATCAATTCTCCTGCTCTATTTTTTATTCGTTCGTCCGGGTAATGTCTTGTCACGATTAGCGGCCGTCGAAGAAAAATCTCCAGCGCGGTGTCATTCCTCCCGAAGAAGACATGAAGCGCTTATTCCAGGAATGCAAGATCGCGAAAGGAAATGCGACTTTCCTTAGCGAGATGCTTGCATACACGAAACCGGAACAGATAGAAGGGAGCCTAATACCGGTGCGTGTGATTTCTCAGTTGACCTTGATCCCCGCTTTGCCAGTCTGCTACATTACCTTTCCATGGCATATCACGGCTCACATACCCCGATCCTGTTAATATCAATCTGACTGGTCCATAGGAATTTTTGACAAAGTGCCGCGCGTCACAAGAACTCATATATACCCAAATTCCATGGGCATCTGCTGGAGCTGAACGGTCGCGCAATGACCGAGAAAAGAATGCAGAAGGAAATGGACGTACGAAATTGCAGCCTGACGTCCAATTCAGTTCTCCGCTGAGTCGAGATTACCATGGTATGGATACTAAATTTTATAATACAGAGGGGGAGGAACAAACTTCAGAGGAGGAGCTTCTTGGTGCGTTGCTTGACGCGAATGAAGCACTTTTTGGAGCGTTGAGAATGTATGATGATGTTGTGCGGCTTGCGGATGAGCAGGCGGCTGTTGAAATTAGTCGAAGGGATGTGAAGATGGACCGAAGAGTGAGTGTTTTTTCTTATTTTTGTATGCACCAATCATTCTGTCTGTCAAATCATTATTCTGTTTTCTGCTCTGTATCCCCTTGAACAAGACTGACATTTGCTATAGCACGTGGAAAATGAGTACCTCAGAGAATCCCATCATGATTATGGAGGCGGCTCCTCACGCACACCGTCACCAATGCCATCACCGCCTGCTTCGCCCCGCCAACACGACCTACCTCCCGTTATTTTCTCACAAACCCACCCACTTCCTCGGGTCCCTCCTGCGCTCTCCCCTGGCCATCCGCAATACGGTTCTCTACCACAGTCCATGAGCACACCAACACTGCTCGCACCGCCACCTCCCCCCATGGGTCCTCGTTCTCCTGCATTCCCGTCACGCCCGCCCTCGCCAGATAGGGGTGGCCTCGTGCGTCCATCAAGAGGGAACTCTCTGGAAAATATGAGTGGTGCTTTGGACCGGTTACACATGGACGAAACCGATGTGGAGGAAGAAGAAACTAAATCTCCCATACGACCGAGCGCGAAGGCGCTCGGGAAGAGGAGGGTTGTGGAAGAAGTCGATGATGGTGTGTTATGTTCTCATTTGATTGATAACGAAATGATGGTTTACCAATACATTGATATAGAACAACACGACTCGAGTGATTTGTACTACGAGCCAAGGCGTGGATCGGTTGTATTTGAGTCGGATGAGGAGGTACGCGGCGGGGATAACGCTAATGCAATGTGGCCTCGAAGACAGCCCACGCAGTATGTATATGATGCGGCTGCTGAGCGCACGGCGCAGCATCTGCGGGAGGGTAGGGTGACTATTGCTGCAAATGGGGTTCATTAGCTCTTTTGATAATTGTGGTCCTGTTACGAGCTTCAGCATTTGAAGTGTGGTTGGAGGAGCTGTCCATTTTATTCTGTTCTTCATTCCACCATGTTCAACCAATTTGTACGTTAACTTCTGTAGTAGTCAATCATCCAACCCTGCTATTTATGTGTCTTTGAATTGTTTTCGTTGACTTGGCAATATTGACAACCTGCAGTGTGTCACGATCCTGCCGGTGCGTATATTCGTATTACCACTTGAAGCTTGAAAGTGTGTTGCGACTCGGACGTTTCGGTCCACGGACGTCTAGCTGACGACTTCCGTGAGCCTTACATCTCCATCACCGTCAGTGCAAACAACAATTATAATAGACACAAATTCCAGCGTGTATGACTTCCACATCAGCGTCTGCACTTGTGCAAGAGCTAGATGACGCGCCCGACGTACTCACATGGCTCAACGACACACTTACACCACAAGACAATCATGTTCCGCTTGCTTCTCTTGAGTCGCTGCTGGCGGACCTGCTGACCGCCACGGACCTCTCAGCAATAACAACTTCGGCTGCACTCGAACGCACAATCGACGAGGTGTCACGCAGCGCTCCTCGTCTCACGTATGACCTGCATTTCATGCGTGATGGTGCCCTCTCCCTACACTCTTCTCTCGCCACCGTCACTGCCCGTATCCCAGCTGGAACGGGCACTTCTGCTGCTCTCGACAGGTTGCAGACTCTTGACACTGCCAAACGACGGATGGAGGCTGTGAGGGATGTGCTACGTGAGGCAGAGTCGTGGTCCAGCTTAGAGGCTGAGGTCACTGCGTTGCTAGCGGAACGTGCATATGACAAGGCTGCCGAGAGATTGAGCGAGGCTAGCAGAAGTATGCCTGTGTTTGCGGGAACTCCGGAGTATGAGCCTCGTCGTGCGTTGATGGTATCCCTCCAAAACCAACTCGAGGCTGCCCTCAGCTCCGCATTGGTCGGTGCAATCAACTCGGGCGATACGGCACTTTGCAGGAGCTTTTATGGGATATTTTCTAACATACAGAGGGAGAGTGAGTTCAGGAACTATTACTTCGGCTCTCGGAGAGCAGGGCTGGTTGCTTCGTGGCAGAGCGAAGTCCTGGAAGATACGGAACTGTCAGTGTCTGCGGTGCCGAGACAGACGTTCAGCGCCTTCTGGGCAACTTTTTGTGCCAGTTTCCTGGTCGTCCTCAATGCAGAGCGCACGTCTATTCCTGCCATCTTTCCTGATCCTCAAATCACACTCTCAACATTCATCACTTCCACTCTGTCCATCCTACAGCCTTCATGTCCACAGCACCTTGCGTCCCTTTTCAATATCATCGGTTCATCTGCTCTCAAGGATATCATAGCTATCTACAAAACGACAGAGGAGTTCGCGGCGAGCACAGACAAAATTATGGAGAAAATACAGTTCTCTGTTATCCCCACGGACAGTACTTCGGATGGTCCTTTGCCTCCGAAGCACACCCGCCGCCGCTCCATGCGTATGTCCATGTCCTGGCGATCGAATTCAGCCACGAATTTTTCACGGGCGCAGCAGTCCACACTCAATGATGTACTTGATTGGGACCAAGCACTCTTTCAGGCGTTTCTAGACTTCCAAGTCGACTATGGGACACTGGAGCGGCGCCTCCTCTCTGATGACCTATCTTTTGCCTCCACACTCACCCCTAACAAGAACCCAAGCACTGACCCAGCTCGCCTTCTTCGCGAGCGCGCGGTCGATGTGTTTAGTGCTGCAGAGGAAAGCCTCGTCCGCTGCATGTCCTTCACATATGGATATGCTGCTCCAGGACTCATGTTCGCGTTAGACTACTCTCTTGCTTCGTTTGTTGACTCCTGGACCCAATCGCTGACTGCGAATCTGTCTGTCCCTTCGGGTGCCCCAGCAGAATCCGGAGATGACCTCGCAGATCTGGATTACTCCCCGCAGGACTGGAGCAACATTCAACTCATCTTGCACCTCCTCGCGTCTACACGAGCGGTGCTTGATCGGCTCGGCACTTTTGAGGGTAAGCTGCGAGTTGCACTCGTGCAGATTGCCACAGCATTCCGACTGGCGCAGCACGAAGGCGGGGTGTATACACCTGGTGCAACCAAGGGTGCTGGTTTGCTCCTGGCGCAGTCCTCCCTGAACAGCGCAGCTTTACACGATCTCTTATCATCCGCAGAATCCCAACCCCCTGTTCCACTACTCACTACAACGCGGACATCCATTGCGTCCCTTGCCAGAGCCCTTCAGTCTTCCCTGCAGCACACCCTTCTTTCCCCCTTACATACACATCTCTCATCCTATGCATCCCTTGCCCTCTGGGCGGTACCGGGTGATCCAAAGTCTATGCGCACGACCGGCGATCTGCACGTGCCTGTGTTTTCGCTTTCCCCCAGCGATATCGTCCAACACGTTGCAGAGGGGCTGTTGAATCTGCCACGGCTATTTGAGGTATATGCAGACGACGATGCACTAGGCTTCTCGCTTAACACACTCCCGAATGTTGATGAAGCCTATCTGAGTGGTCTGAGTGAACATATGCATGCCCAATCCTCTGAGCTTGGGCACAACCGACGGCCTTCACTCATCTTACCCCCCAAGCCGGTAGTGCTGAGCCCGGAGGCAGTTGCAGCAGCCTGGCTGTCCTCCCTCGGACATTCTATTCTATCCCACCTTACCAGCAACGTCCTGCCGAAGATCCGTACGCTTTCCATCGCAGGAGCCGCACAGCTCTCATCGGATCTTGGTTATTTGTCGAATATTGTGAGGGCACTCAATGTTGAGTATGAGGAATTGGATAGGTGGAAAGAGTATGTGGGGATGAACGACGAGGAAGGAAGTCGGGCGGTTGGAGAGAAATTACCTGGAGATCAGGTGTTAGTGCTAGTAGCGAAGATGAGAGGGTGGACGTGACGATACGTAATCGCTTGCTTGTTTCAGCCAGATGTATACTCGGGTTCAACTACGCAGACGAAATTTAGCTGAAATGTTCAAATTACGAGGTGAAAGTGGGAGTATATTAGAATCAGTGTCGATCTACGTCATGGTCAATTTTGCATATATCCAGGAGAGGATGACGGGTCACTGCATATTCTGATGTCTTGTATGGTATTTTCTGTAGCTGAAATTGTAGTACGTAGTAGACACAACATTATCTGCACGTGAATAGATAGCGCACTTCAAGAAGAAGTTCGTCATGCACTGATCATCATGATGCATGTTTAAATAACTAGTGGTGATATATGGTACAGATCAGCAGATGCAAAGCAAATAAAAACTATCGTGCATATGGATGGAATGAATGCTGTCCACGACTCGACATTCTCGATGGACCCAGTCCCTGGTTCATTGGCATGCGCCCTGCATTCGCGTTCGGGGTAACGGCGCCAGTCATGCCCTGCCGCATACGCATCCCCATGTTGTTCATCCCCATTCCTACACCTGCGCCCGTAGCGTTCATCATCCCCATCCCTGGCATTCCCATCCGCATGGCGTTCATACCCATACCACCCATTGGACTTATACCCGCCATCATGTTCATCCCCATGCCGCCCATACCACCCATACCGCCCATACCACCTACACCGCCCATGCCGCCCATACTATTCATGCCTCCCATGCCTCCCATGCCCATGCCCATCATCATGGGGTTCATCATGCCCATATTCGCTGCTCCCATCATGGGCATTTGACTCATCACACGCTGATAAAGCATGTTGGTGGCTGCGGAGTTGGGCTGTGGTGGGAAAGCCATCGCGGACGTGTTGGGCGTGCGTGATTCGGAGTCGTTGAAATAGGGCTCACGGCTACCCTGTTGCATGTTTCGCGCCTGATCGCGCTGGCTTCGAGGTTGAGCAGCTTTCACTTCAATCTGTCGACATGTTGAGAGAAAAATGTGTTCGGTAAACGTATCCATACGTACCTGTTTATCATCCAACATCAACCCGAGTTTTCCCACAAACTCATCAGAATTATTCGAGTCCTCAAAAGTTACAAAGCCAAAGCCTTTCGAACGGCCCGACTCGCGATCGACCATGACTGTCGCATCGACGACTTTGCCAAACCGCGAGAAAAACTCGCGCATTGTGTCTGCATTGGTAGTGGGAGCGAGACCACCAACAAAGTACCGCGTGTTTCTCAGGTGCTCTTCTCTGGGAATCGCGCGTTTCGGGTCGATCTATCGGCTACGTTAGTGAAATTGAAAAAAAAATTGCAAGACGGATACACTGACAGCTTTCCCGTCCAAAATATGCTCCCTTCCGGTGACAGCATTCACGCTTTCCGGTTCTTCGAAGGTCAAGAAAGCGAAACCCCTTGAACGGCCATCCGGGTCACGCATAATGGTACAAGCATCCACCTTAAATGCTCGTCAGCATCATAACCCGAGCACAACATTCATCGACAGCTTAAATCCAAAAATAAATTACCTTGCCAAACTGGGAAAAATACGTCCTCAGACCCTCTGCTCATAGGAAGGACAACATAGGATAGTAGTCAGTAAATAGAAGTTGATTGTCATTGCATGGGTGTATACCATCTGTAGTGTCCCAGTTAAGGCCGCCAATAAACATTTTGCTATCGGAGGTGACGACCGTAAGTGAGGCAAGGATCCGTAGGTGAGGCATGTAGTAAGAGTAGAGCGTGTCGATGGGTCCAAGGAAGTATCCAGAAAGATATAAGTGATTAGTGACCAATTATAGCAAGTAGCCATGAGAGTATGAAAGACAGAAGCATAGGCGATGCGCAGAGTGTAGGTGCAGATAGTAAGCTCGACTGTAAGCAGTAGTAGCAGTGCAGCAGCATGTACTGTAACTGTCAGGTTCCCATTCGTTCATCTTTCATGAAAGAACGACAAGGGTAAACTATCGTGCAAGACATAGCGAAGACTGAGTCTAGAAGTGCTTCGCCCAAGAAAATACAGGGACAAATAACCATACATGTGGTAAGCATGTACTTACCCTTCGTCTTTCATTTCTGAAGGTCGGATAGGCCTGTCCGCATGACTGTCTGTCGGTCCTTCGTGCGTTGCTATTGCCGAAGGCCCACCTTGTGCACTCGGGTTTGGTGGGAGGGGCAAAGGTGGTTTCTGGATACGCTCCTGGCTCGGTGTCTGTTGGTACGCAGAGAATTGCTTTGCAACCTGCGCCGAATATGACAAAGGGTCGCTTTTTGAAGACTGAGGTTTTGCAGGTAGAGATGACGCCGACATGGTCGTTGCTGAAATCTCCATTTTCACAGGCTCAGGATTCTTGTCTGCTTGCGGAGGAACCTCTGTGGTAGGGGAGGCCTCATCATCCAGTGGGACAGTAAACTCGTCATCGTACAGGTCTGTAGAATGTAAGCAGTTGCCCTAGAGCCGGTGACATGCAACAATGCTCACCTCCGTAGAGGTCAGAATCTGGATTTTCCTTGGAGCTGGTCATGTTCAAGAATCCGTTAGTAAGTCGAGGGTTTGTCCGTGTGGGTGATATTACTTGTCGTGGTCACCAAGTGGTCACTGTCCAAGAATCAAAATACCGAGTCCTGTGCACTTTCAGGAATGATGCTCAACCAAACAACCTATAAATAAAGCTTATATTTATAATATAGAAATAAAATACAGAAAATAATAAACAATTTTTGCTTGCTGAACTATAGAAGCTACAAATGCGACTAAGATGGTCACGTCTGCCTCGCGCCAGGTCAAGTTGCACGTCTCATGCACAGCAGATAGAATACTGGGTTGCTGTGTTGGCGATAGTATTAGTAAGGGGAAAGAACTATTGTGGGCGACCGGAGCATGCAAGGGTGTAAGGGTACTAATTCTTACTATCTGGACGTGGTTTGCTGCGATCTCCTCCATAAATGACTCCTGTCTACAACATGAAATACATAATTCTTTATTCCAACATCGGAACCTAGTCATACTGATGTACATTCAGTACAATGCCTTGATGAAAGTACATGCGCAGATATTGACTAAAAGTAAGAATAGCTGACGTGACAGAAAAATGACAGGACGTGTGCGACAATCAGAAGTGAAAGACCTTGATAACAAGCTGTGTGAGAATCGCGAACAGAGGATATGGTCAAAGCAAAGACATACGTTTACTGATTGGAGACCTTGAAAGATGTAACCTGGAACGTGCATTAAAAATCGAAGAACTGCAAGGGCGCTGCATGATGAACGTACTTGTTCCTCACCCATCGCAGCGGTGACTGTGACCATAACGGTGTCTGCGACTTCGAAGCCAGCTAAAATATCCTCGCCAAGCTTGCTGTCAGGAAGCTTGACATCATCCTTAGTACCTCCGTCAGTGTTCATGAGATTGAGGAAGCCGTCATCGACACCAAGCTACTGGGGGTTTGAGTGACCACAGGAGAGGAAGGTAAACAGCATACTCACGAGCTGGTATTCAGTACGGGTCACGTTGGGAACGTCCATGTTGTGGGTGGAAGGGGAAATATCTTCCTATAAAAAGGACGATACAGGAACCATAAGCGGTAGCGCTTATGACCATGTCAACTATTGATACTTTACCATCTTTTTGTCAGTGAAGATCTGTGTGATCGGAAATTGAAGCAGCAATTCGTAGGTTTAGTGGAACATAGACGCACGTCGACACCAACGAGATGGACCTTTGCGTGACCGTGTTTCCCGGTCTTAGAGGTGGACATCTCAACGATCTTGCAGGGACGACCTGGAATGATGTTGTCGGGCCGGCAATGCAGGGTAGATACAGTCTAGCGCACCTTTTATGACAACGTGACCGTTTTTGCGGAGCGCAGAACATTGCATAGGGAAAGTGAGCGAGGCACCTGCGCTAGCCTAAATGATGATCATCGCGAGATCAGTTGTCTAGCATGATCGCGAAACATTGTAGATAAAATAAGCGGACCTGCTCAAACTGCTGGTTGTGTTGCTCATCGTCAGACATGATGACAGAATAAGAAGAGAAAACAAAAAATCTATGAACTGGATAAGAGGGAGATGGCGATGGACGAAAGATTTGGCCTGTAGCAAAAAAGCGATATAGCTTTCAATCTCCGATGGATGTTTCCCGTTACTCCTCCGAAGTACATAGTCACGCATAAGCGACAACGAACGACCATCTTTCAAGCTTGCACCAATCTGTAGCTTGAGCTCGATCAGGTACAAGTCGGTTATATTACATAGCTGCCATGCACCCGTTTGGCGGTACACCGATATGTCCTAGATGCAACAAGGCTGTTTATGCTGCAGAACAGGTGAGCAGCCTCGTTTCATGCTTCGTAATTTCTTATTGATATCCGACAGGTGATGGGACCTGGTAGGAAGGTGGGCTGATCGATAGTACTCTGCAATACAAAATGTTATTAATCAACGTAATCAGCTCTATCACAAGGTGAGTTCACCCACACGCTTAGGTTCGTGTGATTTACAACAAGTCCGGTCAGCCTTGCCTGGCCTGCACGACATGTAATAAGAGGCTAGACTCATTGACGCTTCTTGAACACGATCAGGAGGTACGTCTTGCCTATGAATCTACTATGCATCGTGTAGCTCACCCTTTCCTGCTTAGCCATACTGGTAGTCCCCACGACTCTTCGTGTCTTTCAATCATTGATCTGAATTACAGCAAAACATGTCACGTTCGAAATTTCGGCACTCGCGACCTGAGACATGCCAATCTCCCTCATCGCAATGATATGGCCACACCTCCACCACTTCCTGCATCACCTGTGCGCAACTCCTTCCCTGCACCCACTTTCATACGTGGTGAATCAGTCGATCTAAGCCAGCGACAAGATGCGCGATCACCGGTGCGTGCGCAAAACTCAAGCACAGGACGCTATACGAATGGTGCCATGTCGCCATCGCCCATCCTCAAAGCGAACTCGGTCCTCCCCGCACGGTTCAATCGCTCACCCAACAACCCTATTGTCGAGCTTAGCTCTGAAAACACGAATCAAACTGTCAACACAATCTTGCACCACGAGGGGGTGAGAGAAGAGACGCCGGTGGAATCAGCCCTCACATTTACGGGGACAGTTACTAGCACAGTACGCATCGGCGACATGCCGCGTACTGTCCCACTGAGCCCAACAAAATCAGCAAGCAATGGAACTAATACTACGTCCACCCCGAAATTATCTTCTGTAACACTTGCACGCTCAAGTTCATCTCCGATGACGCCGTTGCAGCAAACTTCCACCGGCACAAGGTATGGCGTAGCATTTGGTAGCGGTGGCACTCCCGTAAAGGCATTTTCTGCGGGCACGACTCCAACGTGTCCGCGGTGTGGGAAGAATGTTTATTTCGCTGAACAGGTAATTTTTATCGAGGGGCTGGTGTGAATTTGATTGATATGCGTGAGATAGATGAAGGCCATAGGAAAGACTTGGCACAAGGGATGTTTGAGGTGCAAGGAGTGCAATACTCCGTTAGATTCCACTAGGTTGACCGAGAAAGACGGGGATCCCCTTTGCCACCGATGCTACTCAAAGGTACGGTGACCCCCTTTTTTCTTGTTTTCCACATTGCTTATGTGCGATGTAGCTGCACGGCCCAGCAGGAAATGGCTATGCTTTGCTCGGCAAGGCCGGTGGTTAGGCATGTATGTCAGCGACTCGGCACACCCGACTACACGATTAGTATCAATTTTCACTGTCATATAAATGGACGTTATGTGTTTCTGTTCATTGTTTTCTTGATTTTAACGAACTGTTGTTTTCCGATGAGTTACTACTGTACTGCCACTCATTTTCAATTGATGGTGTATCAATACCTTCCACTGTCTCCGCTAGTATTCGCTTTCACATCCACTCGTCCATAGATTGCTCAATGCTCTCACCATTTTTGTCGAGTTGCCAATAGTCAAGCTTGTGGTACTGTCATGTTCATAGGTGTGTATGTAATAAACGGCCTCGTGTATCCCGAGGGATGAGATGAGCTCAGGGAACCGTATGTCAGATCATCATAAAAGACAAGAAAATCTTCGGCAGACTAGAATAAGTGGTGTAGCTCCAATAATAATTCTAAGATCCACGAACTCATAGAGAATAACCACCTGAAAATACTTCACATTCAAAACATACAGAGGGTATATCCTGTAGATCCGTCTACTACACATACAAGCTTGTTGTACAACCAAAAACTCGAATTACAACCAATCCTCATAACGAGCGATTCAGCAAGTCAAATCAATGATGTCGTTCTCTGCCACGACTATTCTCGTTGATTGGCTCTTGAGCGTCGACTCGACTCGGCCAGGGCGTTTGTTTTTGAGGTAAGATAAACCATTCCCATTCTTGGCTTTCTCTCTGGCCAGCAACAGGGGTGCCTTGACAGAAAGTTTTGTGGGTGGTAATGGCACATCGGAATCACTAGAGATATCAATGACATCGTCAAACTTGTGGATAGACTGCACGAGTGATGGTGAATTCGGGCGCGTGATCAAGCCTGACGAGCGCGGGGATGTCCGCTGCGGCGTTTTCCTTGGAGATCTGGTTACAGCGGATTGGAGGGATTCAGAGTCGGACGATTTGGTATGCTTCTTAGAGCAGGTTTGTGAGGACCGCTGGGGTATATGAGAGCGAATAGAATTCGCGGGCTCTGTGAAAGGATCGTCAGAAGTACTGATGAAACCTGACATCGGGAAAGGGCGAGGAGCATGCACGGTGACACGGGGTTCCACAACTGCTTTCTTTGGACGGACTGTTGTCTTCTTCGGAGGGGATGAAAGTGGGAGGGCATCCTTATCGCTGCCGCCTTGTGCGATGGAACCATCTTTCTTTTTCCTCTCCGTCATGTTCGAGATATCAATGATGTCGTCAAGCTTGCGCATCGGCTGTATAAATGATGTTGAACCCGTGGGCCTGATTAAGCCAGACGAACGCGGCGATGTCTGCTGCGATGATTTTCTTGGAGACTTAGTTATGTAGGAGTGTGGAGAATCTGAGTCAGATAATTTCGTATGTTTCTGAGAACCAGTTTGGGACGGCCGGGACGTATCAACATGAACAGTACTCTCAGGCTCCAGGAAAGGACCGTCGGAAGCATTGGTGATTGGGAGAGAGGGAGGAGCAAGCCCGCTGTCCTGCCGTTTCACCATGGCTTTCTTCTGACGGGTAGGTTTCTTTTTCGTGGAGACTAGAACAGGGAGGGAATCTGCATCGCTATCTCCCTGCGCAGTGGAAGCAGCCTTCTTCTTTCCATCTGTCTTATTCGATCGCTTGGTCTTTTTCTCCAGCTTTCTGAGCTGAATTTCCTCAAACGCTTCGACGAGCTCCGGCTCCACAGCCTGCACCATACATGCTGGCATCCACACACGAAGGTGGCTCTTGGGGTCTGGTGGAGGTTTCTTTCCCTTTCCCTTGCCCTTTTGCTTTCCGCCATCCTCCTCATCCTCATCATCCCCTTCGGTATCATCGAAGGCAGCATCTACCTCGATTGGGGGCCTGATTCCCTGAACACCGCCGCCAGCTAGTTGTACAAGCTGCGCAGGGGCGATCTCCAGCCGGTACTCAAGAATTCCATCCGTAGACGCGTGCCGTCGCGAGGAGTGAATCTTGACAATCAGCCTATCTTCTTCTGCTTCAGATTCAGTATCACTGTGCTCTTGCTCCTTCCGGTTGTCTTTGGTTGGAGAGTGGAGCTTCATCGACAAAAAGTACTTTGTAATCATCTTCGAGGGCGTTCCCGGCGCAAGTTTGCCTGTTGTCTTGCTCTTTTTAGGGCTCATCGGTAAACCTTTGCGTTTCTTCTCGTCCTTTTCTATTGCACCACGCCGCAGGATACGTTGCACGGCGCTTGGCCACAAAACTGTGCGAAAACGCTTGATGATCACGTCCTTCACACCCCATTCGAAGTACAGTTCGCAAAGTGCAGAAATTTTACCAATGTCGGGCTCTTGTTCCCAAGTAATGTCTCGCGTGGGTTTACCCTCTGTCTCGCTCGTGATAGGATTGGTGTAGGATAATAGAATATCGACATTAGGAAAATCATCAGGAATCTTCTTTGCGAGTGCAGGCTTCTTCGATCCGATGAGGCCACTCTTGTTCGTACGCAGTTCCTCGCGCACTTCGTCACGCCAAGTGTCAAGCCATTTCTCTAGCTCCTCGCGGGTGAGGGAGTTGGCAGCTTCTAGCAGTTGGTCTCCGAATCCACAACGTGCGAGGGCAGCGGCAATGAGCTTCCCGCAGCCCTGAACGCCAGCCTGATGGTAGTCTCCGCCGGAGAGGAGGCCAATTAGAATACAGCCTCCTTGCGAGAGACAGATATCGTCGTGGGAGAGGATATCAGCGGCGCGATACGTCACGACGTGGTTTCCGTCATCACGTCCGTCAGCGTTTTTCACTGGGTGCGCCCGGTTTCCGGAAAGTGTATTACTGGGACTATACAAAAGTCAGCTTTCGACAGTATGCTCAGGGTGATAGGATTTACTTGCGGATAACCATAGTGGCACCGAATAGAAAGTTATCAACATCATCGGAGAGGACAGCATCGATGATTCCCATACGATTCAGGTATGCAAGCTCAGCTTCGGCTTCTCCAGGAGCCTGTGCATCATAAATATTCTTTTCGTCGTCACTTTTCGCGTAGACGCACCGTTCTCCATTCAAAACCAAAAGCAACGATGATATTTTTCATTCCAGTAGTGAGCCAGTGTGCGTTGCCGCCTACTCTCTTCCCGCGTTTGACAGAAGGCCTTTTTGGACCATCGAATACGAAGAGTGGGAGGAGAGGCATGCTCATGAGTCTGGAACAGCGAAAGAAGAGTGTGCGCAGTTCCGGATTCTCTCCTTCTTTACCGTACGCGGCATGGAAGAACCAAATTGAGGCATCGATGCCTATGCGAAAGCCTCGTCGACCACCAGCATTTGCTTCAAATCCTTGGGTAACAGATAGATGTGTTAATGACTGTGTTTGTCCAGCAGGTCGTAGCACCTATTAGACCGTGACTTAGAGCAAACTTTCGTATCAACTCATGTAACAAACCTCCCAGAGTCCCGCTACACCCATATCCTGCAATAGCCAAAGCAGAGATCACAAGAAAAGGAAAGGTATCGATAATCGCAAGGCAGCCTCAGTTCAGTAAGTGAGTTGCAGTAAAGTTGAATGTTGTGCATGCACGTGACCGCACCGGTCCCCAGCTCGGTGATTCAAGCTCTCTCCGGGCCATCAATCTATTGACACACTGACTTATACTACTACTGCTACTACTGGGAAATGTTCTCGCTGCAAGAAATTGGACTTTCGAGATAGGTGCTGTCCCACAAGACATTATGCATTATGGACAAGCAGGCAATCTTGCTTTTTAAGTTTACCTCCAACTTTCAGCAGAACCTAAGTAACCCAATAAGTTATCAATCGATTCAACTCGGATTCAGCGCTCAGGTAAGCTTTGCAGCTACCCTCAAAATTCACCTCAACGGTTGACTAGAACCGTCACTACCGCCAGCTTGCAAAATTATGATGTCATCACCAGTTGAGCCTTCCGTGATGTAGCATTATGAAACAATAGTGACAGTTTGAATGGTCTGCTGGGGTTTATGACAATTGTTGGCACCCGGGCCCCGAGTATCGGACAGTTAAAAACGTGCATGAACTGCCTGTGTCGAAAACGGAACACTAGTATTAATGTAGCTGCCCCTCCATTTGCTAGAAATATTCAAGAGATACACAATTGGGCTTAGGCCTTGTACTGTTCACGAATTTCATAAGCGGAGTGATTGCTTTCACGTTTGAGAGTAACAACGGGAAGATGCTCGGAGTCTGAAAACGTTAGTGAGTGACCTTTATGAAAAGAAAGCTTTTGGTAGGCAGTGGCCCATGCAGGCACGAATCGGGCACAATGTGCAGATTGCTGCCGGGTGTGTGATCAAAGAGTCAGTTGCAGGGGGCGAGGGTTGAGAGTTAGTTGGTGTAGGGTAGGGAATGGATAGTCAGTGGTGACGAATGGCTGTAATACCTAGAACAAAGCGCAACAGTACTAGCTTGAGTAGTATATTTGAAGAATACTCAAATAATTAGACAGGCCTAAGTAGGGGGACCAGCAAAGGGGCCACCAGGACTTTGTGTTTAGTTAATTGAGACATGCGGGTGCTGACGAGCCTCGCAATTTGGCAAAACTGAATTGTAGCCGCGACAGACCACGATGCGGTGCGGTTGCATGTTATAATCGCAATGGATCCAAGCTTGTTCCGATAAACAAGGTAAGGCCCTCGTGGAATTTGATGGAGGAACTGACAATAGAACTTGAAGCTTTGAAGCCCCAATTAATGTTGGAGTTGAGTGAAAGAAGTGTTAAAGTTGATTTGTCAGCAAGCTCATTTTTGAGCGGAGCCCATAAACGACTGGAGACATGGTTCGGAGATTGATTTACATCTTGCTCAGCATCCTCCAATTCAATTCGTTGCACTCGCCGTCACGCTCTCGAGCCTTTTCCTGTTGACATCCCAGTTTAAAAATGTGGAGGCCTGCTACTCGCGAGGTTACTGGAACAAATGAAGGTTGGTCCAGTTTTTGTGACAGAACCTTAAATTATCTCACAAATGGTCTGTCAGTTCCCCTGGGCACCCGTCGTCGGTTTGGACCCGCACCCGCAGAAGAAACTTCGCGCCCGCAACTTGCCCAGCCATCCCCCTCTGCCTATCCAAAACAGTCCAATCAAGACCAAGACTCGAGGAGGGGGAGGGAGGAGACCCCCACCAATTCTCAGGGTAAGCCCATCATTCTTGAACACCGACTTCCCAAGTCGTGCTTCCTTGCCAAGCATTTCTCTATAGCAGGTCCTGTGAGATTTGCTGGTGATCCTGGCAGCTCGTCTGTTGCGATTACTGTTACAATCTTACTAATCACTAACTGACTGTGTTACTAACCCTGATACCATGTGCTTTTCACTTACCCACAGCTGACGCTAATGGTGCTCGCAAAAGGCGCAGCCGCTGGGGAGAAGCAAAGACAGACATCCCTGGTTTGCCCACTGCCATATCCGCTGCCGGCGTTTCTCAGGCACAACTCGACAATTATGCAATTCACCTTAGGCTGGAAGAGATTAATCGTAAGCTGCGGTTAAATGATTTCATCCCTCCTGAGCGTGAACGGTAAGTTTGCGATAACCTGACTTCTACAAACGCATATGCTCATTCTGGCATCAGTTCACCCTCACCTCCACCCACATATGATGGTCATGGTCGCCGTACTAACACCCGCGAGGTCCGCTATCGCAAGAAGCTCGAAGACGAGCGGATTCGCCTTGTCGATCGCGCTATGAAGAATGATCCCAACTTCCGCCCTCCTGTCGAATACCACCAGCAAAAGCGTTCTCAACGTCCATCCGAAAAAGTTTACATTCCTGTCAAGGAATTCCCTGAAATCAATTTCTTTGGTCTTCTTGTCGGTCCTCGTGGTAACAGTTTGAAGAAGATGGAGAGGGAAAGCGGTGCCAAAATCAGTATCCGTGGCAAAGGAAGCGTAAAGGAAGGCAAAGCTCGTCCTGACCAGTACGCTGACGATGCAGAAGAAGATCTCCACTGTCTCGTTCTCGCTGATTCTGAAGAGAAAGTTGCAGCATGCGTGAAGATGATCAACAGGGTCATTGAAACAGTAAGAAGTCCAATTTGCCACCATTGATCTTTTACTCAAGGTTTCTTAGGCTGCCTCCACTCCCGAGGGTCAGAATGATCACAAGCGCAATCAGCTCCGCGAGCTTGCTGCATTGAACGGCACCCTTCGTGACGACGAAAACCAGATTTGTCAGAATTGTGGCGGTCTCGGTCACCGAAAATACGACTGTCCAGAACAGCGCAACTTCACAGCTAACATCATATGTCGTGTCTGTGGTAGTGCAGGCCACATGGCGCGCGACTGTACCGTTAACAAGGACCCCAACGCTATCGTTATGGGCAGCCCGCCTCCTATGAACAAGGGAGGGTTCGACTCTGAGTACGCTAGCCTGATGGCAGAGCTTGGCGAGAGTGGCAGAGGCACAGGCGGCGATACTGCCAAGAGCTCGTGGGGTGCCCCCAGTGCTGGTCATGACATTACTGCAGGCGGGTCCAACATTCCACCTTGGCGTCGACCAGAGTCCTGGCAATCCAACAATCCTCCACAAAATCAAGGATACCGCCCACCCCAAGCTTACGGTGGCTACAGCGCTCCTGGGTACAGCGCGCAGTGGGGCCAGCAAAGCTACCCAGGTTACGGCACACAGGATTATGCAGCGAACTACGCCCAGTACTACCAACAGCAATATGCTCAGCAACAGCCCTCTTAGTGACGAGTCTTTGCCTGCCGGTAAACTCACCTAATAGCTCCATAATTTCCGCCCACTTGACCAAGATTTGTTTCCGCATTCGTCTCTCACAACAGCTCGTTCTTCCCTCATTTTGGGTGAACCCTGGAGTTCAGGAATCGTACTCACTGCAGCTGACATCCAGCATTGTTTAGGACCGTTATTGATAGCAGGGTAGCTCTTATTGATTGAATTGATTGTAGCTCACGATTCCTTGATGAATTTCATCCTATGAATTTCCAAGCATCATGCCTGGACCGTACGGTCCCCTGCGAGCATGAGCTTGCGTTTGGACCTTCATAAGATTGAGTCACTACCATAATCATATCGCCGGAGTCTGGGTGATTGATATAATTGGTCACGTATTGACAAACTAATTATTCCCTCCCCATCGCAAAATCATAGTGTGTGAACGTACTTGTACAGTATGCAAATCATAAGCAGTGGTAAACAATACAACAAGTAACAGACCCTGGCATGTATGGAGATCAAAGAACAGCTTGAACAATGAGTAAATTGTAAAGAAGAGATGATATTCAATGTAAAATATCCACCGACGTAGCATTGCAAATACAATCAAGGCCTAGAATGTAGCTGTGAAGTTGCGATAGGCCTCCTGCCCCATTACTTCTTCGATTTCACCCCCAGTCTGCAGGGGTGGCATTTTCTCCCTCTTGAACGTCATGATCTTTTGGAGTCGGGCACGCCAGTTGCTGATTACCTCGACTTCCTTGGTGTCTCGCTCTGTGCGTTCAAACACAGACGCAAAACAATCCGCCAGTAAGCTGAGTTGCCTGACCAGCAAAGGGAGCTGTTCCGCCGATATGAGCTTGAAATCGCCGACAGGTGTGAAGTCACTCATGCCAGAGGCACGTTGGATAGTGACCTTGAAATACTCGTTTTCGTGGATGTTATTAGAAAAGGCAGCGATTGCGCCAAGGGAATGGGGTTCGATGACGATGTTCACGAATTGGAACTGAGTGGCAAGTGTGTCAAACCGATAGGGAATTCCAGAGTCATTCCACACGATTCGGACATAGTCATTTCCAATATGCCGTTTTTTATCGACGCAGTACTTGTCGTGAGGTTTGGATGGCATCATCGTAGCGGTGTGATAGAGGACTTGACCTATATCATCCCACCATGCATAGGCGTATTCGCCGTCTTCGTCCGGACTCAAACCACCCGCATAAACGTCGACTTGACCTCGGAGATTGATGAGTCTGCCAATGCCCTCGAGGAATCTTGTGTAAGCAGGCGACCCATGGGTGTTCCGTAAAATATCAAGTTCATGTGTCTGGCCAGGTGCAACGTACATGATTCCCACTTTATGGGTATCAATCACGGGAATCTGATCCAAAGACCGGAAGAGGGCCGGAAGCAACGCTGCATCCACCATCCGCTGGCTAGCGGGTTGGTTCCTATCAGGGTAAGGGGAAAGCTGGAGGGCGAAGAAAGCGGGATCGACGGCAACGTATTTTCGACGTTGAGAAGGAGCAGTATTACTCCACACATAGCCAGTGATTGGATCTGGTGCTGGCGGTGCAGCTCTACCATCATCCCCTACGACAACGGTTGAGATTGTGTCCTAGAATGGATGAGCCCTTTAGTTTGTGAACAAGAGTCCCGACTTACACTACGAGGATTCGTTGCTAGCGATCGATCGACGCCTGCATCGGGGCGCTCAGGGCGCGGAACATCGCGCTCCATCATCATGCCCGCAGCCACAGAAACCATATCAGGATCAACATCACCGGGCCCAACTAAGGGTATATTTTCTAGCTTGCAGAGGAACCTAGTCAACCCAGAAGGGCGGCGAGATAGGACTTCAATCCAACCAAGGCGAGCCAAAGCGCGGATGGTGACGACAGAATTGCCCAAAATCCATGTCTTTTCACTGACAGCAGGGTCCGGGGATGCCAGATTATTTGGGTTCATCACAATCTCACTCAGCGTCGAACGAGCAGGTCGTGGATCGGCGCTGGCGTATGCATATCGCGCCAGCCAGTCGAAGCATACCTCGGTAGGTTCGTCAATGTCATCCTTTCCCTCGTTTGCTAGTAGCAACTGGCGAGTGATATATGAAATATGTCGATGACGATGTGGAAGCTTGACTGCCAAGAACCAAACATATACCACATAGAACGAAATCGACCGAACATACTGAGACATTCCCCATGATATTGCGGGAGTTGCACCAGGACGTCGATTGTGATGCTGAAGGTATTGCAGCGCAACACCAAACACCATTTTGAAGTCTTCTTCTCGCAGATTAGCATGTAGCGCGCGGATGGAGCCGACAATGGAGAGGAAGCTGAGGATGTGGACAGCCATGTCTGGGTTGGACATGATCTGCGACAGCTTTTCCAAGATTGATGGTAGGGACCTCTTGAGCGAAGGCAGAAGCTCGAAGGCACATAACGTCAAAGCCTGCAGGCAGCAGGTGATGGTCGTGGGCTGACTATCCAAGCCTTTCAGAAGTACATCAACAATAGCGTGTCGCAACGGCAAGTCGAAGTGCCGCCGATAGCTGATGAGGACGGTGAGTGTGTGAAATGCCAGCCCATGAGCGTCGCGAGGTTTGAGACCGAGAGGCCATCGATCAATACTGGATGCTAATCCGCCGCATGCCAGTCCAGAACAGAGAGACGTCAGCAACCTCGCGATCACCTCACGACACTTGGGGCCACAAAACAAGTGTTTGTTTGCGAGTTGGACGGGAAGATGACAGAGCACATAAGAGATAATTTCCCAATTTCTTTCTTTCTCTAGGACGTCGAAGATGGCAGACAAATAAGAGTTGATGGATAGGACACCGATAGACTCGGATATTGGATCATAGGAAAAAATGCCCTCGCTTGGATTGTCCGGGTCTACCGAGGTGAATGGAAGAGATTCGGGAAATTGCCAGAGGGTCTCCTGCGATTTTACCTGACTTGTACTGGGTGATGGCGTTAACAACGGTGCTCTCGACCGACTGCGGCTGCCTGCCGAGTGATTTGGCTTGAGTCCTCTCCCACGAGATGCTCGTCTCCCATCACGTTCTTGAGTACCTCGATGTTGCGGTTTGCGCACATGAGAGTCATCGTTGTTTAGGTCACCAGAACTAGCCCTCTCATCTTCTGACTGCTGTGCTTGTCCAAAAAGCGATGGCTCTGGTATCCGGCCAATCAGCGATGCCAAGGTCATGATATTGCCATCTGGGTCATAATGAGCGTCGACGAAATAAAGGCGGTGGTCCCTGTCGGCACGGATTCGCATGGTGAACTGGAGAACGGTGAGACGAGTGCGGGGGGATTTTGCCTGGCCAATGAGCTGGACTAAAGTATCGAATATCTGGCCTGCTAAAATGACATTACGCTGGAGTAGTGCATGAGGAGTGAATGCGAGTTGGCTGAATATGGAAACCAACGACACTACTGCTACAGCTGCTCGAGGCAATATTGGCTCTGATACAGGGGAAGCGACCAATGGAGGGCGGACATTTTCATGTTCTTGAGAGTGTTGGGACTGAGAGCGAGAACCCGCAAGGGATGACAGAATTGACATGACAGAGGGCATATTCGAATCTCTGTCTCTCGCATTTCCGCCACGTTGCTCTGACTGCTTTCGTGAGAGCATAGGAGTTACAACAGCCGAAGCACTACTGGAGGAAAATGCAGGTGATACTGGCGTGTCAGAAGTGTTGGCACATCCAGTGTCATCGTCATCCTCTTGGACTCCTCCTTCGACAGCAACAGCTGTCAAAAGGTCTATCAATTCCCGTATAGGTGCGAAGAGAGCCGGAGTCCCGGGTTCTGAAGATGGGGACACCGATGCTGACGCAGTATGCGCCTCCACTGTACGAAGGACTACTTCATCACCCAATATCCTCCATGCCACACTGCTGTCGAATGTCAGGTCTTCCTGCGGGTTGTCTGCCTGCACCCGACAAAAATCGAACACTAGGTCTGCCAGAGACTTCCTGTAGCTAGGCATATCCTTGAGAGAGTCGTAGACGGATCGTAATGCCTTCATGATTTCCAACCGCGTTAGCGCTCGGGTAGGAGCAAATAGAGTGGGATTTGAAAGAATATCCTCCCAGCTCTTCAACCAATCTGGCGATGCAGGTGACAGATCATGTTGTTCAAACATCATACTTGGGAGTTTGGCGGTGTCTGCATCGGTGAGATGGTCTGCAATAAAGAAGAGCGTGGTGGACAGCAGCGGAATCATGTAGGTTGAATGGTCTCGAGCCAACAAGGATGAAAGGGTGCGTAAGAATGGCGTAGGGGCCTCGGTAGGCTGGTCTAGCGGTAGGATCAGAGGCGCTCCATCCATGGTCCTGTGAAATTAGTTAGAATGTACGCACTTGCCCGTAAAACGAGCAAACACACCTGATCGGACGAACGAAATTGGTAAGCTGGCGAAGAGTTGCTCCTGCAACGCATGCCTCTTCATCGTCCATATCAACGCCATCCTCCCTCTCATCAAACTCCTGAAAGATGTCTCTCATGGTGCATGCCGCTTCATCCATTATCTTGTCCTTCTCCATGTCATAATCCTCCCTATTATCCGCTGGCGTAAATTTGACCCAAGCTTCAACCGACTTGCAGAGCAATCTTCCGAGCCTTGTATGGTCCCATCCAGATATATCATCCTTCGACCATGCCCGCTCCATAAGATCTTTCTCGAGATCCTTGTTTCCGGGAACGCCTGCAGTGGGGTATGAGACGGATGTCAGTCTGCAAATGTATGCGCGAGCCATTTTTGTGCATAGTCCTTGGCGAATGATGTTTCGCAGTGTTCTGTGCGCACCAAGAGCGATGATTGGAGCGATATGAAGGTCCTTCCCAATATCGGTAGGAGGAAGAAGGTGTCGTTTGAGTATTGCCATGCACGAACTACCGTATGGCCCGGAAAACAACACGTTCAAAGTTTTTTGAATCCTGTCCTCTAAGCTAGCTGGCGTATGAGTGCGACCTGTCATTATGGACACACGGGGTAGAGGGGAAGCGAAAAAGGCCAGCGCGCGTAAGAGGACAGGAAGAATGAGCGTCAAGAATTTTGGCGCAAGCGCTTTGAGCTGCGAACTGAGGTGGTCTAGATAAATAATGACCATCAACTCTGCCGGGTGTTTTCGAGAAGGTAAATGTGGGGATGAGATGGAACGGATTGATATAGATGATGGATGACGTCTGTGAGCCCCAATAGTCGTTTTTACGCCGGCAGGTTGATCGGTGTGAGCGGCGAGAGGTGGTGAGGGTACGGGATCAGCAGCAGGACTCAGGGGAGGTACTGTCAACGCTCGACCAAGAAGACTAGCATAGAACTGAAGGATGCTGGCAAGGTCACCTTCAGATACACGAGCTGCGGATTCTGGTTGCTCCAGTACAGAAGATAGGAAGGTAGCCAAAAGATCAATGTGTCGCTCTCGCTCTGCACGTTCAGTAGGATCGGACGCATCGCCCGACATGTAAGCATCAAAGGCGCCTTCTGTCCATGTCCTGAGCAAGCTAAGTAATGGGATTTCGATCCCGATGACTTCGGTTCCCCCTCTTGTGAGAGCCCGTAGAGCTCGCAGTCGAGGTTCTCCTACATCGGCAGCCCAGACGGTATGCAAGAATAGAGAGAAATATTGAAGGATATCTGCCGTACCCAGGTGGCCGTCAAATCTCTCCCAGAACGTTGCCATGATTTCATACCCTGCTGCCTGCAGTGAGGAAGGCGAATCGTGACTGCAGAGTGCAGCCCATACTGGGTTCAGCACGGATGGTTGAGGCAGCGGTGATTGCGATGCTATAAGAGTAGCCAAGGAACGTGCATGTGTGAGACTTGGGACTGCAGGAGGAGTCAACGCCTCAACGAGGGCATCGAAGGTCAATGGCTGTGTCTGGGGTTGGACGGTAGTGGATATGGTGTCGGCTTTGCGTCGCCAGGCAAATGGGGCAAAGGTTGTCGTGTTTGATCTTTGTCTGAACCGGGTGTTGGGATCTGCATCTTGTTGCTGACGAGACATGTGCCGTATTGTACGATGATACTTTGTGGGCTTCGACTAAGCCGATCTGCAGAATGTGCGATGCTTTGACATACTAACGTACCTTCTACCCCAGATCCGAGTCAAGTCTGACTATTTCTAGGCAGTAGATTTCGAAGCACTTGTCTCTATGAGAACCTGAAAGCGATGATTTTTATCGTAAGCCGCTGATGGAACTGCAAATCTGCAGTGTTGTGCACTGTGGAGACAAATTACCATTGGAAATGGGATTTGCCACCGTACGAACGGTTAATTATTAGGTTACCGACCAAGTATCACGGATGAAAACACGATCGTCGACGTAGCTACATACGAAAAGTAATCAAGTACAATGTAATTAATACATAATCGCGAAGAGTTACTACAAGTTACATAACTAACTAACTCGCTAGAATAATCAGGTCCCAGCCCCCATCCAAGATTAATCGCCCAAGCGGATTGCCTTCTCCCTGTCCGTTGATCGGGGGACAAAAGAACACTGGAACGGCACGGGTCGGCTACAAAATCGGCAGTGGTGAGGATGCCGACGCTTCATGTCTCAAACGCACAAGAACATACCAGACCACTCCAGAGGTGAACTCTTCTTTCACTTCAATTTCTTTCCCTGATTCATCCACTGCCTTCGTTATCCGGAACACTGCAAGGAGATGCACCGCCGCACTCCACGTCGCAGCTTCGGCGATGAAACGCCCTGGGCACCTAACCAGCTTGTAAGAAAAACGATTCTTGGATGGGTTTGATCCATTTACCCTCTCCTTCCAAAACCCCACATAGGTTTGGCTGCTATCGTGTCTGGTAAAAGTGTCCCGTCACTTGCAAAGTGCCTTTCCGGTCTGAAAACATCAGGATCATCGTGTCCTTCTCTGGACATGTCCCTGAAGAGGCGACTAAGTTACAAAGCCCAAGACTCGTCAAAAAATCGACGCAAACCATATGTTAGGCACAACGAGAGAGCCTACAGTGAAACACGTCACATTACTAGGGATGCAAACCTAGAGAATGAGCCGACTAACCTTTTGGAATGAAATAGCCCTCAAAGACGTCGTCACTTGATGTTGCATGAGGAAGACCTGTCGAAACAATGTTGAGAACGACATAGTTGACACATTAAGTCTCTCACCAACTGGTGCAACGATATGCCAACGAATGGCTTCCCGAAAAACAGCCTCCACATACTTCAAAGACGGTCGGTCATAAAAATCTGGCAGCCGATCAATGCCAACGACAGAATCAATTTCTTGTTGAGCGAGCCGCTGAGCCTCAGGATGTAAAACCATTGCTAGTATGAAAGAAGACAAAGTGGAAGAGCTCTGTGTAATCCATCAGTCCGATCTGTCCGCAGTCTACATCATAGTGTAGCATAGTGGACCCACCGTATCAAACCCAGCTATGAATATGTTAGCTCGTCCTGTAACATGATAGAAAGCGAACACACTTACCAACAAAGACAGTTAAGGCAACTTGTTTCACTGCCTGTTCTGAATAGGCGTGCTTTTCCCCGTCCATTTCGTTCAACAGATCCGATACCATTGACTTTGGTGCATTTCCGGCAGCCTTCAGCCCCTTGAGTATTCGCGCCCACAAGACTACTATTCCATGCGCTCACCATATTCCTTTTTACAAATTCAAATGGTTCGTTCATAGACTCGAGTGCCAGCGTCCGCGTACGCTGCGCGATACGCTGGAATGACGCACCCGGAAACCAGGGAGGTAGTCGCGTAACTGCAACGAGGTAAGGCCAGAAGTTCTACCTCGCATAAATTTGCGTACGTATAGGGAATGCCGTCAGTATCGCACTTCTTTCTGGTTGAATGCCAACATTTATTAACTCCGCAAGTTTGGCGATAGATGTAATCGGAGGTCCATCCCAAGAGACTTTATCGTATCCGTAAGTTACCGACATGATGATCGAAGCTGTATACCTGTTCCCATCTCAGTCATTGTAGGCGTCAGTGGGGGAGGAATGGCCAACTTACAAGAAAAGGTGCTTCTCGAACGCCTCAGGAGAGCCAAGAAGGTTGGACAACAGCTGGCGAGCTTTGTCCAAATAGAGATCTCGATAAGAATCTGCTGCGTCGGGGCGCAATGCTTGGTGAAACAATCGTCGATGAAGCCGGAATGTATCCCCATACGGAAGAAACGCGGTGATAAAGTCTATGCCAAAACTAACGATTTATCGCGATTAGAGCAAATAACAAGGGGGAAGTGCGACCTCACAGTTTGGGCACAGGACCTGCGGGACGGTCAGAGTATATCGCTGAGCGCTGATCAAGGAGTTGCCGTGCAACTTTCTCAGAGTTGATTATGATGACAGTCTGGCCGATCAGACGACATGATACAATGGGACCTACTGAAGATGTGAGAGGGAAAAGTAGTCGAGATTGCAGTACTGACCGTATTTCGCCTTCCATTCACTATATGTACGCCATGGGCGCACCATATCAATGTCACCGACATTCCCAAGGAATGGCAGTGAACGTGGTCCTGGCGGAAGGGGAAGCCCAGCTGACTTCCTTGACCAGGGCCGGAGATACAGTAGCAGCAAGGCGGTTACGGCGAGCACATAGGGGAACAACATCTCCACGTTGCGAACTGGATACGATGCTGGGGTGGGTTGTGCAGAAAGCTAACCGTCGCACTCAAGAAGAGGAGCTTATTTTGTACTCTCCTGATATGGCTGGCATGGGACGTGCGAGTCGTATCAAAGCTTTGAATTTAAAAGCTCGTGCCGAATAATCGCGATATCGATACAGTCACGGTGACAATTGATTGACATTATTTTTCAACCTGCCATTTTTATTACTGCTTGAGTACGTGTCGAACGACTGGTGTAACGATGCTAACCCTGAAAAGATGGTTTGTAAACGTTCCTCCCAATCATTACTAGCACACCACTAGTAGACTGAGTTAACTTCGTACTTACTTGGTTTAACATATCTCCTCAAGTATAGGCTACGTATATTGGCAGGTGTTGCACACGTGCTGTGGGTCCACTCAAAACCAGATATTATGTAGTACTAGCGGTCTCAGATGGCGGCTCTAGATCGACTTCTGGCAATGGGTGTTGTATCATGATCATGACATATGTAGTTAACACTAGTATGTGTTGATTCTCGACTGACGTTATTTAGTAAATGTTGGACCCCGGAAACTGCGTCAGAAAAAGGTACGAAACTTACGTCCGAGCTCGCGGCAGCATTTTTTTCCAATACTGTACAGCTACGCACTTAAGTTCGTCACACCATCACAGGGCGAGCGAACCGAACCTATTTCGTGTGACAGTCACACGCATATTGAGGTCATCGAACTTAAGTTGTGACATGCGGTAAAAACACGAAAACATGCAGTAAAAACACGAAAAAAGTCCTAGTGCTGCCAAAAGTCCTTATATTGAGTATTTGCAACGCGTCTGCGCTTGCCGCGACCCTCAACATCAACCTCCTTCGAACTGTCAGTGGTCACAGCTAAGGAGCGATCGAGAACTGTGTAGGTACAGATAAAACATCTTGAATTTTGGCCGCTGGGGCAACATCTAAGTTATGCATAGTGCAGAAAGTGAACTTGGGGGAGGGGGGAAATGTTTCAGATGGCATCCTCATTGTAGGCTGGGTTATGGCTCACCAAACATCGGATCCGCATTGACAGGACTCTGCAGCAACATAGGAAGAAGGTGTGATGTTGCCGAACGGAATTGAACTTGCAAACGAAGCTCCGAGGGGTGAGCGCCAGCGACGGAGTCTCCAGGTTGAGCGCGGGCATCTCTGCGCTCGTACAAAGAAAGAAATATGTCTGCCTAATGAGACTCCCAGCCCAGTCGGTCGTCTCACACAACGAACCTATGCGCAACATGTCACACGTCACACACCCCTTCGAACTTTCGAACCTAATGTTCATTCGGTCACACCCATATCAGGTCGAACTTAGGTGCGTACAAGAGGTGTGCGATCGAGTAGTTCAAGACACTAACCTGTCGTAACTTGGGTACCCCCTACGCCTACCGTGACAGCGTGATGACAGCGTTACCGATCATGTAATTTAGCCATATTAAGTAGTCGTTCGTCGTACAATGTTAAGTCAAAATGAATCAATTCAATTATCGCAAAGCAAAACAGACAGCTGCAGCGTGAAAACGAGTACGTATGCGACTGGAATAGGTGCGTAAAGTAAGTAATCACGAATGTCCAGATGATGTATTAGAATAATGTGAATGATGATTTGATCCGTAATGCGTCGTTTGATAGGAATCGTCCTCGAAGTCCGTGATGTATGCAGTTTTGTTGTCGTTATTACTTGAAGCAAACCATGAGTCGTAACGTGTAAATTGATGCGTCGTAGAATACATAATGAATGAGGTTTAAGAGAGAGAGATGCGAGTCATTGACGAGACGCGTCGAATCGATATTGACGCGTCGTATTGATATTAATCACTCACGTGTTCTCCGAAATCACATCCAAGATCTGACATTTAGCAGGTACCGTCTTTACATGCTCGTGTTTCATTAAGATAACTATCTAAACCTATTCTACAGTAGTAAAAACACCCCCTTTACAGTACTCGCCCAACGATTTTACGATGATTTGAGGCCGCTGGCGAGGAACTCAAAACGTGTCGCTCGTAACTTCATGTGGCTATGTATTAAGGTTTTTTTGCTTATCTAATGTTGAGCTCTGTGTTCGGGATTTTGCGAACGCACACCTCTTGGGTGCGTAACTCTACAGTACCTGCCATCTCTTTGCATCCTCCTTCCTGGGACCTGGAGCCTAGTTACGCCGTCGCAGCGCATTAAGACAGTACTGAGGCCCGGTACGTCCGTGCCAAGATCTAGTCCCAGATCCCCGGACCACACTCGCAGTCGACATCCCTCGTCAAGTTGCCTCTTCCCATCGTCAGTTACCGCTATTGGCACGGCCATCGCATTCTTTCTTCAGTAAATTCTACTGTCTTCTCCTAGCTTGCAGTTCCACCTCGTTCATACTACTAAATATTAATGTCTATATATATGTTCCTATCATAATTTCATATTGCATCTTCATCTCACCCAGCAGACCGAAGACTTGGTTTGGTTCATGATCAAAACTTCACATTTAGTAAAGGATAAAACATTATCAAGAAGATCACACCCCTTGAAGTTCCGTATGTACTATGAAGAGGGTGGCAGACACGGGTTTCAAGATGGGAGCACGTGAAGAAGCCAAGAAGGGGAAACACTGCCCCAAGGAATGCGCAGCGGTAACTGCAATCGAGGTCCGTCCGTCGGTACTGATGCGTAGGCTATAGAAAGTGAAAGCGCGGAGGGGTCACAGAATTCGGAGCAGCTAGCTTGACGATGGACGTTCAGGGTGACGCGAACAGAACAGCACAGAATAGGTACGCGCGAGGGTTATATCGACAAGAAAATCAGAAATATGCTTACCAAGCGGTGGTTGAGGTCTTTGCTAATGATGTAATATCTGATGCACCCTTCGAGTGAAGCGGAACTATTTTGGTAGAACATAGTAGAACCCATTTCTGCCAGTCAGTGTGGAATTAACGAAAAAAATTATTTAATGGCACTCCAAAGCATATTGATCAGTGCACTAGCCTGAACATTGTAAATATTAATTAGCCAGTCCTCGGTCCAAGTCCTTGCATTGTGGTCCGTGACCACTGTTGCCGGCACTAGTACTAGTACTAGTCCGCCGGCATCATATTTGCAAAGTCGAATGCGTTGTTTCTTTTAATGTCAACCATTCAGTTATATACCGTGTTAATCTCGGTCAATCCTCGGCCCAAGCATGCACTACGAGTCTATGAGTTTTGTCTTTGGTTACAGCCTGTTCTCATGCATATCAACTTCAAGTTGTTGTCACTGCAGATAATTAACTCCAATTTGCTGCCTCAGGTTTCTGCCGACACGGGAGGCACTTGGAACAAAATCAGTCTTGGCAACCTCGGTATCAGATGCCCAATTGAGTTGGCTCGTCATCCGATCACGGTGATATCTTGAGTTCTGCCGCTGCATCTCCCCGGGTTCTACAGTCTAGCGCCTGCGCTGTCACGCATATGGCAGAGGTTGAAAAATTAATTGGTCATAGTCTGTCCATGAATCGGAATGACACTAAGCTGCGTCGATTGGATATGTTCTTAAACAGATTGAACCATCAAGAATCGACGCACATGAATGCATAATCTCCCATTGAAGTATTATGGGTAAACGTGTGAAAGGACATCGTGTATGTAAACTCTGTCGGCACAGTCGTGTAGTCGACGACTTTTGCCACGGTAAAATGATAACGGCCAGAGCTCCAAGTGGACCAGTGCTATTTGCATCAACATCAGATAACGTGTACAGGACACTGGGAATACACCAATATAGGTAAACAGATACAAGGCAAGGATACCGAGTAACTCGGCAGTGACGTAGTGTGATTTATCGTCGGATGGATATAACTTACTATTATGTGCGGCTTGATAGGAGAAATCTAGAAAGCTAAGCGATGATAGAATAGAATATGCAGGGTCCCTATCGCGTGATCGAAGTGGGTAAGGATACTCTCTTTGGTTGGCTTCTTCCCTTTGACAGGGGCGATGATGTGTGCAGGGCTGGTTGAATTACCGAACGAATATTACGATCCCGAGGAGCAACTTCTCCGCATTTCACGTGAGCCCTGCAGTTATAGTGATCATGCATCAGATACGCTATAATCAGAGGTCAGGAACCTACCGCAGCCCACAATCGTCACACTGCAAAACAGGTTTCCAACCAATCCTCTTTGAACATATATCACACTTCTGCACGAGTAATCCGCTGGAGAAGATCAGTTCTAACGGGTTCCATCCTCCGTCGGCATGACGTGTTGGGGATACCGATCCGCTGGTACGCTTTATGCCAGGTTTCAGTAAAGTAAAGCGGTGAAGCATGGGCGGAGAACCGATGGAGGAGTGGCCTTTCGTCGCTGTGGTGGAACACTGGATGGATGACTGAGCCGTCTGATAACTCTGCGCAGACATGATGGAGTCGCTGCTCGTTGGAGTATTACTACCTGGGGTAGTGGGTTCCGCCGTTCCGTTTGGGTCAAGTGCAGGTCGAATAGTGATAATGGAAGACAAAGATGTCGGCATGTCATCTGTAGTTGTGGGAACATGGGCCCGGTCGGCGGCGGCGCTGTATTCTGACAATGTACTAGAGTTACTGACGAGAAGAGGTTGGGTGCTATCACCCGAGTGTCCTGAGTGTCAACAATCGAAGCACGTTACTAGAAGTCGTCGGAACTCTAAAGCGATAATCTTACCGTTGGCAGCCGTGCTCCAATCGCTGTTTGGATCCAGACCTTGCATGGCGCCCAAGGGCTCTTCGTCGCTACTTTCCTCGCCACTGGACAGGGCCGCAAGAACATCCTCTTTGACGGAGGCCGTATTGTGCCTGATGTCCTTCCCAACACCAGCCCCAAAACTTGGGATGCGGGGAGCAGCACCCGGGCGTCTGCCTCCTGTCATAAGTCTGATACTCCCAACGTGAAAGTCTTCGGTGTCTGGACGTGACAAAACCTCCGTTTCGATTTCGCCTAGCCTGTCTAAAATAATGCGAGTGGTGGGGCGTGCCTTTGGATCCTGAGCAAGACAGTCGAACGCAAGAGCAAGGAACGCCGGTGGACAACCGGGGCTAGCCCACCGGTGCACCTCCTCAGGGTCAATGCCAAACATTGGGCCAGTACGTTTGAAATGGCGGTCATCAGCTAACCTCCGCGCGGCGATCTCGCAGAAGATGATGCCGAGAGAAAAAATGTCTGTGGGCAAATCGAACTCCTCCCCAAGTAGAATTTCGGGTGACATGTACGAGTCAGTCCCGCAGAAGGTGAGACGCTTGCTTTCCTCTTCGTTGCGGGCGGCAATCCGAGCGAAACCAAAATCGGTGATCTTCAATCTGCCGTTTGCGGTGACAAGGAGATTTTCGCCTTTCAAATCGCGGTGTATGCACTTTCGTGCATGAAGGTATGCTAGAGCACGGGAAATGTCTGTAGCAAAAGAAACCCGGAGACGCCATGGAAAAGGTTTCGTCTTATCGAATATGTATGTTCTGAGATTTCCTGGATGAACAGTATGAAGAGAAGTAGAAGATAAAGTTTTAAAAAATGGACACACCATTCTCAATATACTCTGATATTATGAATATTCGTCCATCTGGAGGCGGGGCACGCGACAGGCCGAGGTAAAGCACAACATTTGGATGACGAGCTTCTCTGAAGCGACGCTCAACGACAGTTTGTATCCAGTGGCGCAAGCTTACTTCATTAGCCTCCATTCCCTCTCAAAATATTTGGCGACGTTGTAACTGCTGGATGGCAGGACTTCTTTGATTGCGACATCAATGCCCAGGTATGATCCTGTACATCTGTTAGCTTGGATGGGTATTAGATTGAATGAGGTACCTTTATAAACATTCCCGAAAGAACCTGATCCTAGCTTCTTCCACTCCCCCTTGATGTCCTTTCGACAAGACGGGTGGGTGTGGTTTGGGGTTACTTATATGAGTAGCACGTACCTCGAATGGTATAACGTCGAATGGGTCGGACATGAGGTGATCGTACCAAATCCGCTGGTCTACAGCGGTTCAATGAAAGAGAGGTTTGAAGAAAAAATGGTCACACTGAGAGCTACGGTGCAGGAAGCAAGGCCGGCATCATAGGCCAGGCTGACCGTTTGTGAGACAGAATGTATATGTTTCACGTGGTTCAGTGCAAATGTCAATTAGTCAGGTATCCTTTTGGGGTATCATTGCAAGTTCGTTGGCAGTTCATAATCACAAGTTTGGCTGTCACTGATTAGCTAGTACTCAGCGTCCAATATGATAGTCTGTGAACTTTTCAGCTCTTATCCAACTCTTATCTCAATATAAATAAGTGCGGAGGTCACTTGTTCGCTCGTGTGGAGGTATATCTTGAAACGCACTGACTTGAAATCAGGAACTCGTTTCTTGTTCTTGGCTGCCAACCATGGCGCAAAGCGGGGTTTTGGTCGATTTCTTTAAGCCTTCCAGATGGGCTCTCGAACGTGAAGAAACGACTTTCGCAAACAATGGATGGAGCAACAAGGACATGGACCCGGTACCTCTTCGTCTGAGAACATGGACGTAAGCACGATAGTTGTTGACCGTTTAACTGTTTCATAACCTCGACGATTCCTCATAGCACCTGGAATTATGTAGGACATGCCACAATGATTACCACAGTACAATTTACTAATGAGTGTTTGTTAGATATCCTATTGGATTTCTGATGCTACCAATCTCGCAGTTTGGGAGTTGGCTAGCTCCATGCTTGCAATCGGTTTATCTTGGTATGACTGCTCGAACGAGTTCTCCGCTCCAACAGCACATTTCATCTGACGTTGCATTAATTGCTAGGCGTCAGGCTTTGCCATGTATTGCGGTTGCATATGGGATTATCTCCGTAGTGATGGTTTTGACCGGCACGATAGGCGCTCGTCTCCATGTTGCCTTCCCTGTATTAAATCGATCGTCTTTTGGCTTCTGGTTCAGTTACTTCACCGTCTTCAGTCGCGTCTTGTTATCCATGTTCTGGTTCGGTATACAGGTAATGATTACGGGAGTGCGTTCAATGACAGGAATCCTGATGCATGTATTTAGACATACAACGGGTCGCAATGCGTATATCAGGTGCATCGAATCGTGCTCTATTAATCTTTGGTCATATTGACTCGAAATACGATTCAGATGCTCAAAGCCATTTGGCCTTCGATTGCAAATATGCCCAACCAATTACCAGTCTCCGCGAATATTACCAGCTCTGGTGCATTATTTCCCCTGCTGCCCTCGTTACATCCTTACCCATACAATTTATCAGGATTTTTGTGTTACTTTCTCTATTGGCTCATCCAGCTTCCCTTTCTTTTCGTAACTCCTCACAAAATCCGTTGGTTATTCTTCGCAAAGGGTGTCCTCACACCTATAGCATGGCTTGCAATGATCATATGGGCATTTGTTAAGGTCCCCGCCTCACAGGGATTGTTTTCCCAGCATGCAGCTATCGAGGGCAACAACTTTTCATGGGCATGGCTCAGCGCGATGAACAGCGCCTTGGGAATTTATGCCAGTTTGTCGGTCAACATTCCCGATTTTACTGTAAGTCAGATGAATTTGTATATCTTCTACCACATTTACTCACAAAAACTTGCAGCGCTACGCCAAGAATGAACGAGCGTATGAATTCCAATCTGAAATCGACGCTGTTGTCTAATGGGTTTTTAGCCAATATGTCCAACCGTTCATCATACCCATCGCATTTACGCTGTGCAGCTTTGTTGGAATTGCTGTGACTAGTGCTGGAATACAACTCTACGGCGAGGTCCTGTGGAACCCTCTTCTGTTAATAGATCGTTGGGACAATCGGGCTGCAGCCTTTTTCGCCTCCTTTGTATTTGCATTGACGACTATTGGTACCAACATCAGCGCCAATTCACTTGGAGCGGGAAATGATATGACAGCTCTGTGTCCCAAGGTGAGCGTCGTCTATACTCTCCACAGACAATTGCTGATTTCAAACAGTACATCAATATCAGGCGCGGACAAATATTGTGTGCGATTATTGGTGGCTGGGCTCTGTGTCCATGGGAGATTCTCGCCAAGTAAGTCTTTGCCATATGTTACCTTTGTCGAGCCCTTATCATCCACTGATAGTGCCGCGGGGTTCTTGAGTTTTATGAATGGATACACCATTTTCCTTGGCCCTTTTGCTGGTATCATGGTCACTGATGTGGGTACAATTTACAAGCATGCCCGCTCGTGCCTAGTCGTCGATTAACATTTTACGTTGCACAGTTTTACCTGGTGCATAAAGGCTGCGTCGACGTTCCCGCTATGTATGACCCTTCAGGACGATATCGCTACACTGGGGGATTTGTAAGCTTTGATGCTGCTCGCTATGTTCTGCCTCATGATATATTTGTCTGCTTATGTAGAACTGGCGCGCAGTGCTGGCGATGATAGTAACTGTTGTCCCCACGTTTCCCGGCCTTATCAACTCGATCAATCCAGCTATCAAGATAGGGTACGCAACCCATTTATTTGACATCGCGTGGATGTATGGGGTACGGCACTCCTGATCTCCTTCACACGTGTTTTGCTCACATTATACTAGTTTTTTGTTGCATCACTGGTGTATTACGTTACATCGTCCTTGTTCCCTGCTCATGATACCTATG
Source organism: Suillus discolor (assembly GCF_016758755.1). NCBI lineage: Eukaryota > Fungi > Basidiomycota > Agaricomycetes > Boletales > Suillaceae > Suillus > Suillus discolor. The sequence goes on along the minus strand of NW_024541277.1, from coordinate 241,467 downwards.
TTGATGGCCTAATCTCTGCGGACCACGTCCTGCCCATAGACAAGCAATATGACGAGGACAGGAAATCTCCCACAGAAACAATGCAGAGTGGTACTGAGGGGCGAGGATAAGAAAAGCGTAAAAGTCGAGACTACTGAAGTACAGGTGTGACATGTATAGCACCTAGCACATCGTATATCTCCCCCAATTAATATTTGATGGACCTTATATCGATTTGACGTCTTTCAAGGTCTTCGTTGTGTAGAATAGTCAGCTAACCTGAGGAGCGCACTATCCTTTACGGTTCCCCATAGAAAGTGTCACTCCAGACGCAGGCACACCCCTCCCTCTGCGTACTACTAATGCCTCTTGCGGCCTCTTTGCCTCGAAATCCCACGTAGCGAACATTTGTGCGTCGGGTAATGTGAATGTTGGAGGTTCATTGCTGCGTCCGTTGGCTGTACCCTCATCTTTACCTTTTCCACCAGTAGGCGCCCCCGATGTAGACGAGTTCCAAGGGGCGCTGACACCGGTGCCATAATGTAGTTTCTGGTTGCCCCGCTGTAATACGGGTGGATGTGCGAGACGCGTGGTGCGCGCGAGCACGGAGGGCTATAGCGGCGCCATCGTGAGACATCAAACAAACGTGCAAAACGATGACTTACAGGCAAGATTTGACGCGCGAGATCTGGTAGACGCGAAGATTGCTGAGATACGAGAAAAACGGGTTTGTCTGCGGAAAATACAGGGCGCGGAGGCGCAGAGGGAAATATAGGTTTGTTGTTGGACTCTTTGTCGTCTTTTCCTGCACGTATGTCGTCCAGAGTCGACTGCGGGACAGGGTAGGAAGGGCTGATGGCTGCGACGCGAGGTGGGCAGGGTACGATGTTGGCGTATAATGTATCTGGAGGGTTCCACCGTGGATTGTTTTGTACTTGGGACAGGAGCATCGTTGCGACTTTGTGCTTTAAGGGATTTGGTGGGACGGGAGGGGGGACGGGGTGCGTGAGGATATGATGGTATGCTTGGAGGAGCGCTTGTGCTGTTTGGGGGGTTGGGAGGTGAGGTGGCTGTTTTCTGGAGAGGGCACTAGCTGGTGGGCGCGAGGGGAGGTGCCACTCTGGGGTAGTAGCTAGGACCGATTCTGAGTAGTTGACCTGTGTCACGTAGTCGGAAACGGTGTTGGAGGTTATGTGCTGTGGGATAAGTGAGGGCGGCTTTTCGAGCTTCACAGTGTGAGGGGTTGGCGTTGGCGATACGCTTCGCGGGCGCGACGTGTCATCTGGGAGTGGAGGGAGGAAATCTGGGGTAGTTGAGCGATCGAATAAGTCATCGTAGTCGTCAAAGTCGTCTAACAAAGGTTGCGGGTCGATGAAAGGTATCGCATCGTCTTCGTGGCCCTCCTGTAGATAGCCTGTAATGACGACTGTGTTTAATGAAACGGAGAACAGGAGAATTTGTAAAAGATACCTCTGAATTCTAAGAGATCGTCGAGCCTCCTGGCACTGCTGCTCGCATACCTCCCCAGGTCCTTCCCTTCAGAAACACAATACTCGTCTAATTCTTCCAGGTTCACACCTAAATCTTCTAACGAGCTCAACACATCCCATACTGATATTCGTGAGCGTCCTGAAAGTTCGGCATAGTTGCCACAGACAGAAGATAGTAGAACGAGATAGCGAGAAACGAGGCTGGCAAGAACGATGGATGCCTGTGACGATGACCTCGAGAAATTGTGAGCGTGTAGAATCTTTAGGATGACTGAGTCGAGGATGGTCGCTGCTGCTGCTTGAGATGCCATGTCTATGCGTGATCAAGCTAACGGGTGGTTGTAACTTGTATATATATACCGGGGTGTAGCTATTACTTTGTCGTGACATCGATTTCTAGATCACGTGGCCCAGAGCCGGGCCAACGGCAAGAGTCACAGAAGTAATACTTTCAGCCTTTCTCGTTCTCTTCCCCACATGTCTCTCACAAAAGATGCCGACTCGTTCAAACGCGCCCTCCATCGTCAAGATTACACTTCATGGCATTCGCAACCTGCACCACTCAACTCCTCTTCCTCTGCCAGTGCCTCTGTTTCTACACCTGCACCCGCGCCTACAACTGCAGAATCAACGTCCACGCCTAGTACGAAGAAGAAACGGCCAAAGACCAGTATGTTGTGATTTTTGTATATAATGACTTCTTTCACTCTCTTTTGTCGTTCTTTTTATAGATATCGTATACTCACAGCCGGCGGATACGGGGACGGGGACGAATGTGAATACGCAACTTGTGTATGCTATTGATCATCTCAAGGTACGTGTTGCGTTTATTTTTCTTTTCTTGCTTATTGAGATTGTTTGTGGATGTACGTAGTCGACGCATAATCCCATGCGTCTTCAAGATATTGCAATCGTAACGAATACGCCGCTGGAAACTGATGCAGTCTTACTCGAAAAATTCAAGTCGCATGATAAGATTATTTGGGATTCAAAGACAGATTTATATTCATATCGTGTACGTCTATTTCTCTTCTTTTCTCAGCCACCTATTGACGCGACACAGCATGAATTTAGCTTTCGAAACAAAGTAGCGCTCCTGACAGAGATCCAGCGACAGACGAGGAAAGGCGGCGGGATACCTGTGCGTGCGCTCAAGGAGTCTTGGAAAGAGGCGCCACAGGCTATTGAGGAGCTGGAGAAGGAGGGAGAGGTGCTTGTTACGAGGACTGTGAAAGATGGTCAGTTGCGGATGGTATTTTGGAATGAGATCAAGCCGGATGATGAGAGTGGGGGGAAACATGTTGAGAAAGGTGAGTTTAGTATTGTGGGATGCATCATGCTGATTTTTTGTTTTGGACAGAATTCTTTGATTTGTGGCATTCGCTGAAGGTGCCTAATGATGTTGATTTATTGAAGGCGCTGCATGCTGGTACGTCCCTCCTATTTTTATATCTTCGTTTGGTGTCTGACAGGTATGATACAGAGGGGCTTCAAGCTACTGCGGAAGAGACGCCGATCCCGAAAGCGCCATCGAATATGAAGAAGAAGGGAAAGCGCTCGGCACCGCGACAGAGACAAGCGAAGATTACGAATACGCATTTGAAGGGAGAGATCGACCTTTCGAAAGATTACGAGAGGAAATGATATGCGTTTTCTTTATGTTTCTGGACATCTTCCTCCTCTTTACCGTGTCATGGGCGGGCGGGCATATGTCTCGTTCGAGGCAGTATCCAACATTGATTTATTGAATACAGTTTTTAGTTGTACTGCAGCTGCAGTTGCGCGGTTTCGAACCGAAATCGGTATTTCTTTGCAACAACTGTAGCTGCGTCAGCGCTCAGCCACACTCCGCAGCTCTCCCTTTGAAGAATCATTGAGGCAGTTATGTTTCCATCCCAACACCTATCGTCCTTTTGTAGAAGGGACAGTGTTTTCAGTGACTGAATTCATCCGTTTGATGAAACGACAGGCGTGATGTATTATTCTATCAAGCATACATAACATATAACGAATGGCAGAGCAAGCTAATAATCAGGCTGACGTCGTGGTTCCTTCACAAGTTAGACAAGAGGAGGAGACTGCCTGTGCCTAGGGCTGCAGTAATGGCAACGATCACGACAGTAGACGCTGTGCTCAGGGAAACTCCGAGAGGACCATCCCAATTGGAAGGGATGGACAAGGTAACGAGGGAGGAAGGGACTGTGAAACCCGCGGATGAGCACGCGGTGGCGTATGCTGATAGAAGGGGTCAATAAAGGGTACCGATAGAAAAAGTGAGAAAGGTACCAGTAAGAGCAGCGGTTGAACCAGCACGAGGATCGGCGCTAGTTGTGAACTTTGCGATCAAGTCGTCGAACATGCATTGCTCGCAGGAGGTGATGGCGGTGACTGTGTTGGATGCACAAAGACAAGAATCATTGGTTGTGCACGTCTGAGGGAGATTAGATGTGGAAGGGATCTAATGGAAGAATGGGGACATACGGAGATTTGAGCGTTGGCGTTGGAGCATTGAGTCTGACACTTATATAGAAGGGTTAGAAGGGTATATAAAGGATATGATCGTGTGTCTTACATCGGTCAAAAGGTATGTATCGGAGACGTTGAGGAATTGGGTCGCATCGATAGTTCCAACAGAACCACCAACATCAATAGACAATGAGAGGGCTACGATAATGTTATTCAATATAGGGTTAATGGAGACAAGTGATAGGACTGACCTTGACCAGCAAGCAACAGGAAAGAAATAAAAGCAAAATGCATGACTAGCAAGCTGGGAGTGAAGAACAAAGGTATCAAGCGCTGCGAGATGGCTTATAAGACTACCGGAGCCTAGCTATAACTAGTAGCACTGGTTCATTTGACAGACACAGCGTTACACAGGTGTCCGTGTCGAGAAGGGCCCGCTAATACGACCGATCTTCGAGCCGCGTTCCACGTGATCACATTGTTGACGCGAATTGTCCAGACTTCAACAGTACTTCCATCTAACCATCATGGCTCCAATCACATTCAGCGGTACAATTCCTTCAAAGAAGAAGGCCGATCTTCAAGCTATCGCAGTGGCTCTGAACATCAGTGATACTGGAACAAGAGAGGATCTACAAGGCAGAATTAAACGTCATCTCGAGCAGCATCAATCGAAATATGAAGATGACCCTACTTTCTCTGGCTTATACGGCAAGAAGAAGAAGAGCGTACAACCTCCTATAGAGTCAGTCTCATCAATGTTATTACTCCCCCTCCTCATATTCTTCTCAGGCGCTTTGTCCCCAGTTCACCAAATGAACGGGAAGAGAAACTCCACCAGAGCCCCCAAGTCACTCGCAGTCGTCGTATCGTCCCGCTTGACCCACGTGAGACAACCCCTGTCGACGATATGCGAAACGTGTCTATCATGCTCAGAAACCTTCCCATATCCCCTGACGCCCAGTCCACCCCTACCTCGTCCATTAAACTTTCTCCCCAACGCAAAATAGAAAGCGCCCGACCTGTCGCGTCCATTCAAAAAACGCGTCCAGTTTCTGAACCTCTTACTCAAATGGCTTGTGAATCTCTCGCAAAGCTACAAGTCAGCGTCCAAAAACACACCCGAACCACCTTGTTGACGACGCGTGCCGTAAGTCTTACATTGTTGTACAGAATCACCCACTAACCACGTGTTTTAGGTCCTCTCGGACTCTACCAATATTTGGTTCCTTACTGTTCTCCTTGAGCTATTCTACATTCTCTACATGGTTATTCCATGGCAGACCTTCGAGGTTTGTTTCCTGTACTCTCCCTCACTTTGCGCGTCTAACCCCCACCTTAGCTATCACCAGGCTCGCCTAGTCAGTTTTACATCGCGATCTCCTATCCCCCCGCTCGCACCTTCTTAACACCATCCTTCTGGACCGTCCTAATCCACTGGTCAATACCCAACGTCTTCATCCCACTCGTCTTCGGCCTCCTCGTCTCCTTCCACCCCGCTAATTCTACATCCTCCCGCACCCCACAAGTCATCGCACTCGATCCCCTCTCAGCTTCTATAGCTCGTCTGGCAGCCCATGTCGCTTACCCCTTCCGCGCTCTCGAGGTGTCCCTCCAAGGCGTCGATGTTATCGGTCAGAAATGGCGCTTCTTGACAGCGTCTGTCGTAGTGGCATTTGCGTTCGCAGAAGCTATTTTTAACGCGCCTGGTGCATTTGCAGAGTCGAGGGTTCGTTTACGCGCAGCCACCCCTAGGCGTACTGCCCCATCTGAAGACCCACCCGCCTCTATCACCGTCACAGGCGAATCATGAGTTTTGCGCGTTGTATACACTGTACGTTTACTATGTTATGTGACGACTCATTCATGATCGATTGATCGATTTATCTCTTTCCTTTTGTTTTGCTTTATCGAGTTGCTGTTTTGTTAGCGCCGAGACTATATTTATTCTTTACCTATTGGCATTCTACGACCTGGAGTATCACTATTACAACTGTCACTGTTTTCTCTGTCGCAGCATTGATGTGCGCGAGTTCTTTTATTTCGAGTTCAGACTGTCCCTGACCCCGTCCAATATATTGATATCGATATTACTATGGCATGTATCATCTTGGATGTTTCCGTATACTTTCATTTTGGACCTTGGTAGGGTCTTGTCGGCTTTGATTTTCACGTTTTTGCGGTAGATCTGTCCGATTTTGAGAACCCTTTCTTTTTGCTCTTAAATAGTAGTCGTTTTCGCTTTATGTAGTACTCTCGCCTTTAGATAGTAACTGGCTGTGTTCATCGATCGGTCCAGCCCTTTCTCGGTTCGCCTTAGATGGAATAAGTCGTGCTTGTATGAATTCCTAGGGGTATCGATATATCAGCTTTCCTTGACCCTGTTCTGAGAGCCTCCAAAGATGTTTCGGTCGAGAGCCTTAGATCTTAGACTTTACCCAAACATTATACCCATCTGCTTGCCTTTAGCCTTAGGCCTTAACCTTAGTCACTCCTCTGTTTCCTACACACTGAAGCCAGCTTATTGATCAAGTCTTTGTTTATTTTGCGAAACAAGACATAGACTCAAACACACATAGTAATTCATAGCATATTCTAGCTGGTGATTTCTATCATAGGGGAAGGCTCCCAGGGACGATCAACACAACACTGGTTTTAAAAGTGACATTCATTTCGAACCAAGCGCATTCCCATCAGGATAATTGCGCATCAGGAGCCTGAGGTCCGTTGCCGGAATCCTCGTCTCAAACTTGATAGCACAGGGATTATCTGATTTCTCCCCGATCATCAGCCCCATGTCATCCAATGGCTTCGTAGGATCCAATGTAAGCTGGAAAGCCCAAAAAATAAGAAGCGAGTTGATGAATACCGATCTGGTTTGATCAAAGTGAGCTCAGAAGATGATGTGCGTGGAAGGGTGGCTTCACCTTTGCGCGACATGTTGACCGGGGCATACACTGAAAGGAAATGTCAATCAAAGAAGGAATGCTTAAAGATACTGCCTACCGCCGACCAAAGCCGTAGGGAAAGAATGTCAAATCATCTCGCAGACGACCTTGCTCGTCAATCCAGCGCTGAGACTTGAACGTGTCAGGCTCTGGGTAGGTATCTGGATCTCGAGAGATGGCCCTAATACAGTGACTGTTAGATCCTTGGTAAGTATTCTTGGAGCAGGATGCTTACCAATGATTAGCGAATATCGTAGTCCCGGCTGGAATACAATAGTTTTCCTGAGCGGCCAGATCATCATTTGCACGATAAGTTGTCCAAGATCACTTGCCCAGATTATGTCCTGAGTTGTTCGATGAGCCAGCGCTGCAGCGTTCATGTTATAAAATTTAGGCACAAGATCGAAACAATATACATACCACCAGTAGGCAATGGTGGTCTCCATCTCAAAGACTCAGATATGAATGCTTGCAGGCGAAGAAGGAATTGTTGGTCGGCGAAAGTCGGCGCTTTCATGCAAGAATTATTGAATAATAGCGCTGCAAAAGGGAATAAAGGTACCTCTGTGCCTTCCGATGACTACATCGAGCTCAGCCTGAACTTGAGCTTGCTCCTCAGGGAAACATGCAGCCGCCATGAGTACTGTGCAGATCGCCGTAGAGGTCTTTCGCCCGATTTCAGCCGCGTACTATCTTCGGAGGCTGCAAAACAACACCTCACCGTCTCAGATCCAGCTGCAAAAAACGAACCGCCGAGAAAGGCCATCTCTGTGTCTGACAAACCATAGAGATGGCGATTTTCCAGGATATATCTCATGAACGAAGGGCCGATGTCCACGTCGCTCTGCTGTGGAACGACTCAGACATGAAGTCAAGATTCAACATAGAATATATACCATTTGCTCCCTCACGCGGTTTAGCTGACCAAGGTTGAGTTTCTTGGTCCTCTCAAACCCCTGTCTTAAGTCTCGCCCATACCAAGGAAGGTGTTTGAGCCACGGAATCGAGTCCACTAGGTAAGCACCAGGACGCACGACTGCACTAATCGTCTTGACGAATTGTCGGATTTCAATAACTGAAGAATCAGTCGCAGATGTAGACGTAGTCTTCCCATAGGCAATCTTCATAATTGTCGTCGCAGCATAACTTGAAATTACCTGTGAGCGAGGTATAATATAACTGACGGTTCTTACGTTATCACATGCTTCTGGAAGTCGCCATGTGGATCATCGAGAATGCCGAGGACTGTATCCTTCGCGTGTGACATCTGCAGGGGCTGATATGCTGCAGCCGCTCTAGGCTGGAGATGTGTGTGAAGTGCTCTGCACCACGTTGAAAAGTAAGACAGACAAAAGAAAGTATCGCGGACTACCAACCTACGCATACGACGAAACCTGTCTCCCCAGTGTGCAAATCCGATGCCCATCCCGCCGCCAAACATTTCTCCAGCTGCAATCATGCGAGGACGGTCAGCTGTGATTTTACCCTGATTCTCCATAATATCCACGGCAGCCTGTGACGAGATGTTGAATCAAGATAATATAGCCCAGCATGTAGGAACTGACTTTGTAACGGCCGACGATAATGATCTTCTCAAGTTTTGACCGAATGGTGATCAGAGGACCGTACTCAGCAATCCATCCTGCTATCGTGAGGGATGAACTATCGGAGGCGGAAATAATTAGTATTTAATATCACAAAGTCGCATACAGAAATTCACTGGCGACGCGGCAGGAAGTGGCCACCAAGTCTCCAAGTAGGAGGGGAAGGGGGGAGGGGAAGATCGCTCTTTGGTTTACGACGATGAGCCCAAGTGATTATTCCCACTATAACAAGACAAGCCCCAGCACTGACAAGCTGTGCGTTGTGAGACATGTGCAGGTCAAATAATTGTAGGATGGTCTGTAGCGTGAGCGCAAAGAAAGATAGGAATCAGTCACGGTGCATCCAAATTGTGAATGGCTTTTTAATTGCCCCATACCAATGGATCGGCGACCCTTAACTTGGAATGAGAGATTCATGGTCATAATGGGGGTGCAATGCAATGCTGGCATGCAATGATTCGTATGCTACCTAAGAGCGCCTGACCAGTGCCTCTGATAGTCATGCTCCATTAGTGTACAATAGTCCCAATATACACCGAGAGTCCGAGCCACCAGTAATAAGGCAACGACTCACGACGGTCTATCGGGTCATTGCTTTCCATACGGTGAGCAACTAGATAAACGGTGAGTGATCTGAAGTTTCAGGCCTCAGTCCTCAGTCTTGCCTTATCGAAGGACATAACAACCTGCGTGAAAGAAACCGCTGGCATGTATGGCCGGTTACTGTCATCTTACTGCCTAACCCCAAGCAGAATGGTACTTAATTTGATGTACACAAAACATGCCAGGAATGAGCAACTTTGGGGCTGGTGTCTAGACTTGTGACCAGTCCGCCTATGAGGAATACCGCGTGTTCCGAAAGTTGAAGCGGTAAAATTACCACGTTGATAGATCTGAATGAAGTAAGTAGAATAGAAATGATGAGACAAAGGGTCTTCCCGCAGCCACCAGCTGCAATCGCACTATCATGGCCATTTAGTATTGTGAGAATGGCCTCAAGTTGGAATTGTCGTGGAACTATTGTGGTTGCCAAAAGAACATAGACGAGCGGCCTCGGAGCAGGCCCGTCCTATCCTCAGGCTTGTCACTGAGAGTTTGATTATTCATTTTGAAGTTGTTATTGTATCAGTAAATGCGTGAACAGACGGTCTGTGCAAGGATGTTTGTCGCACAGCGCGGATGATGGTGCTCGTATTCATCGAAGTTGTAGCATATACATGAACAAGCGTTCCGATCACCTTCGCATGTTTCCTATCGTAATAGATGCTTGTATACTACGTTCGCCGTCGTCTTTTCTCCTTCGTTCTCTGTTGGAAACAGTGCCCGAATGTCTCGGCGACATCGCACTCTCGAAACTGCCGTGTATAGTTGTCCGTCCGCGAAAGAGTCCGTCCGTAGGTCAGACCGGTCAAGCATGGCTTTCTGCAATGTGAGCCCTTGACATCCGTTAAACGTCGTCGCGTATGCAGGTATGGGAGGAAATTGCTTGCGATTGACGGTCCAGCTGCATCGCGCCGGTTTGAAAGAGAAGGTGATGCGAGGGAGGCAATGAATCTCTCCGGTCTGAGGGACCTTCCTGCCGAAGAGGAACACAGAGACAGCGAGATCTGCGACATCATCGTCGGCATCAGGAGAGAGAGGGACAAAGCCGCTATCCATCTTCCAAAACCGTTTTCTCGCATCCAAAGAGTAAGTAGTAGCGTTTTGAATGCCTACTACGTCGTGCAAAGAGCATGCGGAGGCCATGATGTACGTCGAAAAGGAGAGAACTTGGAGTAGCGTTTTGGATGCCTACTACGCCGTGCAAAGAGCATGCGGAGGCTATGATGGACGTCGAGAAGGAGAGAACTTAGGAGAGCCACGGGCGAAAAAGTGACAATAGGAGATGAAATGATCGGAAGCGAAGGAGAGATTGACACGCAGGTGGCGCTCAGGTGGAGCACGCACATGGGGTGGACGCGAATTGGAACAGAGTCTCGCTCCTGCAGCGAATTGATTATTATGTAATTACTTTATCATCAAATTTCGTGTCAAAAGTATTGGTTATATACAGCAAGCTGATATATTTCAAGACCTGTGCTGTGCTGTTCAAACCGCAAGAATACGATATTCTGGCACACTTGCTGGCTAGTGCTACTAGTGAATGGCCCCATAACGAACTGACTGAGGTTTTGTTTCATCCTGGCTAGAGTGACATGTCACACCATCCCTTAACCTAATTGGGGGTAAAAGTGCCAGTTCCGGCAGCGAGGCCGAGTTTTGAAAAACATGTACTTACTGCACAGTGCAATCTCATATGCAACACACAGTACTGTAACTCCAACAATTCATTTCACTATAGACGGACTGGTCATGCATTCATGAGTCTACTATAGGTGCCGCCGTTACGGTACTGAGTACTGTCACCGTAGCATGTTTTGCGTGGTTTTGTAGTGAAAGTAGTATTTTGGTCCGAAACTACATACTAAGATCTTGACTCACTCCTTCCGGAAGCTGACTGGCTAAAAAAACCTGAGTGAGCTACTTATATAGTTACTGATCATCATATCTATTACAACAATTCTGCGACTTGCGAGTGGCCCACTCCGGCGCTATACGCGAGGAAATTCACACATTATGGCGAACACTATGGAGTTGGTCCAGGTATGTTCCCTATCGTTCTATGTTGAACTCCCCCCGTTAACAAGGCGGATGCATCACAGACGGGCAAACGCGATCGTCTCATAGAACTTGAGAAGACATATCAAACAAAATGGCAGGAGGAGGGTATATTTGAAGTTGATGCCCCTTCACCCGCCGAGCTGAAGGGCTTGTCGTCTGCCGAAGTTCAACATAAATACCCCAAGTGGTTCGGGAATTTCCCTTACCCATACATGAACGGTTCTTTACATCTTGGACACGCGTTCACCATCTCGAAAATCGAATTCGCTGCCGGATACCAGAGATTATTAGGAAAGCGTGTCTTATTTCCTCATGGTTTACATGCAACGGGTATGCCGATCAAAGTGAGTGATCTCAGACTTTTGGAGATCGTTGATCTGATTTCTGATTTCTCGGACAGGCGGCCGCTGACAAGATAATTCGTGAGATGGAGATGTTCGGCCCAGATTTCGAACGATTTAATGAAGAGGCGCAGGACGACAAACCAATAAAAACGGCTCCAAACGGCCCAGCCGCGCCTTCAGCAGCAGTAGGGAAAGCCACGAAGGGCAAGATTGCTGCAAAATCCACGGGTCTGACTTACCAGTTCCAAATCATGTTGTCAATCGGCGTCCCGCGCACGGAAGTCAAAAAGTTCGCAGATCCCCATCACTGGCTGGAACACTTTCCTCCAATTTGCAAGGTGTGCAAACAGATCCTCGGTCATTTGGCCATTTCTTCATTTCTGTACTACAGGAGGATAACAACGCAATGGGAAATCGTATCGATTGGAGACGTTCATTTGTCACAACCGACCTGAACCCTTACTACGATTCGTTCGTTCGATGGCAAATGAATAAATTACACGCATTGGGAAAAGTCAAGTTCGGGGAGCGATACACGATCTACAGCCCCAAAGACGGACAGCCTTGTATGGATCATGATCGATCCGACTGGTGAAGGTGTTAACCCCCAAGAGTACACTGGCGTCAAGATGGAGGTCGTAGAATGGAGTCCAGCTGCGAAGGCCATTGAAAGCAAAGTCAATGGTCGGAAAGTATTTTTGGTGGCTGCTACGTTGCGTCCCGAGACCATGTCGGTATTCTCATATCCATCTTAATATTGTTTCTTAGTACATCTACAGGTATGGCCAAACCAATTGCTTTGTTGGCACTTCTATAAAATATGGCGTCTTCGCGATCAACGATACAGAAGCATTTGTATGCACATATCGTGCAGCCCGTAACATGGCTTTCCAAGGTCTGTCGCCTGAGCGCGGCCAGACTCAACAGCTGTTGGAGATAGATGGCGCGGCCTTGGTCGGTACCAAGATCAAAGCACCATTTGGATTGGCTCCTGAGGTGTTTGTACTGCCCATGGATAATGTTTTGGGTACGAAGGTCGGTCGTTCAGTTGTCATAACACCGTAGACCTTTTTGACATTGTCTTAGGGTACGGGTGTCGTTACCTCTGTACCGTCAGATTCCCCCGATGATTTCGCAACTGTCAGCGATCTGCGCAAGAAGCCTGAATTTTACAAGATCGAACGCGAATGGGTATCTATTGATCCGATTCCCGTGCTAATGACTCCGACCTATGGCGAGCTGACTGCGCCCCGCTTAGTCGAGAAGCTGAAGATTCAGTCGCAGAAAGATGTTAAGCAGCTGGCAGAGGCGAAGGAAATCGCGTACAAGGAGGGTTTCTACAGTGGAGTGATGTTGGTCGGCGAGTTCAAGGGCCTGACCGTTCAAGAAGCAAAGCCCAAAGTGCGCGCAAGCATGATCGAACAAGGATTGGCTTTCGCATACGCCGAACCAGAGAACCTGGTCATCTCGCGCAGCGCAGATGAGTGCGTCGTCGCCTTGATGGACCAGTGGTATATGGATTACGGCGAACCTGTTTGGAGATCACAGGCCGAGAGGCTCGTATTTCGTATCTTTTCTTTTCTTTTGCTTACAATTGGACTTCAGGTTACTGGCCAAGATGGAGACATGGACGGTCGAGACTCGGAACTTGTTCGAGGCCACCTTGGCATGGCTGAATCAGTGGGCGTGTGCCCGGACATACGGCTTGGGGTCCAAGTTACCTTGGGATCCCCAATTTATGGTTGAAAGTTTGAGTGACTCGACTATCTACATGGCATACTACACTGTTGCACATTTGTTGCACGGTAGGTGTCAGAACTGACTTTTATCATCTCACTGATCACATTCACTCAGGTGGTGATATCTTTGGTCGGACACCTGGGCCTCTGGGCGTCAGCGCCGAGCAGATGACGGATGAGGCCTGGGAATACGTCTTCTGCAACGGACCATGGCCAGACTCAGAGCCATTCCCCAAGGACAAGGCCGACGCATTGAAGCACGAATTCAATTACTTCTACCCCTTCGATATGCGTTCCTCCGGCAAGGACTTGGTCCAGAACAATCTGACGTTCTTACTTTATAACCACGCCGCAATCTTTCCAGAAGAAAAGTGGCCCAAGGGCATCCGCACGAATGGACATCTGATGCTGAATGGCAAGAAGATGTCAAAGAGCACAGGCAACTCACTGACGCTGAGGGAAGGCGTGCTGAAGTTTGGTGCTGATGCAATGCGTTTGTCGTTGGCGGATGCTGGCGATGGCGTAGAAGATGCCAACTTCGATGAAAAGACTGCCAATGCAAACATCCTGCGTTTGCATACGTTGATGACGTGGTGTGAGGTATATGAATTTCGCTCTCTGCGAGACGATCTACTAACAATTTCTTTAGGAAATGTTCAAGGATGAGTCCAACCTCCGCACTGGTCCCAAGAGCTCTTATCATGATCGCGTTTTCGAGGAGGAGATTGTCGACCTGATCAACATTACAAAAGGTCATTACGACGCGTGAGTCCTATCCAACTTTAGCTCTTTGTCATGGTCTCAGTTTTCTGCGTTAGAACTGCTTTCAAGGATGCTCTGAAGTTTGGCTTCTACGAGTTGCAGAGTGCCCGTGACTGGTACCGAGAAGTTACCGCCGATATCGGGATGCACGCAGACTTGGTCAAATACTGGATCCGTGTTGCCGCCTTGATGATCACGCCTTTTGCTCCTCACTTCGCAGAGCATATTTGGACAGAGCTGTTAAAGGAGCCTCGGTCCGTACAGCTGGCGCTGTGGCCAGACCCAGAGCGCACCGCGGACAGGTCAATCGTTGAGACAGGCGTGTACATGCGTGGAACACTGAAGACGATCCGTGATGCTGAAATTACGTTGTTGAAGAGGTTGCAGAAGGGCAAGAAAGGCAAGGGCGTCGAAAATACGTTGTTCGACCCCAAGAAACCCAAGGCCGTTCGGATTTATGTTGCGACCAAGTTCCCTGAGTGGCAGGATACGTGCGTGCAGGCTGTCAAGGATTCGTACTCGAGCCCGGACGATAAGGTGGACGATGCGAAAGTGCGCGATATCCTGATAGAGAAAGGGTTGATCAAGGACAAGCGCGCCATGCCGTTCATCCAGGCGTTCAAGGTAAGGATATATCATCACCGTCTTTATTAGCTCATCTCATCTCGAAACGCAGAAACGAATGTCAGAAATCGGTGTCGATGCTGCGTTCCGGAGAACATTGTTGTTTTCCGAGTCTGAGATTCTGAAGGAATTGCTGCCATATCTGAAAAAGTCTTTGAGCCTGGAAGATGTGGAAGTCTTCTCCGTTGAGGAGGCATTGCAGAGAGAAGGTCCTGGTTTCACGCGCACCATCATAGAGTCGTCCGAGCCTGGAAGCCCTGCCTTCGAGTATCGGAACGTATAGAGTAGTATAGAGCTCTTCGATTCGTTCTCGTAATACCATCATCGCAATGTACTTACCGGTCAATTGTACTTTCAACACGGTTCTAACAATGTAGTAATTACACAAGGAGATTTACCCTTAAGGTGTCGTGCGGCGTTGTTGAGATTATGCACGTTATCAATACAATCTAACACACATTAAAACATTGACATTTATCAAAAGATAGTATCATATGCTTTGCAACAGTCTGTCACACATTTGCGGCTAGACGGTACAGGAGGATGGGGTCCGTCCATTGAAATAGGTGACTCTATGTTACTGATACTGACATACAACTTTTATCGGGATTATATCCCCACTGCGCTCGCCTCACAGCTCGTCATGGTCATAATATGGTTCATCATCCTCGGGCTCGCTTGCACCTCCTCCACTGTAGAGCTTGCTTGTGATGGGATTGACAACATTCTGAATCTCCAATAGCTTCTCTTCGAGCTCCTCAGTGGTAGCACTCTGGCCATTGTCATCGATCCACTCCGTGGCTTCCTTGATGGTGGCGAGGATAGTCTTCTTGTCATCGTCGTCGATCTTGCCGCCAAGGCCTGTCTGGTCACCAAGTTGTGACTTGAGGCCGTAGACAAACGAGGACAGGGCGTTGAGGGACTCAATGCGCTTGCGATTAGCTTCATCTTCTGAGGCAAAATCTTCAGCCTCGCGGACCATGCGCTCAATGTCCTCCTTAGAGAGACGACCCTTCTCGTTCGTAATCGTGATCGACTCGGATTTACCACTAAGAGTCCGGTCAGTCTCTTATAGCACTGACTAAAAAACCATTGACTTACGTTCCCTTGTCGGCGGCACCGACTTTCATAATACCGTTGGCGTCGATCTCGAAGGTGACCTCAATCTGAGGAACACCACGAGGAGCAGGGGGAATGCTCGAAAGTTCGAACTTGCCGAGAAGGTTGTTGTCCTTAGTTAAAGATCGCTCACCCTCGAAGACCTGGATGAGAACGGTAGGCTGGTTGTCAGCAGCCGTTGAGAAGCTTTACATATTATCAGTATGTTGTATTCACTCGAGAACAGAAGCACTTACATCTGCGATTTGCGAGTGGGGATGACAGTGTTACGAGGTATGAGTTTGGTGAAGACGCCACCAGTGGTCTCAATACCAAGTGTCAAAGGACAGACATCCACCAAGACAACGTCTTCGGTACCCTCTTCACCGGAAAGGATACCACCCTGGACAGCAGCACCGTAAGCAACAGCCTCATCGGGATTGATACCCTTTGATGCCTCTTTGCCAAAATATTCCTTCAGGAGTTGTTGAACCTTGGGAATGCGGGTTGAACCACCAACAAGGACAACCTGCAACCATGTCAGACGGTATTAATATGATTGTCGTCAGATGTCTCACCTCGTCAATGTCCTCTTTGTTGATCTTCGCATCTTTGAGCACCTGTTCGACGGGCTTCATAGTCTTGCGGAACAGATCCATGTTAAGCTCTTCAAATTTAGCGCGAGTGAGTGTCTCTGAGAAGTCGTTGCCATCCTCGAAGGACTCGATTTCGATGCGGGTCGACTGCTGGCTCGACAAAGTACGCTTAGCTTTCTCGACCTCACGCTTCAGCTTGCCCATAGCGCGAAGGTTGCTAGTGACGTCAGTACCGGTCTTCTTCTTGTACTGTTTGACAAGATAGTCGATGACACGGTTGTCGAAATCCTCACCACCAAGGTGGGTATCACCAGCAGTTGCCAAGACCTCGAAGACACCGTCATCGATCGAGAGCAAAGAAACATCGAAAGTTCCTCCTCCAAGATCGTAGACGATAATTTGAGACTCGCCACCCTTCTTATTAAGACCATATGCGATAGCGGCAGCAGTGGGCTCGTTGATGATACGAAGAATGTTCAACCCAGCAATTGTACCAGCATCTTTCGTGGCTTGACGCTGAGCGTCATTGAAATCTTGACAGCAAAATGTTCATTAGCGAATGAAGGTCAGGTCAGCATTGCTGGCTTACATGCAGGGACAGTTACTACTGCGTGGGTGACCTTCTCGCCGAGATAAGCCTCCGCGGTCTCCTTCATCTTGGTTAGAATCATCGCACTAATCTCCTCCGGAGTCTAAAGAACCTAATCAGCGAGATACTCAAAGGTTTTATCTCAATGACTTACAAATTGGCGTGTGTCACCCTTGTAACCTATCGAAATGGCTGGTTTGCCGCCCTTGTCAACAATGTTGAAGGGAAAGTGTTTCATGTCGCGCTTTAATTCCAAGTCGTCCATCTTCCGGCCGATGAGACGTTTGGCGTCGAAAACGGTATTAGTTGGATTTGAATGGAACGCGTTCTTGGCACTATCACCAACTCTGTAGGGAATAAGTCAGTCATGATTTCCTGGGTTGCGAAATGAAAACTTACAGCCGCTCATCATCAGTAAAGCTGACCCATGAGGGTGTTATACGATGACCCTGGTCATTGGCGATAATTTCGACACGACCACCGCGTTGAACGCCGACACACGAATAAGTTGTTCCCAAGTCTGCGAATAAGGAAGTTAGTGATGTGAAACGAATGACGCAGTGCATGTACGCTTACCTATACCTATCACCGTACCGTATTCACTGTTCGAACTCGCTGTGACAGCGGGAGAGAAACAAAATAGAACGAGGAAAGCAAGGAAAAAGAGAGAGAGAGAAGATGCCATACGCCATGACTTGGCGCGAGACGGGCGGCCAGACATTGTTGTCACAAGAGAAGTTGGTACTCAATTGTTGAACCAGCTCCGATGTATTTATGTCTTTCAAAGGACACGCAAATGACACGTATACATTCCCACGCCTTTAATTACATAAGTTAAATAAATAAACAATCACGTGCTTTACATTGATATCGCAGTTGGCCAAATATATATCATCTCCGACCCAGTACCAACGTACGATCATGGATTCGTCTGCTGAATCGTTTCATCATCATAAAAAGACTTTGCATTCGAAGCGTTCGTTTGCGAAGCATCATTCAATAGAATCTCCTACTTATGACGCGCAAGTACTACTTCTTTTTTATTTCCTTGACCATATAGTTTACCCCGTTTTCAGGTCAGAAGAAGATAATGACCCTCTCAGTACTGATGATGGAGGCTCTTCCATGTCCATTCCAACCGTCTCTCGTTCAGCTAAAACCCCTTTTCAATCAAAGGCAGTATCTCGTGCTCGTCATCAGCTAGCCTCCAGCATGCTCTCGGATGATGGCACTGATTCTCAAACATACGATGGTGATGTAGAGAGCAGTGTGACTGCAGCAGCCGGTTCGCATCCCTTCAACAAGGCGCTATATCCTACTCTTCAGCATTCTTCATCCGCGTCAACATTGACTTCTCAAATCGATGATGTGCTACCGTCTGTGAAACCTGCTGCGCTTGCACCCGATGAACCAATGCCTACCGCTGAAGCAACATCTACGTTTAACCCTGCTGCCCTCACTCCCGAACATATTCAGGCCTTCATACGCGAGGCGATCGAGGGTCAATCCTCTAGATCTTACAAGATTAACCAACCACCACTAAATCGGCCTGTTAGAGTTTTTGCAGATGGTAAGTGTCAATTCGATTTTGACAGACTTTGTGCTAATTCGTATTAGGAGTATATGATCTCTTTCACTTTGGGTATATTCGTCCCTCCCTTTTTGTGTAAGGATATTGATCTTTGAGCCAGTCATGCCCTGCAATTACGGCAAGCCAAGTTATCTTTTCCATCTGTGCATTTACTCGTTGGTGTTAATTCCGATGAGGACGTCGTCACCAATAAAGCACGCTGTGTGATGACACATGCTGAGCGGTATGATGCGCCAGTTCTCCACAACTGAATACTTAATCACACTGATATAGCTGTGAGGCTGTGCGGCACTGTCGCTGGGTCGATGAGGTCATTCCCGACTGCCCGTGGGTTCTGGACCAAGCTTTCATCGATAAGTGGAATATCGACTACGTTGCTCATGACGAACTCCCGTACGTGTCGGGCGGTCATGATGATGTCTACGCATTTGTAAAGGCACTAGGTCTGTTCCCTTTCTTTTCCCCCTACTTCTTCAAAAGTCTGACACATTCAGGTAAATTTATTCCTACCCGACGTACACCGGGCGTATCTACTTCGGAACTGCTCGAACGTATTGTGTCAGGATATCGGAAGCGCGATTTCGATGGGAAGTTAGAAAAGATAGGCCATGCTGAACTCAAAGCTGAGGGGTCAAGCTTCGATGACAAGCGTTAGCCGATGCGTAGTGCGCAGGCAAGGCCAGCCAGATGAGTCTGAATGGCAAGCTTCCTTGAGTTCGGCCTATATACACAGACTTTACACACCATAATATAACGTACATTCCGGCGCTTCACCTGTGTCATACTACTTCCAAGTACATAAGCAAGCAATTCGTTTACCTTCCGATGTAGAGATGGAGACAACGAGTAGCATATCTTGAAGGGTAAGTTTGCTCAAACTCAGACGAAGAATGATAAACAGATTCATCCACTACCAACGTTATTCCGTCACCGATCCGTCCCAGTAACTTGAAGCGGTTCCATTTTCCGCATCGCAAAGGGTGGAGCTCAAACACGGAGATGAGTGTACGGCGCGCAGACTGACAGGAGCAGTGGAATGCAGGTGGAGCGCGCACATGGGAGTCACGGAAATGCCTCCGCGGGACCAACCGTTTCGTCCTCGGTATTGTCAGACAAGCGCATTCGCGCCAAAGTCCTCCAGTCGTTGCACGTAGACTGGTGACCCGACGATCAGCACAATTTGCCCTATGCAGTACGCACGTAACGCAACGGATAAAGCTGTGACTAAAAATGTTTTTCCTCATCCTGGGCGACCTTCTACAAAGAAACACTGCTTCTAGTGTTAGGATTTACTGTCGTCGTGCAGTGGGCAGTGCATATAGTCTCCTAGCCGCTGCTTGCCACAGTAAAAGGTGGTCGTCAATAATTTGCAGCCAGTGATGTCGCCGTGCCAACGTGAATAGAGTACTTGGATTCCATCCAAAGTGGCATTACATTGCAGTATATCTTCAAGCTTCAAGCTTCAAGCATGATCAGCGCAATTTATACTAGTAATAAGCGCAGCTGAGAAGTTGCTTTAGAGTGAAAAAAGTCCCAAGGATGGCAATTGGCAAAGTGCATGACGTACACAATTGTATATATAATATTATGTGTATACCCTCATGGATCCCAACTCGCTTTTTCTCGTACGACATGGGTTCTTCTTCACCCCCGGTCAAGCCGGCAAGCCCCAGTGGGCAGAGTACTAGTAGTAGTACCAATTCACCTCAGAATCGAAGCTGGTGGGCTAGATCGTGGCCCCTCGCACTGTTGGTTGCGCTGGGAGCTGCAGGAGGGACCTTGACTTGGTTCAAACCTGAGACCCATTCTTTAGATTATGCAGTCTGTTCTGTCAACCGCACAATCTACACAGTCGACTCAGATCTTCCCAATGTTCAATGCATCTTCGTACATGATACCCTCATTTCAGACACAGGTGATCTAGGTACGCGCGAATCAACGTGGCCTTGTTTATGCATCCAACTCACGCGCTGCGCTTGTGACAGAGGACATAACTTTACGCTGGCGGGATCGATGGTGGTCAGAGATCCCACTGGCAAGCGTCATTCACTTACCTTGGCCATTCAATTTTCTCGAGCCATCTCTGAGAGTGATAAACATCCCACCTGACAGTATTGTAGTTCCCGGCCTGACTGGTACGAAGCATCAACTTGAATCAAATTTCGAGGCCTCACTCTTGACCCTTGAAGATGCCCATGCTCATATGTTGCATTATGGTTTTAAGATGAATCTCAACTTGGAAGACTGTACCTCTGTGGATGGTTTGCTTCAACTGACTTTTGTAGTCTATCGTCAATTTACTGATGCGACATGAAAGATGTCTTGAGCCACTTGAAAGCTTATGTTATAGCACATCCTGACATTCTGGGCGATCCCACTCGATGGATAGAGGGCATGGGATGGGACCAGAATAAATGGCCTGGAGCGCAATATCCTCATGCTGTATGTATCTTTATTTGCTTTCTCTTCACATCCCCTCACAACACCAAAGAACGACTTTGACAGGGAACCACTTCTTCGCGGTCGACGGATATCTCTGGCCCGTATTGATGCTCACGCCTCCTGGGTATCCAACCGTGTGCTGCAGCTCATGGCACCTCTCCCTAAGGAGGATATCGATGGCGGGCTAATTATTCGTGACAAGCACGGAAAACCCACCGGTCTGTTTCTCTTCCTCAGAAGTTTTGTTCTTGAGGTAGTACCTCTTTGTCTGAAACCTATATGGAATCACAGGAATATTCGTCGATAATGCTATGTCTCTCATTCCCTCACAACCCTTCAGCGAGACCCGCGCGATAGAGTACTTCACCCGTGCTACTAGTGACGCACTCGCGGTGGGTCTGACTAGTGTGCACGACGCATTTTCTGTCCCAGAAGAAATACACTTCTACAGGAAGTACGCGGCCCATGCTTTCCCAAAAATTCTGAATTAATTATTTCCAGACTTTCAGAGACTCAAAAGCTACCTGTCAGTTCTTTGTTTACTTGAACGTAGCAGTTTACTGACACACGTACCCAGCTCCGGCTTTATCTCATGGGCAGTGTGAACTCTGATGATTACTGGGGAAGCCAGATTCCAAGACTGATCCAGCATGGATTTGGTGGACGATTGACAGTGCGCAGTGTCAAACTTTTCGCAGATGGTCGGTTCTGTTTCGAGTTGATGTTTGGTGTTTATATTCATCTTCAATAAATAGGTGCGCTTGGTTCATTCGGCGCTGCACTGCTTGAGCCCGTGAGCACCTACTCGTGTTGCCGTTCAAGCATGAACGTGCTTATATCAGAGATTTTAGTATAGTGATAATCCATCAACAAGCGGCATCATGCGGGTGCGCCCGGAAGCGCTGGCAAAGCTGGTAAAGGAGTTTTCGATCGATGGTTGGCAAATTGTAAGTGCCCGATATTCGTGATCTTTTTTCATCCTTGCACTAGCTCAACTATTTGACCCCTTACCCCAGAATATCCACTGTATCGGGGACCGGGCAAATCGTGTCGTACTTGACATTTATGATGATATACTCGCCAACGCTTCGTTTTCCGTAGACGCCTTGCGACCTCGTATTGAGCATGCACAAATCTTGACACTAGATGATATCAAACGAATTGGAAAGTTAGGTGGTAAGAGGCCCGATTCTTACTTTGCGTTCACGTTGTCGATGGTATAGGATTCCAGTGATACCTAGTGTGCAACCGACCCATGCGTGAGTCCGTCGATAGGCCTTGCCAACCGTCTGACTGACATATCTTGTCTTACAGGACAAGCGATATGTGGTATGCCGAAGATCGGTTGGTAAGTTCCCTCTTTTCGTCTATCTAGAATACATCAAACTGGGTGCCTATAGGGTCCAAAGAGAATCAAAGGCGCGTATGCATATCGAGCTCTACTCAAGTAAGTTACTTTATCTTCTTGCCCTTGTATTGAGGTACTGATACCCCACAGCGCATCTCCAACCAGAGTCTTACCCCTTGGCTCTGACTTCCCTGTCGAGGGCATCAACCCCCTTCTTGGTTTCTATGCTGCTGTTTCACGCCTCTCTGTAACAGGCGACTCGCCTCATGGTCCTGGAGGATGGTGAGATTCTGGCATACTTTCAAATGTGCTGATTCAAAAGTCATTGACTACCCTCTTTTTCTAGGTACCCATCCGAGCGCCTCACGCGCGCTGAAGCGCTCAAAGGCATGACACTCGATGCTGCATATGCGTCTTTCTCTGAA
This sequence comes from Suillus discolor, assembly GCF_016758755.1. Taxonomy (NCBI): domain Eukaryota; kingdom Fungi; phylum Basidiomycota; class Agaricomycetes; order Boletales; family Suillaceae; genus Suillus; species Suillus discolor. The sequence continues at coordinate 218,761 of NW_024541277.1, read as the reverse complement.
GATATTCTCGGTTCGCTTTCAATCGGGAAGAAAGCTGATTTCGTCATTCTGGACCGTGATATCATGACGGTGCCTATCGAGGATATCTTGAGTGCCAAAGTGACAGCAACTGTCATCGATGGGGAGGTCGTGTACGGAAATCTATGACCAGCGGCTATATCTAATGTGAGTTTTACCAAATTCAACAAGCTCTTGTTGGACTCTGCATGAACACTCGGATTAGGACCGGTACATTTGGTTTAGTTGAGAAGAATAGTTAGATACAATATACCCTTCGTGCTCATTTCCCGAATTGGTGCTGTGCGTGGGTGTTGTTGGCGTCAATGAAGACGGGTTGGTGTACCCAATGCAGCTGCTTGGTGAAATCATTTCAGTGAAGATTTTTCAAATACGCTCGCAGGGACATGTAGTTTTTCCTGTACAACAACGGGTCCATGTCACAACCACCAACGTTGACAAATACATAGCAGCGGAAGCATCATTAAGGTTGCAATGATGGGTCAGCAAGTAGACATCAGTCTTAAGATCAAGGCGTCAATTGTGTATGCACAATCATCCTTTTGCTATGGCTCTAACTAACCAGTGTAGCATTGGCAAGAAACGTTGGTGTCATTACTGACATGTTCTTAGATAATGTCCTGACTCGCTACACTTCAATTGAGGACATTGTGAATGTCTTGCAGCAGGTATAATGCAGAGGGCCAAGGTGCAGCGTCGATTAGATAATGAGTGAGTTTGGGTCTGATGGGCTGGTTGTTGGATGGCTGGTTTTTTTGCACTTATGTACATGATTCTTCGATGAGGAACCCCTTCACCACCGAGCCTGCCAATGCAACCGCTTTCCGCAAAGCTTCACGCAGTTGGTTGGGTTATCAAAATGAAGGCAACAGCGACGTTACAATTTCAAAGTCGACTGTTAAAGTAAGCCAAGTCATTGGGTCTAAGGTAATTCGTTGAGTATATATAGAGATCAGAGAATGGTCCATTGACAATGCACCAAAACAGCAGGGTATGACCTAGTTCTCATGTGGCATCACGTTTCGTCCCTATCATCGCCATGTATCGATCCAGCACTCTCGAGACCTGCCTTGCTCACTCGTCTCATTGGCTGCAAAGTGTTCTCATCCACCGGAGCCCGCCTGGCATGTCGATACCGTCCCTCCCGGTCCCTTATCTCCACATCTTGGCCCGTTTCCTCTCCTGTTTCTTCCTCCTCGCGGTCCCATGAAGGCATTGGAGGCAAGCTCTCTCTGACATGCGCTGGTCGCCTGCCTGTGCCCACACCGACGTCGCCAACACTACTTTCACTCGCTGCAGTAGATGGCTTAGGCTTCGTCATACGCCCGAGCTCTGCTTCCTCAAATGCCATGAGTTCGCTTACAAACCCGATATTCGGGCTGATACCTTTGCGGCGCTCTAGCACGAACTGGTATGCGCGTGCTAGCGGCCAGTGGTGGCTGTGGATAAGGTACGCCATCACTGCGGTGACGCTACGTGATTTGCCGGCTTTACAGTGCACATATGTGGGTGCGTTGTAGAGAGCGGCTTCGTCTGCGCCAGGAATTAGTCCATGTACATCGAGGAACGTATGATGGAAACAAGAAAAGCTTTGAATCGAAAACTCAATTCTCCACCGATAGAAACATCGAATTGTGACAAAAGCGAAGTACTTACCAAGCACATCACAGGCCTCACTCAATCCCTTGCGTACTCCTTCCTCCTCGACACAATCCCTCATTGGAATATGCACATACCGCTCGAACCGTTCCCGAAGCATTAGCCCACGATCGTCTGTGCATTCAGCCGCAATGTTAATGATTCGCTTCACACCTAGCGATTGTAATTCGGAGACATGTGAAGGTGAAATGAGTTCAGGGCCGAGGAAGAGGAAGTTAGGGAGGATCGTAGAGATGACGAACTCTTCGCGCTCGTTTTCAGCATCGGAGGAAGTGCCACTGGGTGTGGATGTTGTGGGCGTCGGCTTGGCGGTAGATGGTGTCATGGGCATTTGCGGAGATGGACCCGCATTCCCAAGGCAACTACCATTGGTAAGATTGAAATTAAAGCTCGAGTTAAATGCGCTCGCTGGAGGTGTGTGATTGGAATGGAGAAGTGTGAGATGCGACGGGGATGCGGGTGGAGGGTGAAGGAATACAACCTGTTGTGAAGGTGTAATAGGGAGCGTTGAGCTGCGCGCTGGAGCTGTGTGAATATGAAGCCGCGGGAGAGTTGTCACAGCATGTTTGATGGGTTTTGCTAGAGTCTGCCCGCACACCGCACTATCATTCGCTACATCACTGATTTCGTTTGTCTTGACACTGTCAGCGTTGAGGGTATTTGATTTCCGTGGGGGAGGTGGTCGGCGAAAGGCAAGTTTGGAAGGTGGAGGGTCAGAATCCACAGGGCTGTCAAGACTGAGCGAGAGCCCAGGCATAATTGGTAATGGTGAGTGTCCTGGTCTTTCCATTTCGCCCCCATGGTCTTGATCTTCCCGTTCGATCTGCACGCTGCTACTGAGCCCAGCAGCGCTGTGGGTGTCGAGTTGAAGGAATGCCCTTCCCTTTGCACTCTTGGGTTGTTTTGGCAGTTGCAAAGAGGCTTGGGAGGGAGAAGGAGGAGAATGGGGTGCATTGATGATGTACTTTCGGAGTCGTGCATGAAGTTGAGCACCTACAATTCCTCCGCGAAGATACCACACCTTGTCCGGGTTCAGGAACCGTGCAAGAACTGAAAGCAGGGCCCATGCAATGACGCCCGGATTATCTCTCTCCCGTTCATCAGTCTCTTCTCCATGAACAATGACGACATCTCCGTCAATGTCCCAGGAATCGAAAACTTCTTTTCCCTCATCATTGGTGATGAACTGGCGAAGTGATGCGAAAGTCGGTAATGTGCGTTTTGAGCGCTTAAGAATTAGGGACGGCATGGCGATATTAATACTTCCTAAAAGGTGAGTCGCGGCATAGGCAACGTGAGTGCGGGCGTCGATGAGGAGTGGACGAGTGGGAGAGGCGAGACGAATGAGTAATTCAGTAGGATCCATAGCAGAAGTGGGAACGCGGGGGGATGGCATAGACACGGAGCGTTGCTGAGGCTTCCGGACACAGCTTAGAGGTTCGGGGGGAGATGAGGCAGGAGGACTGGGGAAGTGGATGTCAACGGGGGTAAGATACGTGCTGCTTGTACTTTTTTGAGAAGAAGAATCTGAGTCAACTTGCCGCTGGCGGTGGTGTTGATCTTGGCGCCATGGAATAGCGGCAACGCTTGGAACAGCAGTCTTTGGTAATCTGCTAAACGAACGGATTGGTCGAAGACGAAGATTTTTCTGTACAGATTGGCGTAGCTGAGCAAGTGCCGCCAAGTCTCGTGATAACTCTTCTGCATCAGGAATGTTTAAGGCTATGGGGCTCGAGGACGAGGAAGAAGGTGAAGATAGTTGCAAGAGCTCATCATCCGATGCAAGCGGAGATTCTGATATTGATTCAGAAGACGTATCGAGAAATGCGTTCGACTTGGAGTCGAATGAGTGTGATCTTGACTGGATTGTTAAATTTGGTGGGCGTAGTCTCGTCATGTTCTCGGATGTCATTACAGCTTGAAGGAGTATCACTCCACCAACGTTTTATAGTGACTTCAAAGTCACCAGCAGTTCTAGGTTTGCACAGGCTCTCCTGCTAGCAGAAAATCAGTTAAAAAAACCAGTAACAGAGATATGAACTCAGAACAATAAAAAAGAGCGCTCTCACCTGTCTTGGTTACTTACACTACTTGGTTACTCGGATTCGGAATACCTCCTGACCCCGCGAGGGCCGAGACCCCGGCCGGCCGAAGTTGCTCTATATATGGCCCATAATTAATTAATTCATTACGTTTGTGGCTACGTGTTCGAGAAGAAGTTGACCGCCGTGACTGGACGTCCATGGCCAGCTTCAAGCTCCAATGCATATTTTTCTAGGTGCATCCCTCATATTGCATGTCGCATACCGTGCTCGCTGCACTGAATAATGTGTATTGCAACATAGCATTTCACACAGGACATTTATTATAAATTGAATCCATTGTCCAGTTGATGATCACCAACCAAGCAGATCCGGTCCAGGACAATCCTGTTGGGCATTACAGGGTTCGTGTGAGATTCACACTCCACTGGAGGATCCTGTCGCAATGCTGCCTGACCTGCTGATTCGCGTAGTCGTATGACACCCGTTTCTTCCGTACTTACCCCTGGAGATCGAGCACTTCTGGCAACCACAAATCTGAACATTTAAGCGCTGATCGTGACCAATTGTGCTCGCCTCTGCAGATCTGAGGCTCTGCCGACCTACCTGTTTGGCCGATTGATGTCGCAGTCATTAAGATCGTCAGGCATGCTACCGCAAGGAGGCGCATAGTATGTGTATAATTATGCATCACTATCAAGATATATGTGTCAAGGTCCGTGTAAATACTGATCCAGGGGGTGACAACAAGAAGTATCCGCGAGCATCAGAACGATTTCTTGCCCACATGTATCCTCATCGCTGTCCCGTGGATCTGGTCAACATTTGATCGAGCTAGGGGGCTGATCAGCACTGAGCAGCAGTGAGGCAACGAGTCTTTTTTCCCTCAGTAATAATATCCGTCTTCTCTATAATATATTATAGGTTCTCTCATCTTTTGAGATCCGTTGGCACAGTTTGGGCGCAATCTTATCTTGGCGAAGATAAGAATAAAAGACAGGTTCCTATCCCTCATGGACTGCCTTGCAGGACTTCAGCACAAAAATTCTTGGAATTAAACCGTTGAGCTACTAGTGGATGCGGTACAAGGGGCTGCAGTCGACTGAGTAGCGAAAGCCAGAGCCGTTGACTCTGCTACCTCGGCACTCCACGCCCTTCGCCTCACAACGCGAAGAATCAGCATTTGAGGGGAAATACACTAAAAACGAATTAGCAACAGAATTTTGGACATGGAAGCTGTCACCACTCACAGTAAACATGCCATACAACGAGAGGAAGATAATTGAGGAATAGCTGACAAGGCCGAATGACACGAGAAATGCGATCCCAAATAATGTGTATGGTACCGCAGACTCGACAACAATGGCCACTATAGTGAAGTAATCCCTCGAAGCTTCGCTACCAAAATGATGTCGCATGCGCCTTGCACAAAAGATTATGCGGCCACAGATGAGACAGGTAGCAAGGACGTTGAGGCCAATGGTCAAGCAGATATACACCAATCCAACATGTGCTTTCAGCCCCTCATAGAAATTGTTATTCGGGGAGGCAGCAGTGATGAGGTTTAAAATCCCTACCACTGTTGATCGACTGAGTAGCTGCAAGAGAAGAAGAGGACTAACGAACCGAGAGATGATAACCAGAGGCAACAGGGGACGAAAACCACGCTGTAACTTCTATGCCAGACCGTGAAACATCGCATAATCTGATTTAGTATCAGTACACTCTTTCCGAGACGAAATAGAGAGTACACTCACGAGTAGACCATCAGTTATCAACTGCAGCAGGGTGGACGCCACCGCACTCATCGTCAGATACCACGCTGACATGTTGGCATTAAAGTATGCGGACGCTCCACCAGGATAGCCTGGATGATTAATCCACATCTCCTGTCCCGAAACTAATCGTGTGGTCACGAAGATCGTGATAAGGAAGACTAATATAGTACTGAAGACCATGTAGAACTTGTCGGAGGGCCTGCGTTCTAATCGTTTTTCGAGGTATGCTTGCATGGTGCTGAGATACAGCATCAAGACCACACCTGTAGATTATCAAGTCAGGAATAACAACATCTCCATGGTCAGACAGAGTGCTTACCGTATAGAATGGAGTTGGAAACATTGCTAAAGTAGAACGAGTTTTGCAATATTATGTCGGACATGACTGCAGCAGCCTCAGGGCTCCTGGGATAAAACCTCAGTGGTTAGCATGCGTATCCTCACGAGAGTGCGTCTCATAAATAAATATCTCGAAGCCCTGACGTAGAGAATTCGAAGGCAGTGAATCCGATGCCACGGTGGCCCAATGTATACAGATCCTAGAGCAGGCAGGGCTGTCGCGGAGACATTGCACATTGCACATTGCTAAATACAAAAATGGAGATTTATTTTCACTTGTGCCGTGACTTTCACAAGCTACTTACCAAATATTTGCGAACACGCGCCGGTGCCACACAAAAGACAAAAAAAGTGGGCAAGTTCAACATCAGCAAGGGAAAGACAACTGAAGCACCTTGAGCATGATCACCATCGACATCTCTTTGTTAGAAGTTTGGAATTCGGGTGAGGGAAGGTACACGCTAGACCTGGGATCGGCGCGACGACAATGATGCGCAAGTAGTATGTAGAAACGCTGGTTAGTAAATCTTTATTAATGATTAATGGGTACTATAAACACTATTATAAGTACTAGTGGTTGAGTGGGCCCATCAGTAAACCAGTGAGGCTCAGATATTAGTACTAGATTTTGTAGTGGTCATGACAAAATTTGTGAACATACACCAATGGGGGAGACGGTCTCGTGGCAGACTTTCGCCGTCCCATGCACCGTAATCAAGTCTAAGGCTCATAACAATATTTAGTTTTAAATTAGGCCCAGGGCTCAGGCGTAACGTGATTGAGTCAGGGTCTGCAGTCAAACCTAGTGATCATGAGGCGCCGCCACTCACTATGCCTGAGGCATGAAAGGTACTTGGCTGCGGTGTCAGATGGCCGGGAGACAGTTTTGGCGGCATTCAGGGGACCTTGGCAGGCCTCAGGCTAGGGACGTGCGAGGGGCAAAGTGCCAGATTTAGTTTAGGAGTGAGCGCAGCACGTGGTGCAAAGGCCGCGCCAACGCATGTACAAATTTTTTTGTATTCCTCGCACCACTAATCACCCGCATCTCCTTGTCTTACTAGGGTTCGGCGTTGCCGAATTTAACCTTGCTTGTCTGCACTCTTACTAAGCAGATACACGCAGATACACGCAGCTGCTATATTCTCTTGTATTGCTTCGTACAGTGCTACGTTGTGCTACATGTTTGTCAGTAATTGATACTGTTCGGCGTTAGTTGCGAATTTATATGCATGTATACAACCAGCTAACCTGTTTAGCAGGAAATTGATCAATATCATCTCAGCTTTGGTTACGTCGGTTATTGTGTTTTCGACGGATTGTGTTTGTTTCACGATCAAGACACTACCACTAATAGTTTCTTGGTTACCACTCATGCTTGCCATCCGCGCCAGGACATGGTTTCTTGGCATCAGTAATCTTGGATTTTCGACGAACACCGTGTACTTGCATGTCAGCGTTATATCAGTGTTTGGCACTGTTGTGAAAGTGTGTCGCAGGTGTTGTCGCGATGCTGTACAGTCGTCTGGGTCGTGCTGTCTCACCCAGTAACTGATGTATAGGTCGTCCAGCGTAGGATCTCCAAGTACTCCATCACGAGCTGGCACCGGTACTAGAAAAGGCCTGTGGCACCCCGCGCCGTAAAACAATGCTTTGAACAGATGCACGAAATGCTGTTGAATGTGATTACTTTACTGCTACGCATAGTAGTGCGTATTCAATCTCCACTCAATATCCACGTTGTGAAATATCTTGGTAACGGAGTCGTTGAAATTCCAGTCTACTGACAATCGCATGTGCTTTTCTTCAATGTGGTGCCATAGCGCAGGACAACGGACTCCACAGGCTTTTCCGATAAATCCCGTTCCTTTCGCTAGAATAGCAGACTGGATTTCCTTCACAGTGAGCTGTTGGAATGCGTTTTGGAATTGAGTAGACAAAGAGTGACTAGTTTCTTCGATATGTGTAGCCTTACTATCTGCTGCAGTCATGATGCACGAATGAGCATCTGGAAAGCGCTGCACACTAGCCACTAAGTCACTGCGTTTGCGTTTTTCTGCTCGATTCAGATTGTCGTCTCCCGTAGCAGCTATGATTTGCTTCATGGTTAAGTTGTCAAGCGCAGAATTGAGCTTTTGCGACATAGTAGATGGTACTGGATTGTGATTGTAGAAACAAAGCCGTATACAGTTTATTGATATCTATTATTGTTTATTATTGGCAGAAAATCCCACACACATTGTCGCATGCCATATGACCTTGCAAGCAAGGTGACAATGACCTTCTGCTAGCTTGCTGCTCGATCGAACAGTGCATTTGTGGAATCTCGATACAAATCTACCTGTGAACCCCTTCGCCACGAAGCTGGCGTGTATTGTGTAACTCTTTCCGCTGATGGAAAGCTGCTAGTAATGGGTCGCAATGACCACAATGCGCACTTGTGGGACATCCATGTCATACTAAGAGAAATTGATCTCGATGACCTATTGTCTAATGTGAATCTAAATACATCGCCCAGTCTCTATACTGACGGTGTTCTTTCTTAGCTACCAAAAGATGAATCGAAAGCGTGCATCATCTCATGGCTCTTTAATGATAGAGCACATCAATCTCCAACTCATATAGGACGTAGCTGACAAGCCGTTTTTGAAGGTATGTAACGTGTTTTTCAACATCTTCGATGCTCTTAACCTGACATTCCAGGTTGATACTATGAGACAGCTCGAGGATGCTTGAATCACATGTTTTTTGACTGCACGCAGGGGCGCGTTCATGTGGGTCGTTATCATATCAATCGGCTCTTATGCTAACCTCATGTTCTCAGTACTCCGCAACACGCCATATCCATATCCAGCCCTCTGCATGTCGTGGCAGTAGTACTCTCGCCTTCTTGAGGTCACGTCCACGTGCAGCCATTAATCGCTTCTCCTCGTTCTTCCAACGCTCTCCTTCCATCGAACACGATGCAACACCATTTCAGCAGCACCCTAGGCAATGTTCTTCTCACCGACCCCTGTTGTGGATATTGCGGCCGAGGATAAAAGGGTATTATATTCACTTGACTATACCCCCGCGGGTGCTCATGTACTTGATATACATCAGTAAATCATGAGTTCACTTCTTACCCACTTATATCCAACTTTTTCGCACGATTCAGTAGGAAGTCGTGTAAAGGCGACAAAAGTAAGAGCAACTTTTTTCAGTAGATCTCTCTCCTCAAATTCAACTTATTCCCAACTTATTCCAACTTATTCTGACTTATTTTACGAGACTCGTGTGAAACGGCACATTAAAAAGCTGTTTGAGTGAGAAATAAGTAGTTTAAAAGTGCGAAAAATAGAGACAAAAAGGTGTCTAGAAGTAGTCCACAAATATGAGTGAGTAGAGGAAAAGTAGTCCAGAGGTGCGAAAAACGGAGACAAAAAGTAATCTAGATGTAGTCCAAAAATGCGAATAGAAAATTCTTGTTATCAAATCACCGGAAGGGGGGGAAGATGCATTAATGTCCCGATGGTGTAAGGTACTGGGGCAAGCAGAGCGTTCGGAAAATGAAGGACGAAACCAAGAAGTATTCTGTTGGACATGCAGCGGTCAGTAAAGCATATATCAAGTAAAAACTACTTACAGAGCATGGCACGTTTGCCCTTCGGTTTCAGTGAGTCCTCAGAAGTAGCGTTTTGGGCTGCTTGCCGCTGACGCACCAAAGCAATCGTGTCTATCGTGTACTTCATCCCTCGCCTCTGGAGGGATGCATAGTATTCCGATGTTGCCAAGCCGCAGTTTGCCTCTGAAAAGGCTGATGCTATAGTGTTGTCCTTACTGGTAGATTTGTTGCGCTTCAGGGGCGTTTTGCAGGCCTTAATACTGCCCTTCACACTGCTGGTTCCAGTGCTGAACGTATCGGCAAAATTCTTCGGCTTTGCAGCAATATTGAAAGCATGTTTGAGCTGCAAAAATAGACTGTTAATCAAAGTTAAAACCCACAGATATGACCTACAGCAGCGGCACTTGCAGCGATGACACCTTGCATGCCATTCAGCCGTAGAGCATCTGTGTTGAGTGCTGGTACATCGAGGGATCCGGCAGTTGCGTTGATATGAGCCGACTCGATCATTTCCAGTATGAATACCGACCGATAGATCTTGTTTGGGTCGCAATTATCCAGGTCCTCATAGAGAAAGGCCCAGTTCTCGAGAAGACTTGCTGCTAGCTCCTGTTCATAGTCGTCCTCATCCTCCTCCTCGTCGATGTCGTTATCTTTAGAGGTGGCCAGAAAGTTGGTGATGAGGGCAATGGCTGTTGATTCGAAATTGCTGCGCCAGGAGCAAAGACGTTGATTCACCTTCAGGTAATAGTTAAAATAGTCGGATACAAAAATAAGAGTGAGACATACCAAGCCCATAATGGGACCTTTTGGTTGAACATTGTGATTCATTCCTGGAAATGCAATGTCAAAAATGGCCTGGAGTGCTGGGTGTAATTTTTCGGCCTCAATGCACCAAAAATTTGGCTGAGCACCTGCCCAAAGAAAAACTGTCGGGATAAAGCTCCTGCGCCATGCGCCATCCTCCAGCATAATTGGTGGGAGATCCGTGTTTCCCCATTGGTTGCCAGATTTGGGCTTTGTCGCCAAGTCAGCAGACATCAAACTAGATTCAGAGATTGTTAGAAGTGCCGGTTCCAATTTCGGTTTCTTGAGTGGTTTCGGTTTCTCGGTGCTAGCGACAGTCACACTAGTCTAGTAGAGTATATCTTAGCATCATAAAGACTAAAAAAACACTCACCTTTGTAGTAGTGCATGTTGGCTTAAGAACCTCTACAATTGAGGAAGAATCTTCATCGACCAACATACTATTAGAGTCAGTGACGAACTCATCCTCTTCCCCCTCCTCCTCCTCAATGTCATCTGGATCATAGTCTTCGGAGGAGCCTATCAATCTGGCTTCCTCAATCGTTCTCTTTGTCGATGAAGCTGCATGAGGCCGGGCCTGCTCCAGGGCAAATCTCACTATGTCAGCTTGTTGACTAAATGGCAGCAGATGAAACAGTGTCGATACTTGTACTTCGGACATTCCATCATCCAAACTTTCAGCGATCTGTACGACAGACTAAGTTAAATACTGTGAGTGTGCATCAAACAAAAGTGAAAATGAGAGACTCACCTTCATTCCTGCCTTCCCTTTCACACTGTCTGCGAGAGCAGCCGGATGCTCTTTGGAATCCTCATCACCATCCTCATCACCATCTTTTTCATTGCCTCCGTCCTCACTATTGTCCAATATAGAACTGTCCGATGAATCTGTCAAGGAAAGTGGTGGGTCTTTTGCAAATGAGATTGTGGTTGCTGCAGTCTGACTCGTCTTCAGCCGGGTTGTTGCTGACAAAACAGAGCCACCTGAAGGTTCAGGTTCAGCTCTCACAACAGGGGACACCGCTGACTCGGTCTCAGGTTCCAGGCGATTTTGCCAGTTGTTGACCTTCCCTGCCAAGCATTTTTTATTACTAAGTGCCCAAGTCAGTGTCATAAAGCGCAGCGTGGATTCGGTGAGCATCAACATGATGGTGAGAAGACAAGTTCACTGACAGTACATGATTTCCTTTCTTGTCAGTATCGGGTACTTCAACTTCGATTTGCTGATCGCCATCAAGGATTTGCCTTGTTGCAGCCTCATGCAGCTTCTTCTTTGTCTTCTTTGTGATCTCATTCCCAACCGCTCCGCTACTTCCTTCCCCTATGCCACCAACACCCTGACTCTTCATGCCGCCTTGACCCTTCATGCTGCCTTGACCCTTATTAGCCGGTGCTGGGGCCACAGGGAGACTGCTAGAGGTAAGCTCATTAGCTGCAACTGCCCCATTCAACTTTTTCTTGACTGGTCTAGCACAAGGTTTCACCGGCTTCGCTTTCGCAGCTGACTGAGTGCCCTGCTCCACCTCCATGGCAGCCTCGATACCTGCGATATGGTCGATTCCATGCTGCAGGGCAGCTTCCTGTGCAGCCTGCGCCTCCTTGGCACGCTGTTTGTCTTCTTTGATCTGGGCTTAAGTACGTCGTTTTTTTTTACCTTCAAGAAGCACAAGCCCAGGGCGTTGTGTGGCGTTTTTGACACGTGTACGGCGAGGGGAGATGGGAGGTGCCATAACAGATATGAATGGCAGGCAAGGAGAGGAATGCGGCAAAGGACATTGATTATAAAAGGTGAGTCAAACATAGTGCAATGTACAAAATTTCCTAAACGCAAACAAACAACCCTTCAGTAGCACTCGATACCATTTTTCCAAGTCCGCCTATACTCGCTACAGGTATGTATATTCACCTCCAACATTTACTAGGCTAATGAGCACTGTCAACAACAGTCCCTCCTGCACTCAGTCTCCAGTCAAGTCCATCAAGCATTTTTACACATCACCCTCAAACATCGGCAAGGGCGTACCACCCCTCCCTCCTGTACTCAGTCTCCGGTAAGTTCATCTGCATTTTTTCACATATTAAATACTCAAGGCAAGGGCGTACTACAACAGGTTCTGAGGATCATGCCTCAGTCACATTGCAAGCCCAGCAGACTATGCATCCCTTGTATGAAGGCAGGGTGCAACCGCTGGTTTAGGAATCGGTCGGGGCATACTCAGCATGTGAACGCGAAGCACCCCATTTTCCTAACACCACCTGCACCAACTCAATTGCCACCTCATCCACCAAGCCCTGGGCTTGGCCCCATGGACTTTGGTAACACCGGTCCCATGGATGATGAAGATCCTCCGCAAGTAAGGGCGGAATTCTTTGGCACTGGTGACCAGTTGTATAGAAATTATCACCCTTTCTTGTCCAGTAAGTTCAACCGCTCTATTTTTGTTTAACAGTACTAAAAATATACCTACATTATACCTACATAGCTCGTCCCTGTGATCCTGAGGGCGTATTCCTTCCACCAGGAACTCCTCCACCACCACTCACAGAAAAGTCACCGGACGACTGGACTCCCTACAGGAGCTGCGTCGAATTTGAGCTGGCCGACTACCTATTTACGAAGAATCAAACTCCTGCCAATTCGATTGACCAGCTCCTGAACATTTGGTCAGCTTCCTTGATCCAAGCTGGGGGTAAACACACTCTGTTCTCCGATCATCGCGACCTCTACAGGACGATTGACAATACTCCCCTCAGCGACATTAAGTGGCAATCCTTTTCAGCCAAATACACCGGCACAATTCCAGATGAAGGTGCCCTGCCCTGGATGGAAGATTCCCATGAAGTTTGGTTTCGCGATCCTCACGACGTTATTTGAAATATGCTCGCTAATCCAGACTTTGCTGCGGAGATGGATTTTCAACCCTACCGTGAGTTTGCAACAGAGAATGATGAACACCAATGGAAAGATTTCATATCCGGAGATTGGAGCTGGGCTCAGGCTGTATGTCTTTCATTATCTCATTGTGTATGTCTCAACTAAGGCATCTACAGGACAAGATATCCGAAGATCCTGACACTCATGGCTCCACATTCGTGCCGGTCATTCTTGGAAGTGACAAAACAACCGTTTCAGTTGCCACTGGGCAGAATGACTACTATCCACTCTATGCCTCCATTGGTAACATTCAGAATAATATGCGTCGTGCTCATTGTAATGCTGTAGTTGTCATAGGCTTTCTTGCAATGCCCAAAAGTAAGTGGTCACTTGTTCCCTGTTGCATTGTTCTGACATCTTAAAAAGCAACCAAAGAGCATGCCGAGACACCAGGCTTCCGAAATTTCTGACACCAACTCTTTCATTCCTCACTTTCATTCATCCTCAAGAACCTCAAGCCTGCTATGACGAAGCCTGAGGTCACACACTTCGGGGATGGCCATTACCATCGCGTGATCTATGGGCTTGGACCTTACATTGCGGACTATGAAGAGCAGGTGCTGCTCGCCTGTATATTTCGAAATTGGTGCGCCAAGTAAGTTTTTCTCGATGACCTACTGTTATTTATGCTTATGCCGAGCAAGATGTCTTTCACGTCACGGAAACCTCGATGATGTCAGTCTCTGTTGATCTCATACAGATGCCCTAATCGAAGAGTGCGACTCTGGAACCTTGCATTCGGAATATGGTATAGTTGGCGAGCTTGTGGTAACTTGTTCCCTTAGTTTCATTAGTACTTAGATTCACTCATGAATGCAGCCGTTTATGAACAATTTCCCCCGCATTGATATTCACAAGTTGCTTGCACCTGACATTCTCCATCAGCTCATCAAGGGGGCATACAAAGATCATTTGGTTGATTGGGTAAAGAAGTATCTCCTGCAGACACATGGAAAGAGGCAAGCTAATATTATCCTAGATGACATTGACCGAAGGTGCGTTTTCTTTACTGTAATTTTACTTAGACTTAATTTTTCATAGAATTGCGGCAGTCCCTCCATTTCCTGGATTGCGTAGATTTCCCCAAGGACGTCATTTCAAACAGTGGACAGGTGACGACTTGAAAGCACTTATGAAGGTAATCTACATTTTATTCTATACAAAATATTGTAGCACTGATTGTCTTAAGGTTTACTTGCCTGCCATTGAAGGATATGTGCCAGTGGATGTCGTGCGTTCCTTCCGGGCATTACTTGAGTTCTGTTACCTTGTCCGTCGTAACGTCATCAACGAGAAGTCCCTCTCTGAAATTGAAGATGCGCTGACTCGTTTTCATACATATCGTGAGATTTTCAAGATGACTGGAGTAGTCACTACTTTCTCACTTCCTAGGCAACACTCTATGGTTCACTATGCCCGCCTTATTTGACTGTTTGGTGCTCCAAATGGGCTGTGCTCCTTGATCACGGAGTCCAAACATATCAAAGCCGTCAAAGAGCCATGGAGGCGTTCCGGCCGATACAAGGCACTAGGACAGATGCTGCTAACTAATCAGCATTTGGATAAATTGGCAATGTCACGGGTGGATTTCCGTTTTCGTGGAATGCTTGCAGGTACATGTGTATCTGCTGTTCTCGCATCACTCGGTATGTTGCCGCTATCTCGTTTAATATGTAATTCTCATTCTCATTACTACTAGAACCATCAGCAGATGGACGACCTGCCACTACTATCTCCCCTGCGCAAAGTGATGTAGAAGAGCCCCATACTACTCACTCGGACCAACAAGAACCCAGTATACCAAAAAGTGCCAGTATGGCTGACACTGATGTTGCTGTGGACTTTGAGGACATTGACGCACTGATGTCTGTCCTTGCACACGTCGAACTTGCGCGAACATCTTGTATGTCATTTATTTATATTCTCTATCTTAATGTGCTAACTATGAATTCAAATAGAAGGGAAAAAGCGGGCACAAAGTGTCCCTGCACTAGCCAATGAGCTTGATATCCCACATCTGGCTGATCTTGTCTCGCAATTCCTCATCGGACAACTGTATCCGGACAAGGACCCTACCGAAGTTCCTGAGAGTATCATGGACTGCCCTCATTTCAATGGGAGGATACGGGTCTTCAATTCTGCAGTATCAATGTTCTTCGCACCGAGCAATTTGAGTGGGATTGGTGGGATGAAACACGAGTACATTCGCGTGTCTCCCAAGTGGAGAACTGGACATGCATGCAAAGATTGCGTGCTTGTCATTACTGACTCAAATGCTCACGGAATGCGTGGCATGGATATTGCTCAGGTACTCACATTTTTTTCCTTTCGACTCAGGGATGTACGCTATCCATGCACAGTTGTCTGCTGGTTCAACCGAGTTGGAAATGCACCAGATGACAATACCGGAATGTGGATGGTAGAGCCTTCCTCTGTTGATGGTCGCACACACTTTGCGGTGATCCATGTGGATAGTATTTTCCGTTCCACTCACCTTATTCCAGTCTACGGTACTGATATGCTCCCCCCGGCAATTAAATCCCACCACATTCTCGACATATTCACCCTTTTCTATGTCAACAAATATGCTGACCATCATGCGTTTGAAATAGCAGCTTAGTGTAACTCACTTTTTCTATTATTTTGTTTACTTTGTTCCTTGTCGCTCACTTTTCACCTTACTCACTTTTTGCCGACTTTTCCGCTTATTATATGTTGGTTACTTAATTTCAAAGCACGAACTTTTCACGTCCAAACAAATAGTGGGAAAAAGTGAAAATGAGTAACAGGTCACTTATTTAAATGCTAAAAAAGCTAGAAAAGTGAACTCATGATTTACTGATGTATTGCCCCACTCCATAACAAGATTCAAGTCACTCAGATCCAAGGACGTTCAAAGCTAGCCTGTAGCATTATCATTGCCCCAGGGAACCACCATTACCGATTCAATGACCATGTCAATTTTTTCTCGGTGTCATTAATATGTTGATCGAATTCTGTGTTGACATTTTCTGCTTTACCTATTCTGGGTTCATGCATGTATTGTTCCCGTGAGTGCAGAATCCCTTTCTTTTTAATTAGCAGGTGTGACTTGCTCGCTTTCAGTACGGAGTCCCAAATCAGGAATGAATATATGCTGTGATATTACGCACATGTAGAATTCAGACTCGATGCCCAGTTTGTGTTGTGACAAGGCCGCTGTATCAACATTCTTGGGAAAGTTCGAAGTGACACACTGGCGGTTTCTGAATTTTCCCACAAGCTAGACTGAAATCAAAATGGGATTGATAAATAAAGGATTTTCAGTTTAAATTTTGATATCGACACAACAACACATTTAGATGCATGATGAATTGACAGAGAAAGTGACACATTTTGACAAAACTTTTAAGTCCTGTCCAAATAGATAAGGATATTGGAAGTTTTCCGCTTAGGAAAATGAAAATGCAGATACGAAGTTTTGTAATCCAATTATATCCATTGGTAAATGGAAAATTTGAGCACAGAAAATATTCTGTAAAATATTATATAATGGCCAGCATTCTCATTCCGGTTAAAAATTTAAATTTTCCCGATGGTGAAATGTGATACAGAAAATGTGAAGTTTCCTGCATGGTAAAATGACATGGGCACTGGCTGTGCATTCAGCGGGCATTCATTGGGCGTTCATGAGGGATTCATCGGGCATTCGGTACACGGAAGAGCGCAACAGAGAATCAAGTGTTTATTGGTAAGTGATATGGTATGGTATAGTACGGGTATGGTACGATAATGGTCACGTAGTCGTGCGTACCTGTTCTACAAGACAGATTTGATCGAAACGCAAATTAATAGAAGTCGAAGGAGCGATTACAATATCCATAGTGTTCTTCTTAATGTTACATTTAGCTACATTACAAATGGAACCGCGATGACTCCCGTCCAGAACAAGGCACTGTTGGTTTTTTTTGCGGGGAGGGGCTGGGCTCAGATCTGTGACTGGTATATGATAGTGCTGAATCGCGGTGCCTGCACTGTTCGATGAGCAAAACACTGCAACACAACCATCGGGAGCAGGTCCATTTAGACCGAGGAAGGGATCAGGACAGGCTGTCGATACAAACTGGTTGTGTAGCCTGCCTCCCATGAAGGAGGGCGAGACTTTTAACATCACGTGATGTGTGTTGAGCTTGGAAGAAAATTCCTTCTTCATCAGCCAAGCTAGCGGGCCTAGGACAAAATAAGGTGAATGTTATAATGCCTTCGTAGAGAGACTCACCCTCTTTGAGTTTCTCCGTTCGAGCATCGATGCTATCTAGTGTATCGTTGGCATTGACAGTCCAGGGGTTGGATTCAGTAGTCAAAGAGTTGGGATTGACACTGGGCAAAGGATTACCGGCCTGATCCTTGGGGCTGGAGGTCCAGGCGGTCCACATGGATGTCGACGTGCCTGTGCCTGTGATGGCAACTGATGAAGGAACTTTTTCGGGTGGGGGGGTGATGCTTCGAGGTTGTGCGGCCAAGTACGATCTTCTCCGCATTTCGCAGAAAGACAACATGTCTATTCCTTCAAGTATCGATCCATTTAACCTCATTCTGTACCTAAACACATATAAGCAATTGATCCACCATGAAATGTGCATGACGCTTTCCTGCTTGCAACATCCTTGAGTTCTATCTTGATGCACTGCTGCCCATGCACGGCAACAGTGCAAGTCTCGGAGGTGACACTGTACAGTGTGGCTCGGTAGCCCTTACGGTCGCCTCCAATGATAAATACCTCTTGACTGATTTCCTTTTTGAAAGAATCAAAGTTGGCGTTGCATATGAACGTCAACCTAGAAAAAGTCAGATATGCGTAGGTTGAGGAAAATATTACTAACGAGTGAATGGTCAATGTCAGAGAGTAGGGTCAAGCGAGCTTTTGGAAAGTCGATGCTTTGAACAACCCCTTTTGTCAGATACTCTGGCCCACGAACCACTCTTACAACATCTCCAGGTTTAACATCGTAACCCCTGTCTTTCGTGTACTGCAATGTCTGGAGGTGGGGGAGGTGGGACCACCAAATAAATGAAATGGGAACTGGAATGTTCAATGTTCCGTCCTGGAACCACAGACTGTCTGCTCCTTTGGGCAGCCAACGCACGATGCCACACTTCCCTATGTGCTCCCCAATAAGCACTTCTATATAATCTCCCATTTGGATGGATTCAACATCGGGGGGAGGCTTAAAGAGTTGCTGCATTGGTAGTTGTGCTTGCAACGTGTGGCTCAGAGGGCAGTAGTCTAGATAGTACTTTGAAACTTCCACCTATAGGTTGTGTTAGATGGTTTTGCAAAATGCTGAAGTGGAAAGAGGAGCCCCTTCAGTGACAAATTCTGTATTATACGGGCCACCCGGCCTACATAATATCCCGTATGAGACAGGCCAGCGGATTATGGGCCCATGTTGTGTATATTCTCGATGATGATGGATGGGCCGGGAAACATATTATTTCCGATGGAGACAGGTGGGCCCATGTATGCCAATGATATATATATCCTTGATGTTGACCGATGGGCCGGGGGAATATGATCATTCATGGAGATGGGTGGGCCCATCTGGGTAATATGTAGAGTAGGATATTATAGACAGCTGGGCTGAAGAGAGATGTAAGGCAAATATTGTTATATAGATGGGTGGGCTGATGGGGGTGTATTACATATATGGGTGGGCCGAGGTAGGGGAATATTACATAGATGGGTGGGCTGATGTGGGGTGTATTACATATACAGGTGGGCCGACGAAAGAGATATCAAATAGACAGGTGGGCCGAGGGTGCGATAAAATATTTATTACATAGACAGGTGGGCCGATGTAGGATGTATTATATAGACGGGTGGGCCAACATAGGATGTATTACATAGACAGGTAGGCCGACGTGGGGGATAATACATAGATGGGTGGGCTGACGTGGGGGAATTGTACATAGATGGGTACATATATGGGTGAACCTAGATATGTTTCATCAAGACATACAGCTGATGTAGCCACCAGCGAATCAAACATGTACACTATGAGTGCATATACCTACCATCGACCACCAAATCTAAACCCCTAAGCATGAAAACATGAATCGACCATGTGTGGCATTGACCAATAATTGAGGACTGAAGTGGAAAACCCCCAAACCAAGATTTACCAAGCCCCAAACCCCGAAATTGTGGACTGCCGGGTCTCGGGGGTGGGCACTCGGGACTTGGGAAATTTGGGGAGATCAATAAAATTTGATTTACAACCGAGTTGATTGACAAACACATTGACTTACCCATTTTTGAAATATATTTTTGTTGTCTCACATACTGAGTTCCGAGTTCCGGGACCCCCGAACCCCGAACCCCGGCAGTCCACAATTTCGGGGTTCGGAGGTTGGTAAAATGTGTATGGATATATGAAGGGTTGATTTAAACATTTTTAAAAGATGTCTCATATCAAATGTCAAGTCCCGAGTTTTGATTTCCGGGTTTCGGGAGTGCCGAGTCCTGAAGCCCGGAGTCCTGAAACCCGGAAATCAAAACTTGGGACTTGACATTTGATATGAGACATCTTTCAAAAATGTTCAAATCAATCTTTCATATATCCATACACATTTTACCAACCCCCGAACCCTGAAATTGTGGACTGCCGGGTTTCGGGTTTCAGGGGTCTCGGAACTCGGTATGTAAGACAACAAAAATATCTTTCGGGGTTCGGGGGTTAGTGAAATGTTTATAGATATACGTAGGTTAATTCAAACATGTCTGAAAAATTTCATTCATCTCAAATGTCAAATCCTGAGTTCCGGGTTTCGGGACTCGGCACCCGGCAGCCGGTACCTGGCACTTGGGGTTCGGCACTGAAAATTTGACATTTGGGTGTTCGGGTTTCGGGTGATATCTAAATCACAACAGCTTCGAGTTCTGCCAAAGCATGAAACTTGAAACCCAGTGTGCAACATGTCCATTTTTTATGTACATTACACAATTCATTGAGTTCTGAGTGCCGAGTGCCGAGACCCAAAGCCCGAGACCCGAAAATATGTATGCAACATTTCCATTTTTCACTTGTTGCACAAATCACCGAGTTTCAAGTGCCGAAACTCGAAACCTGGTGTGCAACATGTTCATTGTTCATTTACATTACACAGATCATTGGGTGCCAAGGGCTGAATATTGAAACCCAAAGCCCGAAAACATGTATGCCACATGCCCATCTACTCATTGCACAAATCACCAAGTGTCGAGTGCCAAAACCCGAAACGCGGTACTTCAAATGGACATGAATTCTGTCTTTGTATGTATTATCCATTGGTGTAGGGTTGAAATAACTTGGGAATTGTATTTGTCAGTGCTCGGTAGTTGGTAGTTGGTAGTCAATATAGGCAAATGATAATGAAAAATGAAAGTTGTTATTACGCTTAACTTCCTTACCGAAGGTTGTAGTCCGAGTCTAGGGGAGTGTATTGGTAGTCTTTTCTTGTCCATCAGTTATCATTTAACCGAGATATAAGCTAAAGAAATCTGAAACATTGGCGATAATGAAAAATGAAAGTTATTATTATGTTTAAGTTCCTGAACAAAAGTTGTAGGCCGAGCCAAGGTGAGTGTATTGGTAGTTTTTTCTTGTCAATTGGTTATCTCGTTACTCGGTACTCGGTACAAGGGAATCAGTACTCGGTATTTGGTTCTGATACTCGATACCCGAGAATCAGTAGTCGGGTACTCGGTACTCGGTTCTGATACTTGGTACCCGAGAATCAGTAGTCAGGTACTCGGTACTTGGTTCTAATTCTCGGTACCTGGGAATCAATAGTTGGGTACTCCAGCCAATAGTCCCGAGTCCTGAGTACTGATACTTGGTATTCGGTAGTCAGGTTTGGAACTTGGGTCTTGGTTTGGTTATCATTTGACTGAGATATTGGTAGGCAATATTGGCACTCGGAGCTTGAATACTGACTATCAACTATCAAGTGTCGGGACTTGGTAATCGGTAGTTGAGACTTGGTGCTTAAATGGATATTGCATATATACATAAAAATACAAAATATGTTCCTATGTGTTCATTTCTAGGTGAATAGACTTTGAAATTATATCTCAATCATCTATTCAACAATAGAAACAATGTATCAGGAGCTCAGGACCATAGGGTAATCCTTTATTGTATAGTGTACCTCCCCCTCTTCTGGTGGTTCACCCGCTGGGGTTTTTTCCCTGTAGGACTGGACCTCAAGGACTGTAGGGAGTCTATTCCTGAGCATATTCGGAGTAGATATATCATATAACCAGCCCAGGACACACAGGATCCTTCTCCAGGAACAAAGCATAGACAATTGCACTTTTGACTTTTTTTCATGATTTTCAGTATCTTGCCCTTGGATCCATGATCCAACCTTTTGATATATAATGAGCATAGCTTATATTCTTGCTTCTTATGACCAAGATCAGCTCACAATAGGCTGGAGTTTGTGAGCTAGTGTGTATACTTGCCATTTTGCCTGATAAGGGGCCCATGCCTTCAAAACATTGAATCTTCGTAATCAGAAACCTGGGGTACATTTCAAATATCTTAAGTATCATAGACATAAATTTACAGACAAATCAACCAAGAATTGAGTACTGAGGAAGTGAAATGGGTAAGAAATTGAGTGTGGGAAACTTCAAAGACCCAAAGCATCGAAAATGGTTAGTTGAGCAGTGGTAGGACTTTAATGCTGGGTCAACTCATATTTTCACTATATCCCTTCTACCCACCCCCTACCCTCAGGGCAGTAGGCAGTATGGGTTCCTTGGGTAGTTTACGATCTATCCTACATATTTGTAATGATATTTTCGGCCTGAATCATATATAAATGTGACTTTGTATAAAAGATGTCTATTGTCACTCTCCACACATATGTCATTTTGCCTATCATTACATCAATCCTTCATGAATCTTTCTAGGCTTTTAAGCTATTATAATGGATGTATATGGGTGTTATTCCAGGTCTCTCATCACATCACAGGCTTGTTATGTTGGATATCTCGACATAATGTGCAAGTCTCGCTATTAATATTCATTCTTTTATCTTTACACTCACTTACTGCACACATGTATTTCATTTGTCATTATTGATGTTTCGGATTTCTTTAGCTTATATCTCGGTCACATGGTAACCAATGGATGAGAAAAGACTACAAATAAACTCACCTAGACTCAGACTACAACCTTCATTAAGCTGACTACTGATTCCCGGGTACCGAGTATCAAAACCAAATACTGAGTACCAATTACCATGTACCGAGTACTGCATAATGAGTAACAAGATAACCAATTGACAAGAAAAGACTACCACTACACTCACCTGGACTTGGACTACAACCTTCGGTAAGGAAGTTAAGCATAATAACAACTTTCATTTTTTCATTATTGCTGATGTTTTGCCGAATGACAAGGAAAGACTACCAAGACACTCACCTTGATGTGGACTACAACTGTCATTTTTCATTATCATTTGCCTATATTGACTACCGAGTCTCGAGTACCGACCACTGACCACCGATCACCGAGTACCAAGTACCAAGTACTGACAAATACAATTACCAAGTTATTTGAACCCTACACCAATGGATAATACATACAAATACAATTCGTGTCCATGTGAAGTACTGGGTTTCAGGTTTCGGCACTTGAAACTCGGTGATTTGTGCAACAAGTGAAAAATGGACATGTTGCGCACATATTTTTGGGGTTCGGGTCTCGGCCCTCGGCACTCGGAACTCGATGATCTGTGTAATGTAAATGAAAAATGGACATGTTGCATGCTGGGTTTTGAGTTTTGGGTTTCGGCACTCCAAACTCGGTGATTTGTGCAATGAGTGAAAAATGGACATGTTGTGTACATATTTTCGGGTCTCAGGCTTTGGGTTTCAGCCCTCGGCACTCAGAACTTGATGAT
The DNA here is from genome assembly GCF_016758755.1 of Suillus discolor. NCBI lineage: Eukaryota > Fungi > Basidiomycota > Agaricomycetes > Boletales > Suillaceae > Suillus > Suillus discolor. Next base: position 195,649 of record NW_024541277.1, on the reverse strand, counting down.
CTGTGTAATATAAATGAAAAATCAACATGTTGCATGCCAGGTTTCGAGTTTCAGGTTTCGGCACTCGAAACTCGGTGATTTGTGCAGTGAGTGAAAAATGGACATGTTGAACAATGGGTTTCAGGGTCTTGGGTTTGAAAAATAGCATAATAACAACTTTCATGTTTTCATTATCATTTGCCTATATTGACTACTGAGTCCAATAAGGGACCCCTTGGATGATCCATTGCTCAATGAAATACTACCTGATTGGAAGTGTGCTGGTTATCAGATATTCATTTGTCAACTCCCGGGTCCCGGAACTCGGAAGTCGGTACGGTTGACCCAAATTTGGGTGGTTGGAACTTGGCATCTCATAGGGCAACACAAGCTTCGCACCCCGGATTCCAAATTTTGCAAGACAACCTATGCACCATCAAAGGCCATGTCAGGAGATCACCTGCTGCTCCGGGAACTTGGTAACTTTGATTTATTACCTCCTCTGATTTGGTTGATGTACAACTACCTCAGCTCCATCATGTCTACAATTATGATACACATGGGCCCACCCATCTATATTTTATACCACCCTCAGCCCACCCGTCTAATTAATATGCGTCTGGGCCCAACCATCTAATACAATATTTTATAATACCCTCGGCCCACCCGTCTAATTTAATATGTGTCTGGGCCCACCCATGAATGTGATAACAAGTACCTACCCATCTATCTCATACACATCTACCTTAATACACCCATCTGCATAATATCCAACTACCTCGGCCCACCCATCTACCTAATATTCATGTACATCGGCCCACTCATCTACTCTATATATTCCCTGCATGGGCCCACCCGCCTCCATCAGGAATAATTTGCCTCCTGGCCCATCTGTCATAGTCGAGGATATTTTTATCATGGGCCCATGGTCCGCTGGCCCGTATCATATGGGATATTATGCACGTCCGTTCCCTTGTATTATACGGAGATAGGTCACTGTAATATGTGGAAAGAGACACTCACCTCTTCCTTCGAGATGTCTTGACAAAGATGAAATACATCATTTACCATCTGAATAATGTGGCCTTCCACACCCAAGTATGGGCCTGCTACAACTTGAACCATGTCACCAATCTGAAACATGCGCTCTATGTCCTGCAGTCAAAGCTCTACTTCCTTTCGCTGTCCACTCAAGCTCAATTCCAAGGTGGAAGAACCAGCAGGATGGTCGGTTGAGGTAACCTTCCCGATTTCTGAACTGAGATCTCCTTGAACGATCTTGGTGCAGTTGCCCACATGCAAGAACTGCATCGAAAATGCAAGCACAGTTCTCTTGAGGAATGATTGTTCCCACCCGGATTGTAAATGGAGCTGAATGTTGTCAGCATGGGGGACAGACAACATGTTCTAGGCAATCACGGTGGAAGCTGTGAAGTAGGAGGCCCATATAATACTTTTCTCCTTTGTATTCACATCCTACATTTTTTCCGCCATGAGTGATGTTGGAAACTGTGTTCCCGTTCGGAAGACGGGATCGGTCAAGTAGGGATCGAGATCTTGGAGGCATGGAGTATGGGAAATCCTGTGGTGGAACCAAGACCGCAATGAAATCATTCGGTAGATTGGAATTGAAGACTTGGGCTATGTCACCCTTATACTTGCCATGCTTGATCCTCACCTACGCTGGGCTGGGAAGCTTGCAGTAAGAACACTCGACCTCTTCACGTTTGTCATCTGATATATGAACATATTGCTTGACAGCTAGGTAGAGCGAGGAAGGAAGCGAGTCTGCGATTGTTTTAGGGCTGTCTGCAACCACGTAAAGCTGACCGGGTATCCAAGCTGACACCTTAACGATAAAATGTTTCTTGCGAAGGTGTGCAGCAATATAATCCGTAACACTTCCTGTGATCGATGAGTGAAGAATGAGTGAAGAATGTCATTAAATCAATAGAAAAACTTACAGTGGACATGAAGAAGATACATCCTCCCACCCTGCAGCTCAGTTGAACTTCTCGAAGGGATCAAGTCAGATATCGAGGAGGGAATATTCTGGCGATCTTGCGATGAGCTATGCTGTGTCGTCGCGAATCTATGCGTGATGTTATTGATGGCCATGGCAAACCTAGCGGCCGATGATGATCCTGGCAAGGATGTAACCTTCCACGACCCAGAGGGACCATTATGGTTGTGGTCCTCCTCCTCCTCCTCCTCCCCCTCCTCTGCAGCCAGATCGAGGTAGGGATTTTTTAACTAGAGATTCATTAGCATAAGAGGGTATCAGAGTCATCCTATTTTTGCTTACTTTGGCTGGTTTATGCGAACTTTGGACGCACGCACTGGACAGTCTGTCAGCCATGGAAGAATCACTGGAAGCAGACACCGAGTGTATGTGCTTTGCCTTCACAGCATGAAGATTTCTCAAAGCGAGGTTGTCATCACTGTCACCGAAAAATAGTGCATCTTGGGATTCCTTCCAATCGTCCACAGAATATCGATTGCCGAGGTACAATGAAAGAGCTTCTTCCATCTGAGTGTACGTCATGTCTGTCGTAAGAAACTGCTCCAAAATTGCCCATGCATGCTTATCCGCCAGTGGTGCTGTCTGATTCCCTGTGATATGCTCATGAATAACGATGTCAGGAACATCATATTGCTACTTACTGTCATTAATTTTGATGCACTTTGGAGTGGGTGCATCGTCATTAGATGCGGCACGTTTGGACATGATTTCTATAGTCTAGAGTTCAGCATTATCACAAGTAAACTTAGAACACTACACACTATATTCACTTATTTAGTAGTCTATGCAAAGTCTGTCGTATCGTGGTGATAGTAGCGGAAAGAAAACCATGAAGGCGCAAGATCAGTATTTATAGTGAATGGCTAGAGCAGCAGGTGTGATTGAGATTGTGGATGGTGAACGGTGGACACCGCAAATTGTCTATTGTGTTGAAGGTATTGTGGACCATAGCACTGTTTTTTGTCTTTAATTGTCAAGTCCTAGCAGCCCACTACTACTAGTAAATAGTGTATGAGTGGGTGGGTGGATGTATACAATGACTCACACTACACTTCTACACTACACTACGTATTCACATTACAGGAATCGGAAAAAAGATTATTTTGGAAACACGCAGCCATAAATACAGAATGACTTACATATTAAAACTCAGTTGGCAATGCCGATTCAGCAGAACTTTCCAAATTGTCGAGTGGGTGCAAAGTGGGCGCCTCAGTAATATTTCTGGCGGAGTTTGATTATGTAGTCATTCAGTATATAGGTAGTGCCTATTCAACAATCTGGTTTCCTTTCGGACTCTCACTACTGCAAGTGTTCATTATCTACTGTACCACATAGATTAGATTATGATGTAAGACTTAAGAATTTGACTTGGAATGCAACTTAGAGTGATTCACTCGATGAAAGCTGCCTGTTCCATGCGGTGCATTCCCCAGGCCGGTCACACTTTCGGAACACTCAATTTGGATGTAAGTGCGCACTCCGATCTACATGACATGAAGTAATTCACGCCCTAAGTCCAAATTGTTGCTACAAAATAATACATCTCTTCGAATCTCCAGTACCCATGGTGAGTACTTAAATAAATTCAAGATCAATTTCCGAGGAGAATGACCTCATGTAGCATATCTTGTGGCTTTACAAGCTTCGCTTGTCCATCATGTCTCCTATCTGCTCCCGAGCTTTGCGCTCTCTCAAGTTCTTCACCCCTCAGTGCCTCAATATATTGTTCTACCAAGGAGCGGATGTTAGTATTTGTTAGGTCAGCCGTTTGAGCCCCCAATTTTGAATACTCTCGCCAGGCATTTCCCAGCGATGTAATCCCCGACAAATGTTCAATCAACTGCATTCTAATGAGTCAGTGCGTGTTTTGCATCACATATCATGTACCATATTACTAACATATGCTATTATTGCCATTGCGATAGCTAGCTGGATTATTCCCCGCACGAAATTCCTAACCTCTGACCCCAGAGGATGGTCGCTTGGTGATGTCGCACGTTTGCGACACCAGATGGAGATGGTTGGTTCTGCGTCATTGGTAGATGTTGCTCCAAAAATCAGGCTGTGTTGTGGACTGTCGTACATCTTGTACTTGGTCAAATTCACGTTCATTTGATCAATGAAATAACTTACCGTTACAGTTTGTACTCACCCCCTGTCTGCGTGTTGCAATACTTGCTTAAGGGCACCATCATTCTTGTCGAAAATCCGAATAGTTCCTGTGTCGCTACCTCCAACAACAAGGGTAGCCCGGTCCCCAAAAACAACCTGTTTTGGGAATGTCTTCACTGGATTGGTATTGTAGGTACGGATGCAGGCTCCATCTTCCAAACGATGTAGGCTGAACCCGTTAACCACGTTGTCGATTAGGAATAGTGTCTGAGGGGCATCCACAGCAGCGTGCCCGCTTTGGTAAATTGGTGAGTAGATTTTGACTTGTTTGATGCCAACGCTCACATCATAGGTCCAGCCTTGTTTGTACCAATGATAGTACCATCTGAGCCTCGAAGTGTATGTCTAAAAAACACCATTGAACTCATTGATAATATGTATGCATGTGCACCTACATTTCGCCGTCATACATCCCGAATACTAACAGGTTTCTACTTGCCGTTCGTTTGAATTGCACAGTGCGCGGGATCGTGGTGGACAGCTTAACACTGAAGATCGGTATCAACGGTCCTTTGGAGTCAAATGCCCATACTTGAACCCGTCTGTCGCGCATTCCACTTGCAATACGAGTTTCGTCGCCGGTATGGTCATATGTAAGACACATGATCTCTTTACCTGTCCCAATTCATCTTGATACTTTTGCGTGGAAGTCCTTCTATTCTTCCCCTTGCTGTTGCCAAATGCTTATGAAACCCAGCCCTGTGCCATAGCATAGTGTCTCGCATGTTGCTTCTTGCCAAGTTATCCAGCATGCGCAGGTCACCGGATCTGCTGGATTTTGGATGGCTGGGGTTTGATGTGGAGCTGGGAGCTGCACTTGTCGTTTGAGGTCCCAGATCCTCATGCCGTCTGAGCCTGTACTCGGGTGAGTGTGTATAATGTCATTCTGAATATTTGACTGACCCCCGCTTGCCAACATGTTTCCATTGCGAGAGACCGCTAGGCAATTGATGGCATTCTTGTGTCCAATGAGGCGCCCTTCAAGCCAATATTCTTTGCAGCCGTTGGTGGATAGGAAAAGCATCGGTAGTTATAAACGCCAAGACTGAGTTGAACACCTTTATAAGGTGGCATACAATAAGACGATAACGCCATTACCAGGCAACCCTGGGCGGGCGCTGGGTTCCGATCTAGGCCCGGATTGCCGTCATCCATCAAATATCTTCCTGGCTCTGTTCAGTTAAGTCAGTCATGCCTCAATTTTCTACTCCCATCACCCCTTTTCATGAATCTGAAGGTCCTCCCCAGGCCCTTCCATTACTGACATATCATACGGAGATGTTTTGTCATACGTTATGGCTCGTCTTGTTATCTCCACAAGAAGAGATGGCGTTCTCTACCCTTCCACTGAGGGGACGCAGTCCTACTCCTTCCCACGTCTTCACGATCATGTCTTGTGGAATCACACCCATTTCTCCTCCCACGCCTACTCCAAAAGTCGTCAAATTAGTCTCCTTCTCGCCAGAACAGTTCACACAGAACAGTGAGTCCGAGAAGGTGTCAACACATTCCTCCTTGTCCTCCATAGATTCCAAGGACTCCAAGATCCCCAAACTGGAGGGCGAGGCTGGCCGTCCTGGCCGTGGTGGGTACAACTTGGAAAAGGCGCTTAACTGGGATGCTGAGCACTTCAAGAATCTCAAAGTGGGATTGCACTTATCATTATTTTTTTTCATCCTCACATAACATTAGGAATACGTTCACCGGTCTATCGAGAAGCATTGTCACGTTGGCAAAAGCAAGAAACTTCAAGCTCCAGCTGCTTTGCTTCAGGTTTATAATGAGGTATGTCTGCGGTTGCTATGGCTGCTTGATATTAACTTCTTTTCAAGGCTCTAGGCCATTTTCCAGAACTGGCTGATTATCATGGGAGTTGGCCAGTCGGGGATATGATTCAGATGCAACTAAAAAATACTTCTGCCAAGGCGCGACACAAAGGTTCTCGTAAATTTCAATAGACCCCATCATTTCGGAAGGAGTTGGGAAGCAGTAGTTGAATGTATCAGAAGCAGTCATGATAAGAACTTATTGTCTGTTTTGTTCGGTTGGTTTTGCTTGTATGTAGTCAGGAATGAATTAAGGTGACACATTTTCACACTCAGTTACACAACCAGGTAAGTCGTCCTCAGATAAGTTGTGAATTGCAGAATAATTTCTTGCATCAAGATGTCTCGTCTAATGTCCTTCTTCTCTTCGGACGATGCGGTCCCTGAAGCTATTGAGTCACACCCTCTCAACGAGCTTCATCCGACCACAGCCCATACGTACCCACCTGCGGGTGGTACATTGGCTAGTGTAGATCACAATGACTGTCGTCCCTCAGCAATAACTCACACATACCCACCGCAGCCAGTTATTTCCTCCAGCAAGGAGTGTCCGATGGAGTTAGATAATCCTTGGCAGTCTGTCCATAGGGTAAGAGATGACGATGAGCAGCGGGTGAGGAACGTCCAATTCGGCTCCTTGTGTCAACTAACGAATAACAAATATTTAGCCGAATAAAGTCTTTCTCAAGGAAGTTGATCAGTCGTTCAAGCTGCATGAAGATGTGCGCAAGCTACATTTTAGCAACCATAATCTTCTACTCCAGGAAACGCAACACGCAGGTGCATGTAGTCTCACATCCCTCACGTTCACACTTAACTCGTTTCAGGTCACCTCGAACGTTTGCGAATCAGATATGCAGTCGGCCATTGCACAGTATCAGCAACAGAACCAATCTCTTCAGCATGACAATGCTAATGCCCTCGCCTCCTTGGACCAGAACCATCATAAAGAAGTAGCAGAGCTTCAGGTAGGATTCTTTCACCACCATATCAACATTCTGACTTGCATTAACAGAGCAATATGGCACTTGGTCTTCATAAAGCCCAAAATGAGGGCCACGCTGAAATAGAACACTTATTGGCAGAGAAAGAGGTTCAATTTGAACGCGAAATGCGTTTAGCAAGAGATAGGTTTTTGGCCGACAATGAAGCTGAATTAACCCGCTTGGATGCCAAGTATAGTTCCAAGATTAATTTGTTGGATGTACGTATCGACACATTGGTATGCAGAGTTCTCATGAATTCACAGAGTCAAATTTGACATGCCAACACTGCATCACCCGCGTCAACACCTGCCTGGCGGCATCTTGTGGGCAAAAAACCTGTGGCTACATGTACCAACATAATTGGATTTTCACCAGTAAGTTGACGAGTCTCACATTCATTCTGTCTCCTGATACCGCACGTCATAGATTTCTGATTCCAGTTCAGAATGTGATGCAGATGAGGAACTCCAGATGGATAGTAGTATGCCCCTGACTTCACTCTTAGGAGACGTCCTGATCAGGAACACGACTGTTGGCATGCTTGCTAAGGCACTCGCAAAGGTTCTTCAGAATTCTCAAACAACGTCTCCCTGGGGACCTCGCTCAGGACGCAAACAGCCTAAACCCCCTGTCGAAAGTTTTACTGATACCCAGCGCCGGGATAACAAGGTCTGTGATTATTTAAAGCAATTGATTCTGCTCACAGAAACAATGTCAGGCAAATGTCCGAGAATTGTTCAAAATTGCATTCCACGCCACAAAAGACGAAGAGTATATGCTTCATGTGCTGGCGTCGCGCAAAGCCATATTGTCTTTCACACATGGAACGGGCCCAGGTCCTGACCCACTTGCAATGCAATGGGATATGGCGACTACACACAGGTCCGAGTGGAACCAAAAAGTCATTGATTTACTCTGCACCCAGTATACAACTTTGCAAGCGATCAACCAATGGTCTAGGCGATCCCCTCAATCAATCAAAGATGATATCATAATGAAATTCAGTCAATGCTGCAGGTGTTGGAGAAAGGCTCAGCCTCTCAGCCTCAGCAACGGTACTCACGAGACCATGCAACAAGTGGGAGATCGACTCGTGGATCAGACGAATGAGCGACTGCGGCTCGCTAGGGTCATCACTCGCAGGGCGACGGTCAGTTACCTTGTTTCTTTCAGAGAAGAGTATTGAACTATGCACTAGAAGTTCGAAACTCGAAAAAAAGTCACATTGACGCTATTGAGTGATAGGAATGCGACAGGGAAGGATGATAAGGCTGTGTGGGCATATCTACAATCTATTGTGGAGAATCTTGGCAAAGATGGCATGAGCTCTGACGAGAGTGAGCATGAAGATGGAGATCTTCAGGTCTTTCATCAGAAGAGTATGCCATGGAGGGCAGATTTCAGTCACAAGATGCAGATTATTGACCAACAGCGTTTGACGGGTGCCTCAATCTTCACTCCCCGCGGAAACAAGCCTGCAAAGCATCTTCGCAACACTAACTGGGAGTCTTCTCGCATAGCAACTGAAGGCCTGCCAAGAGCATTCTATAATCCTTCCTGGTTGGCTGACCAACATCCATCATTCACAGTATCTAAGAAGAAGTTCCAGAGGATGGAGATTATTGTTGCTCGCTAGTAGATTTTCAATTCAATAAAGTAGCCCAGACATTTTGTATGTACTAGTATTGTTGACAAGTTGTCTGGTGACATCTACTGAACTGCAGATGACTGTGCCAGCGGGACTATAGGCAAACCAACAATTGTGAATAGGGAGGCTTGATCTACCAGGTGCAGTCAGAGAGTCCGTTGTGTAAGTGGTCATCCATTGATTTTTGGTTCTAACTAACGATTCTGCAGTTGACACTGGTGTATGTAATGTACATTCAAGTTTCATATGTATACATTCTTATGCAGTTGGGTATCCTCCTGGCATTCTAGCAGGCAGTGCACCTGACTTACATTTTACTTTTAGCGGCTCTGGAACTGCTTTGAATGGAGATAGTCCACGTGGTTCTGATTGCGCGCCGAGGACTGTTCCAAGTGAGAACAATCCACATTTCATGCCATTAAAAATGCATTGTGTGGCAGGTGGGATGAAATTGTCATTGTTTGTTGGAAGCTTCTAATAGAGTTCATCAGTAGAGTTACTGGAAACCGAAAGACCATCTTACGTGTCTGTCGTCGTTTTTGGAGTTCTCGGCTTTCGAGACATGCCTGCACATAATCTCATCCACCTCTATGTTCAATACTGCTCCCTCAAGTGCCGCATAGATCCTCTCGCATAAAAGGTCAGTAGTAGGATGGTCCCCTTCGCAATTACGATCAATACACTTGTTTACCACCTTCTCTAGGTTGCGAACAAGTTTTCTTCTATTTGGAGATAGTCGCCCCATATGGTGACTGGCATCAGGGGCCATCAAGTTCGCTACCAGGAACGTGCTTCTAACCTTTGAGGCTGTAAGGTCAATCCTCCAGCCTAGCTACATAACAATATTGCGAACCTTATCATCTGCCAGATCAACGTTCAGCATTGAGACGTCTTGCTGACTTCCCTGTCCCGTCGAGTACAGGGGCTTCGTCGATCAACATAGCGGATCCCATCCACTCAAGCTATGAATGTCCATTTCAGTCACTGCTGGCCATGGCCTTGACATATTTACTTACAGCAGTATTTAATGTCACTTCCTCGTTGATAAATAAGGCAAGTGTCCTTGTTAGAGGTGTGGTGATCAATGCAATACTTTCATTGCTTGAAGTGTAGGGCCGAGCATATGGATTGAAGCGCACCTTACGGGGTGCAGTCTTTTTGTTGCGTGATGTGCACGGCATAGTGAGTTGCGATTTAGTTGAGTTCCTGACTTGTAATCTTTAAATCAGTAATTTTTGAATCAAGTCACAAACCCTAGTAGCACTAAGACCACCATAACTTCACAACAACAGTCGATATTGCATCTAGACTTCATCTTAGGCTGCATTCAGTATATTGTCTCCCAGTACCCATACTCGCTTCTGTGAGTGCCGCTGTATCCTCTAGGAATATGGAAAATCAACAATGATTTCTCCACATCCAGAACTAAACAATAGGTTCCCTGTCCCCGGCACAACAACTTCGCGCGACTTAAAGCGAGTAAAAAAACATCGTCAAGGTCATCTTCAATCATACATTTCTCCTGCCTTTGTGATGGGAAACTCGACAAGTTGCATCTCCAGTCCAAAAAGTGCTTGTCGTGATGTGCGCCTCATATATATATTATCTCTATTCTTTGTGACTTACATTCTTCAATACAATCACAGGACTTCATGTCAAAGACTGACTTCCGTGGCAGTCTAGGACCTTCGAAGGTGAGATTCTCCATATCAAAATCGTGTTCGACTTAACTTCTATACACAGGACATCAACGCTCTAACACTTGAAAGTGATGCACCATCCTTGAAGCACAAAATCAATTTTGGTGACTCGGTCACCCCTCGAAAGCGATGTATTCTAGAATCCTATTCTACAGGCAACATGTGTCAAGTTGTTGCGGTATATTCTGATATCATGGTATATCTAATCTCAAATATCTTTATCAGCGTTAACAAAGTTATAGCCAAAAATAAGTCGCCACCATACTGACTTAACCAGTCCGATGGCGAAGCGGTTGTTCAGGGAAGCAGTATGGAGTCACTGCTATATATAATTATCTTTACTGATTCCAGATTGTAGTCTGACATTTTTATGAAACGTCAAGTGGATGTTCAACTAGGTCCCTTTGGGATCAAATGTGTGACACTTTATGAGCCATGCAACACCAAGACCTTCATATGGTCCCTACCTGCGGAAATCCTCATTGCTACCGTCGCACTTCTAGGAGCGCAAGATCTGTGTTCTGTCACGCAAGTTTCTTCTCTGTTAAGAGAAATCGCTGCTCCACTGTTCTTCATCCAAAGAAACTTTCCAACTTCCCCGAAGAATCTATTTCACATTCGTGTGGACTCGCCAAATTTTGACGTCTTGTCAACTTGGAGACGAATGGATAATTTTTGTCCGCCGCGTATGGTGCTGAGTTGGCTGGATTCTGATTTGCGATCCTCACAGATATCCGCATTGTCGCACTTCCTCAAGTCCATCCCCCACAAGTCGATAACATACATCACACTGTTTTGGAATTTCGACATTTCCACTTCCCCAGTTCTCTCTCAAATAGTTGCATTACTAGAAAATATCTGTGCTTCTGACGTCAAAGAACTGACGTGCATGGGTTTCTGTGATGGTGCAGTCTCGCCGTCTATCACTGGCCTTACCCGAATCCAGGCGTGTATAGGTGCGAACAACCTGAAAGCCTTTGAGGCATCTTGCCGGGTGTTTTTTTCCCCAAAGATCCTTCCTTTCACAATCCAGACCATCCGTCTTTCCCCCTGTTTGGAAAAACTTCGACTGAGTTCCATCAAGCTCAGTGCTGCACACTGGGACAAACTCATGCGCCACTTCACGATCCCAACACTTGTCGAACTCCGAGTCGATGCTGATTGTGCGCCACCCACTGCTCATTCAGTTTTCTGGCCCGTCACCCTGCTGTCAGTAACCTCAGTGTCATTCCGCGACCTGCTGGTGTTCCCTGGAGGGCTAATCGAGTCACCAAACCTTTGATTCTTTCTCTGTCTACCCTGGACAGGACCCTTGTCACATCTCCTTCCAATCCTTCGGAGTCATCCTAAACAATGAAACCTCACCTGCCTTCACATTTCCTTACAAGCTCATGATGCATCGCCCGACTACATCACTTCCATTTTACAGTGTGTCGGCCATTGTGACAGCATCGGATATCTCCTCCTTTCCCTACCTAATAGTCATTCTAGTGCAGCGATGATGTGTTGGTCGGGCACCCATTTGATGGTCCGCATCAAACACTTGGTGATTGACTGCTCAGATGGTTCAGCCAGTGCTACAGGTGCTACAAGTGATTCATTGGTATGTATTATTGTTACAGCACTTTTTCAATACTAATTGTGGGCATAGGCACTATCTACGGCTTGGATTCAAGCCCTTCCTCAAGTCAAGCGTGTTACTTTGCGAGGTTACTCGGCTACTGCTGCTGGGGATCTTGTTGATATTATGTGTAGCTTTGCTCCAGGCGATGTCGAACTGGCTGTGGATCTGCAGGTCTCACCAGGTGAGAACTCTTGTAATTTAATCATAATTAATCATTTCCTCACACATGCAATGCAGTGGAACCCCGGCGCTGAAAAAATAGCTTATATATTTGTATACATCACTGTAACATAACACTTGATCTTGTGGCGCTAGAATTTGTAAGTACACTGTAACAGCGTTGAGCGGCAAATGCTGGCGGAGTTTGATATGTAGTCATTCAGTATTTAGGCGTGTCCTCATTTGACAATCAACTTTTCTTTCTAATTTCTATGTACTGTACTGTCGTAACTTGGTCGTAGTAATTTATATCATGAGCAAAAATTAGCAGAAAAAGTCGTTCTTGTATTGATCATGAACAAATACAAGTGTTCGCTCGAAGCGAATCTAAGTGCCAAGTAAGCCTGCATCCTCAGGAATTGTAATATACACTGATTCGGCACCTACAGTCTCAAATATGTAGCTCCTTGTAATTTGGCATCGCCCATAACAACCCGAGATCCAGACCTTGTACGTTACCCGCCGCTTTATGCATGTAACTTTGCACTTTTTTGACCTTTGCTTTTATCTTTCTCCAAGGTCAGATTATCGACAGCAGCTAGTACATCATCTGAAGTTTATTTAGATGCCTAGCCGCACAGTTTCTTTGTAGGTGTGCGCAATGCTGCAACATTGGAGAAGACGGCATGCCTGGGAATCCTGGCGGCAAAGAAATACCCACCGCTACTGAAAACCGTACATTTGTTCCAAGCTGCTAACTTGGCTCCATCGTCCGAGCGTGAAGCATCCTTGCTTCAGTCTCGCTCGCCAGCAGCTAGAGTCTGATACTTTACAGGTCGACAATCTCGCTGCCGAGTTATTTGCTATCACATTAACCGACAACGACGTCAATCCAGACAGTCACAGCAAACTCTGGAATTCCTGTGCAGAAGTTCAGCAGGAGAAGAGACAAGCCTATCATTCTCTGGATGGTACAGCTACATTCATGGTAGATGACACGCAGTGAGCATCGTATTTCGTCTTACCTTATATTCACTAACTTGGTCGATTCCCAGACACATTGCCCAAGATCTTCAGGCTGCTGAGAAGCGACTGCTGCTCAAAGGCTCAAGAAGCTTTGGATATTGTAGAGTCACGGACAGGATAGGGCTCGCAGCTAAATTTTCTCTGCGACTTCCTGTGATGTTATGCAGACCATCCGAGATGAACTGGCTGTGATCATGATGGCCCTAAGAAACGTCAAGCACAAGGTCTCATGCATCGTTTCTCATAGAAGTCAGCTAGAGGGGTCGTGCAATGACATGCACAGACTCCTCTGTGACAAGGAAGACGCACTTTCTGTGTCATCCGAGCCGATTGAATTTGATTCGTGTAAGTTCTATTCATCCTGCTTGTGCCCTTCGACTAAGATACATGAAGCACACCATTTTGACTTGCCAATTGACCTTTGTGACAAAGTTGCCCAAATATCCCTCTTTCTAGGGGCTGTATCTGTCGTCATTTTTGGCATCAGTCGCAGACATGGGGAGTTTTTCATGGGAGTCCTTGCCCTCATTTTGAGCCTTGCTATGGAGGCTCAGAACCCTCATTCTGAGTCCCGCCGTCAAAACACACACTCTCAAATCCCACGCTCTATGGAAACCGCCCTATCACACTTCAAGCTCGATGGCCAGACTACAGCTTGCGTGGTCTGTCCGGCATGCAACTGTACTTATAGACCTGACCACCTGCCTCAACTCAAGTCACGCCCGATATCCCACGAAGTGCTTCAACTGTCCGATACCAGAGGATGGTCCTTGTGATGAACCGCTGTTGCAGCCCTCTGCTGATGGAAAATTAGAACCAATCAAAATATTCCTTTATCACCACTTCCACAACTACCTCACTGGATTGCTGTCTTGTCCCAACCTTGAAGTGTTGATGGATAGGCCTTGCGATGATTTGCTGGCGTCTATTGGCAGCCCACCTCATATTATCAAGGATGTTTGGGATGCCAACTTCTTTCGCACTTTCAAAGGTCCTTCCGGGCAATCCCTATTTATCGATAGAGGCACTGAGGGTCGATACACTTTCACGCTCAACCTTGATTTTTTCAACATTGAAGGCAATCTCCAACGAAATGCCTCGACCTCTACTGGCATCATCTCATGTGCATGTTTGAACCTCCCCCTCGATATTCGATATAAATCTGAGAACATGTACTTAGCTGGCATCATTCCTGGACCTTCAGAACCTTCAGGCGATGAGCTGAATCACTTCCTCAATCCCGTGGTTGATGACATGGTAGAAAGTTGGGAGCGTGGCATACTGTTATTCCTGCACAGCTCTACATAGTCCCAGGTCGAGTTACGCAGCAGTGTTATAGCGTGTCTTGTGTGTGACCTCCCGGTGGCGAGAAAGGCTGCCCAGCTGGTGGGTCCAACAAGTCACTTTTATTGCACAGCCTGCCATTGCTGGCACAGGTTGACTTGCGGTAGAACAGACATCCAGACTGAAGATTGGGTTCTTAGGGACAAGAACGAAGTTCATCACTATGCTGAGCTCTGGAAGAATGCTGAAACTTCGGTTGAGCGCAACAAATTGTTTTCATTGCACAGTGTGCGATGGTCAACACTCTGGAGGTTATCATACTGGGATCCCTCTCATCAAATTGTGGTCGACAATATGCATTGCCTCCTGGAGGGTCTCGTGCATGCTCATTTCCATGAATTTCTAGGCCTCACAGCCGACTCCACCAATCTGCAAGTTTGATGTTGTCCCTGCTTTCAAACATCCTTTCCTCAACGTTAATTCACACAAATCTCCAGAGTTCAACTGAGAAAGACGTCAGAGCCGTCCAGTCAATCCATAGCCTTCTTACAGAAGCAGTTCTGACCTCGAGGGAAGTGACCCTGAGCTCATTGAGGATCACTGTTGTTGACTTAGAGAGAAGACTGTTGACAAAGAAGGTCGCATGTCTTCAGTTCATATCTGTAGGTTTGGGCATCGTGCCTAGAGGTCACGCACCCTGGAAAAAAAGTCTACAAAATCCATTGGGTTAGATCGCTCCTTGTTTGGGTAGGCATTTCAACAGTGTTGTTCTCATACCCTCTTAATTGAGTGATCCCTTTGTAGCGTCGAACACAGACCTTTCTCTCCCAGGGTTGTCAAAATCACGCATTGCTACTCCAGAAGTTATGCAGTGTATTTCTGATGTCATCAAGACGACAGATACACCCTCTTTCTTGAGATCAGTCCCCTATAACTTTGGGGAAACAAAAGCTGGGATCGTTGAAGGTTCAATGATACAGCGAGGCACGAACAATGCTCCTGACTTGTATCTATAAATGTTGTAAGGTTGCGCGTTGCCTAGTCTGCTATACTTGAGACGACAAGTGCATTCGACCCTAAAGGGGAAGCGAGTGCAGCAAGGATCTAGAGGTATGCGCTGAAAGCGCTACTGGTTGGCCAATGCGAAGCGCGAGAAAGCGCAGGTGCGCGCAAGGCGCGGGAATGCGCGCGTGTATGGCGCGAAGCGCGGGAAAGCGTGCGCGTGTATACAGATACAAGAGAGAGTAAGAGTGAGTTTGCTTAAGTGATGATATGATGTAAGACAAGAGAAGAGAGATGTGAGGTGTAAACAAATAGATTTCTACTATGTTCTGCTAGGTAAATAGTGGGTAGTAACCAGTAAGTCCTCTGTCGTTCTGGTGGGAGAGTAAGTGAGTAAGTCCCTAATAGTATGTACTGCTGGCGCTTAAGTATGGCGCCTAAGCGCTGTCATGCGGAGCCGAAGCGCTACCGAGTAAGGTATGTAAAGATATATGTAAGTAAGGGTCCATGATAAAAATAAAGATGGAATGATAAGCAAATGTGAGAAATGGAAATATACGCACTAGGGAACTTGGTGGACAGTGGATGGATGCTTCCGGATGGCTGGCGCTATAGGGCGCTCAAGCGCAGGAAAGCGCGCGCGCGCATATACATCGTGAAGCGCGGGAAAGGTATGCGCGGGAAAGCTGCGCCTCGTATAGGAAGAGCTGTGGATAGCATACAGAGTGATGCTACAAGTTCGTGCCATGTACTCCCTAGTGAAAACTGCGATATTGCACAATGAGAGGCACGAGTCTCTACACCATGAAGGCCGACGAATGGCGCACGTTAACGACTGTATACTTACCCATAGTGTTAATCAGTCTATGGGGCGAGGGATCGGTACATCGCAACACAGACATCGCGGACAGCCGTTGTGCCACCCTTGATCACACGATGGCCCTCATATCTGCTATTCATATTGCCTGTCTGCACTCTATGACGATGGATTGCACAGATGCATACCGTACATATATAGTCGAGTGGATAAGGGATTTGCAAGTAATCCACCCCCATGCAAACCATTGGACCAATGGTCATATGGCATTGCACGTCTGGGACTACCTGCAACTCTTCGGACCCGTGCGGTCATGGTGGTGCTTCCCATATGAGTGCCTCATTGGGCAGCTACAGCGGTTGCCTAGCAATCACATTTTTGGTAATATTTGAACTTGTTCGTTGATGATAAACTTCTTATGCTGTGCTGGTATGCAGGACAGCAAGAATCAACACTCCTCCGGTCATACATCAAGGCTGCAAAGCTCAAATACTGGCTGAACCATCCCTCTTGTCCTCCTGTATTTAGGGAGGTCAAGTGGCTATTTGACAAATTTGTGTCTCCCTCGATCAACGCTAATCCAAGTGATGGATGCCAAGGTCACCCGATGGCCTCTACTATAAAAGAAGTTATTCCAGAAGACCTCCGCCAACTCATTCAACTTTGGCGGGCAGTCTTGCATGCTCGCACCTTCCACAAGGGATCTATCTATACTCGCGACTCCACTCATGTTGGTAACAGCCTCATTCTTTATTATCCTAACGGCCTTAGGAATGTGCAACCAACACCAGGGACCATCAAGTATATTTTCGAAACAGAGCGAGGAGTGTGTTTCGCCGTGCGGCATCACCTTCCATCGCATTCTCACTCTGATCCTTTTCGCCATTATCCTCACTTCCCAGCTCATTTATTCTCGTCAGCGCTCACTCAACATCTCACAATTGTCATGCCTGAGTGGGTAGTGTCGCATTTTGCAAGATGGAACTTCTCTGCACAGCATATCATTGTTGTATCTCTGAGTTGGGTGTGTTCTCTCTATCTGACAATTGTGATGTCAACTCACGATTAATAGGATTGAATCACGCCAAAAAACAATATCCACTGCTATATAGCTTGACACAAGGCATCTTTCCGCATACTACAGTGATCAAAAGAGCTGTCAAGGCGACATACATGTCAGGAGAAGCAGGTGCTGAACTTTGTGGGCATTCACCTAGGTGTTTCGTTCTTGCTTTCTTTTTCTTGATTCAATACATACATAATATGTAGTTTGCTCTGCATGGTACCTTGCTCTAACTTAAAAAGTTGTTTGTCACGTTTGAAGCGGGCGCTAAGCCTTTCTGATGCATACATTGTAGTTTCCATATCACTGCCTACCTGACTTCTCTAACTTAATAGATCTACATATTTCAGATTTATGCCTTTGCACTACCAATATCTACCCGGACTGCTGCACTGAGTAGCAGCTTGGTGAATAGTAAGTGCCATCAATTAATATGAAAAACCAACGTGCTAATTATATAACTACTTGCATCATTGTCCGGGAAAATCCGGACTGAGTTTCATTCTCTATATAAACTGTGTCATGTTGTTTCTTGTTCCTGTTTCTCTTTCTCATACAACACATACCTGTAAGTGCACACACAACGCGGACCGGTTTTTTGCCGTTCCCTATACCCATACCCATACCCATACATAACATAGTGTTTTACTAGCATATACACTATACATACCCATACATATTATTGTATCAAATATCATGAGTCTTGGTGACCTGTGTCGCCCTACTACAGGTGATGGGATTGTCACTCCTGCTGCAGTAGATGCAGAAATAATTCCAGCGCAGTTTGCCGCGCAGGGTTCACAGCTTACTCCCGCTACTGTCCAACAGGATAGTTCTGCAGCTGAAGGGAACATCATCCCTCCTGTTTCAACACCAATACTAGCACAGCCTGTCGCGCTGGATTCGCTAGCTACTCCTATCGTCGATACTCCTATCAAATGAGATAGTCCGACAAGACTACCCTTCACGACCCTTGCTCGATGCTGAGTCGATACCCTTAACTCCATGGGCAAGGGGATGCAAAACTATGTTGTTGACCCCATGCCAGTAGAGAACTTCCTCAATAAGTTCCTACCAAACCCTGAAGATTATGACACCTCGGACTTTGCTTCACACTTTGCTTCAGCCTCCAATGCTGAAGTGTTCGACATGCAATCTATTAAGAAAGAGGAGGATTCTTACGATCGATTCATGAGTAATTCTGCACTTATGATATTCAGATCCTTGACAGTTTTACTGCAGATTAACGGCATACGACCCTTCGCTCCCCAGTTATTGTTTGTGAACAGTTCCAAACATGCAGACACCAATAACTGCTCATCATTCACATTCAACGTCAAGCCGGATGTATGTGTATACGCCGACGGAACTTTGCACGGCTGCAATATTTCCAAATTCAAAGTCAACATCGAATTCAAATGGAATGATGTCCACGACGCATTCCGTAAACATCCTGGAGTTGATCAGTTGATCAGTCGGTTGTGTCACAGACCGATAAGGGCTTCGATACATTGGGCCAAATAACCAGCTATGCTGTCGCTCAGCTTGGTGCTCAATATCGTACCCATGTATTCTCCGTCCTCATTATCCACAATCGTGCTCGCATCATCAGATGGGATAGGGAGGGAGCTATCGTCACCAATGCCTTCGACTACAACCACGAGTCACACCTGGCTGATTTCTTTTATTGTTTTGCATGAGCATCGCCTGCCCTGCGTGGCGTTGACACTTCCGTAACCCCTGCTAGCAATGAAGATGCTGCCCTCGCAAGGATGATGTTAAAGCTCACTTCTACCATGCGCATGTTGAAAGTTGCAGTCCCTCAGGATCCTGCTGTTGAGGACTCTGACTGGTTGACGTTGATCATCCCCCAACCTGTTGCAAAAGGTTTTTCGCTTGTTGGCCGCTGGACTCGCACGTGTCCTGCGTTTGATATTCTCAATAACAGGGTTGTAATGTTCAAGGATTCTTGGCGCATGTTGTTAAAGGATGTTCTACCGGAAGGCGAGACTTACAGATTATTGAGGTCGCACAATGTTCACAATGTCGCAACATGCATTGCATTTCATGATGTGATTCACGCTACCCCTGAGCGAAACACTCAGACTGTCAAGTTTGGGAGCGCCGAATGGGCTTGCCCCAACAAGGCTGTCACTCCCCACATTCTTCACCACCTGGTTCTCGATCTTGTAGGCAAGCAATTGACTGATTTTGAGAGTTCTCATCAACTCGTCCAGTCTGTTCGCGACGCATTACTTGGTATGTATTTACTTCGCACACATTACCTGATGTCCATACTCATTATCCACGCAGCCCACCAGGATGCATATAAAAATGCAAAAATACTACATCGAGATCTCAGCGTCGGAAATATCGTTATCTACTGAGGGAGGGGCTTTCTCATCGACTGGGACCTAGCGAAGTTACTTACCATTCAGGGTCCTCGACAAACCACCCGCACGGTATGTTCGTTTTCCAAACTCATATATTGTATTGATTTTGCCGTCACCAAGGGAACCTGGCAGTTCATGTCTGCTCACCTTGTTAAAAATAGTTTTGCCATCCATGCTGTCGAGGATGACCTCGAATCCGGTCTGTACGTCGTTCTGTGGACGGCCTTGAAGTACAGGGAGAGCTACATGAGCATCATTGACAGGACGCAATTCATTTTGCAGATCTTCGACGCTGATCCGCTGGTGGGGACCGGAGGATCCGCGAAATCGGATTGGCTTGTCGCTAGAACCTACTTTCCACGTGATATATTCATCGGCTGCAAACCGCTCGACAATCTCGTCGTTGAACTAGCCCAGTTCTTCTCGCATCAGTACTCCTTGGTTTCCCCTGAGGCACAGGAGTCACTTGTGCGATTGTGGCTCTCATTGCAGGAAGTTCTAGACGAAGCCGGGTCTGTGCACATGGCTGCACAGCAGAAGATGATAGATGTTGCACAATGCTGCCTGTTGGAGTCTTCTGCTTACCAGAAGGAGATAGGTATGCAGATCCTGCACTCACACAAGGCCGTCATCAATATCTACGACAAGTACCTTGGCTCATCCGGATGGCCTGACAAAGACGCAGCCGTACTGCAAAAAGTGCATCCGACCAACAAGCAAAGTGGATGTCGTTTATACACCAAGTCACTATGTGCCTCACAAGATTTGACGTCCACATGGGTGCAAGTCACACCATCTGGCAATAAATGTAGGCTGGATCCTGAGGGTGACGTTGAGATCCTCAGTTCGGTGGCTGGCCTAGATGGCCTTGTGTCCTTCGACCAATGATATTTTTCTAGTACTTTGTGAGCCTGTATTCATCTTACGACTTATGCTTACAATACGTATCATCTTCGTATACACGCATTGTATAAGTCAACTCGATCTGGTGCCTCGCCAGTGCGCTGGGCACGACAAGCTACTCGGTTGGTACTCAAAAAATGAATATTGTGCTCATCACACATCAACCTCAAAGACACAAACTAGGAACTATCAAGTATATTTTTGGGACCGATGTAGGGATTCATTTCTGGCTGGGCTTGCAGAGACTGTTTTTACCTTAGTGTTATGTTTGCACTTTTGTAGCTTACATAATCAAGTTACCTTTTCACCAGTTACCAGTATGAGTCTGAGTATTCAGCAGTTTTTATGACATTTCCTCTCCTCTGAGCCTTGAGCCTGGTCCAGAAACCCTTTAGGGTCGAATAGCAGCTAGGTTCTGCAAGACCCAACATTGTTCAGACTCACCATCTGAATTGTTGTACCTTCACCGAGCATGGAGTGTCTGTCGTGTGCATGTCCCTCTCACTATGCATTGGGCTGGAGGTAGGCATTCATGTCTAAATTACTCATTCATTACTGATGCTTCACACAGGTACTCTAACGGCGCTTTTGCGCTTGTCTGCCACATCAGTAAAAATACACATTACTTGAGTGTCTTTGTGCAAGTCAGTCCACTTGGCCAAAATTTCAACTTAAACATATCGAGAAAAAAATTGTTGAGGTACATGTTTTATTATATTTTACACTAAAGAAACATAAGATACGCCAAGAGAATGATGTGACAGAGAACAAACAAGTTTCAAGCTAAGTTGGTTAAGCTGACGACAGCTTTAGTAACATGTATTTTTACTGAAGCAGGAACTCGCAGCTTGTCTGGTAGAACACCTATCAGGATGGGTAAGTCAAACAAGTGGTGGATGTCATTCCAGAAAAGAAGGTTTATGAATTGTGAACTGCTGCGCACCAGGAACTGGCAGCTCATCTGGTAGAACACCTGTATGCTGATGGGATGGGCCAGCCAAGCAAGTGGTGGATGGCATTCCAGAAAAGAAGGTTTGTGAACTGCTGCCTGCCAGGAACTGACAACTCGTTTGGTAGAACACCTGTATGCTGATGGGACGGCCAAGTCAAGCAAGTGATGGATGGCATTGCAGAAAAAAAGGTTCGTAAATCATAAGGGGTAGGTAATGGATATCTAATCATTGTATCACTTCCGTTCTCCCTCCCCCTTCTCCGGCTTTTCCTCCTACATCCCTAGATGTGCTCTAAACCCAGAAGATGTTCCATCTCGTCCAACTCCCGCCATAACCTGAGCAACGCTTCGCGCCTGTCCTCTACCATCAATGCTAGGAGGCATTTGTCGTGATGCGACATTTGGATGGGGGGGTGGACGGGACGTGGCACGTGCAGATGGGCTTGCATGTGTTCCATATCGTCTTGTACGATTTCCTGTGCGTAGTCCCATAGCACCTAGAAACATCATAATTTGCTAACGGAGATGGGCAGCAATTGGACTTACTATCGCAGATGGCGTTACTGCGAATGTTTCTTGACTGGCTTGGTCCCATACGTTTCCAGCGTGCTCGATCTCCCCATCGTGATCCTCCAGATCTTGCTCCATGTTCCCAGCGTGCTCCTCTATACCTCCAGCATGCTCCTCCATACCTCCAGCGTGCTCCTCCATACCTCCTCCCTGATCCTGCATGTCGTTCCCAGCTTGTTCCTCCCCATGAAAAGGCTATTGTAGAATTAGTGTATTCACTCAGGCGGTAGTCTAACTTACATGGTAGTTTTCATCAATATCAACTTCCTGCAGACGATGCATCAGTCCCCATGTGTGATCAGGCTACCGACAACTTACATGATTTGTGTTAAGTTCAGCCATCGTTGTTGATTGAAGTAGGATTAGGATTAACGTCTGAAGATGAATGTGTTCAATAATTAACGCGTTCAGTTTCAATGAACAGGTCTCTGAAGTCACGTGTCACATATATTCAACATAAGCTATTTACGAATGCACGACTAATACTTGATGAATGCCCAGTGAGCGCCCAATGAATGCCCATTATATTCTTCCGCTGCTTAAACTTTGCATTTTCTCAATCTCATTTAAGCTTAGGGAAAATTCAAAATTTCCCAGAGTGGCAACACGCCCGTTATTACATAATATTTTACGGAATGTTTTTCTGCACCTCGAAATTTTGAATTTATCTTTCCACCAAATAGGATTGTAGAAGTTTATATTTTTCGGAAGGAAAAAATTTCGAGTATAAAATACACTTCAAATTGGTGTCGAAATAGGTTATTTGCTTTGTCATTTTTTCCGTCAGTCGAAATTTGCCATTATCCCAGTGATACAATTCATAGTACGAATGCCTAACTTGACATTCTCATTTCAATTAAAATCTTACCCGAAGCAAAACTCTGAAACCGCCGGTGTGTGAGTCATGAGATCTCGAGACCGCATTGAGCCTCGTGGTGGTGATAAGTAAGTTCTTTATCCTCATACACACAGGGCGTAAGTTTGGCCTTCTCCCCCACTGCCAAATTTGGTCTTCTCGTCTGCAATGCTGTCAGGCTTCGCTTCTCTTCGAGGAGCAAATGCCAAAATAGGAGTGTTTGCTTATCATATAGAGCGCAGGATTTTACGTCTGTGACCTTCTCTTTACGGACCAACATCATTGATCATGAACTACTTTCCACTGCCCATGCTTGCAATTTGACTATATCGATATAATGGTATCTGATTGTCATGAAATTTCAATGTGTCTGGTCTAGATCTCACATACGCTCTGTAGCTCAGAGTGCTCAATTATCGTCTGCATTGGCAGCCGAGGGCCACAGAAACTTAAAGATCGACCTCCTCTCTTCCCCAACATCACTGGAATCAAGCAAGATACACCCGGGTGGAATATACTCGGTGATAAGTAAGTTCTTTACATCATACAGAGTGCAGATTTTACGTCTGGAAGATCATCGCTTGTCTCTTTATAGACTATCATGATTAATATTCATCATTGATCATGGAACTATTATTCACTTGACTATCGATATGATGGCATCCAATTATCATCATGGGGCATTAGCTATAAAACACGTCTCGTTGATATCCCTGATCTTCCATACCCTCCCAGCGGTACACTCATCATCTAGCAATGACATCGGCAATCAAGGACGATGATGCTGTAAAGACACCTAAATATTTTCCTCCACTCTTGTCCAAGAAATTCAACATCACTGATGTTAAGCAAGATGCGCTCAAGTGGGATAAGGAGTGGGAAGCGGCGATTGCATCTTCAACCGCAGCAGACATCCTCAAGGAGATGTCTCGTTTCCTAGGTGACTCTTGCTTCACTCCTGACACCATAAAGTTCTTCCACCGGGATTTTCACAGGGTCCAAAATACCGTAGCCAAGATCCTGCATAGACTGTTCGACGAAGGTCACTTTGACACCATCTGGTTGTTGTTGAATGTTGCGGAGAAGAAGAGACATATCCATGAAGGCCTGAAGGGGGCTTGTGAAGCACGTACGTTGTGGGGGCAAGATTGTCGTGCTCTTTGCCCGGAGGTCACAGTTTCGAACCTTCTGATGCAGGGTGGGAAGGGCTTCGTCGACTTTCTCGCTCGTGTCTTAGAGTTATCCGAGTCATCCCTTCAACCAGCATTTCTACCAAACTCATGGTGGGAACAGGCGTCGAACCTGCCAAATCCATGGTGGGTACAGACCCCGGCCGCCGATGTTCCACCTCGAAGACAAGTATCCCAAAGCACAAAGCTTCTGTTCGAAGTCGCGACTATCAATAGGAATAAGTTTATCGGCGAGTGTTTCCCGCTCATATAACATCATGCGAGTCTAACATTCCATGAACAGGACACTTTGTTCTGTCCTCAGTGTTTTCAGTCGTAAGTGACATCACCAATCGTAGCAAGGGGATGAAGGGGGTCCTGTACCTCATGGAGAATACAAAGGGATATGTCGCTCGAGCTTTAGCACAGGCCAAAACGACTACCAGGGATAAACCTCTTGTCCGCTGTGAAAACTGCACGAAGACTCCAGAAGAAATAGGACAAGGTGTTCGTTTCATGGTGTGCAGTGTTTGCAAAGCGAAACTCAACTTCGAGATACATTATTGTTCTCAGTGTAGTGCTGCCATGGTCCGGTTCGGTCTGGTTCAGAGGGTCCTGGACGAGAACCGAGAACTGGACCATGGACCGGTTCTGCAAAATCTTCGAACCCCAAACCAGACCACAGAGAACGGTTCTCTGTGGTCCGGTTCGGTTTTTTTCTGGTCCGAACTCGAACTGAACCCGAAAATTTTCAGCAGCGAGCATGAAAAAAAAACATTGAAATACTAGTTTACACATCGAGTAGCTACTCCAATGACATGGCTACATACCCCTCTCTGCCTCTGTAGCCGCTGATCCAAGAGCTAACTGATTTGATCTATACAAATGGTGAGAATGAAATAAAACACAATAACAACCAATGCTTACCATGGGGAATGTGAACCTGCGGCATCTGATCCAGACAAGCAATTTGAAGTAAGCTGCCGGTTAACCGCCATTAGGATGTGATTTCACTGGCGGAAAAAGGTGGTAAAATGTTAGTTTCCCTGCTGTGTGAATGACACGACTTTTACTCGAGCATATTAGCGAAAGCTCATTCAAGTCCCAATGTACGACCTCAGCTTTGTATGCGGTGTGCTTGCGGTCGGATCCTAGATGGTATTTTAGTATACACCTTTGCGGGTTAGTACGGCTGCGGCTCCTACCCCTCCACCGTGACTTGAGCAATCCGTAGACTATTGGTTGCTTTTTGACCGAGTTTTGCAGCGGATCTATTGTTTCGACATCATTGGGGTATATTTGGAAGGTTGTCGAGTGATGAATGGTGCCGGGATATGTTTTGGTGCTTGATGACGTGTTTGAGATGTGGGTGGAGAGGGTGGCATTGGGGTAGAGTGGCGAGGCGTATCACAGCTCGATGGCATGTCTTCTGGAGGAGAAGGGGGGTGGGCAGTAGATTAGCATGCGTGTCTTTGCCGTTCCTATGGATCCCCTCTGTTCTCTTGTCGAGTCGTCGTGGAATATTGGTTTGAAAGCGGGGTGAGAGACAGCGGGCGAGAGACAGAGGGTGAGAGACAGTGGGCGAGAGCAGCCAGCGGGCATGTGAGACAGTGAGCGAGAGACAGTGGGTGAGTGAGACACGGCGAGCCAGCCAGCAAAAGTCAGCCGGCAAGAACAGCAAGCGAGTGAGAGGGGATGCGGTGAGGTGGCAGGCATCAACATAGGCGCAGGTAGCGTGGTGTGTGATGGGTTGTGTGCTGGTAGTGATGAGTGCTGGCCCTCGAGGGAGCCATCAGCATTCAGAGTACAAATCATAATACGCACCTCTGCAGCATAGTGCAAGACACAATCCCTCCAAAATCCACCTTGATCGCGCCTAATATATCCACCTCCAGTAAAAGGTAGTCTTGCGCAGTGTTGTAGCCGGTCCTCAATGAACAGAACCTCCTGTTATAGAGGCGAGTTGGTGAGAGACTTGAGAGTTTAATTAGTTAGTGCTTACCTTCGAAAAGGCTAAATGTAGCTTGATTAATCAACAACGTGAATCCCGAAGACGACAGTCTGATGTCGAGGCAGATGTTGTCGAAGTCGAAGTCGATAAGGGTTCGGAATGGTTCGGGAAGGCCGAACCAGAACTGGACCGTTTGGGAAGACCTAGAACCGAGAACCGTTTTCCGGTCCGGTTCTAGCTGGCGCAAGAACCATGGACCGAACCGCGGAGAACCGGACCAAAAGTCCGGTTCGAACCATGGTTCTGGACCGGACCGCGGCAGCACTATCTCAGTGAGTAGAAGTCCTTTAATTTCGTCTTCATAACTCCCTCATGATGTTGCATCCACTAGATCCTGCCAGAAACAAGACTGGTCTCTTCACAAACGGGCTTGTGGCAAGAAGCCAGTGTCGAAGGGTCTAAGCGGAACCAAGGGAGACTCCCTTTGGGCATTCGGCGACTCCAATCCCACCGCCGAAATGCTTCGCAACTTTGACAAGGAAGGTCGGCAGCTCACGAGCCTCAGAGACATTGGCGTAAATCCCTGTAAGGGTAAACGCACCCCTGCTGCGGAGCGTCAAGCCGAGATGCTTGAAGCCGACCGAAATGTCGATTACTTCCTCTTCACTGCGAGCGGTGAAGCAGTTCGCTTTGTAATTGATGATCCAGGAGCTAAAATGATTTTCCGCATCAACCGCGGTTGGGTTATGACGCAGGTTACTAGTGACACCGGTGTTGATGCTATGGGAGAGTACATACTCAAAGTCATGAGCGGATATCCCGGATTGAGTCGGAGCATCATCCTGAAGCAACTCTGTGAGGAACACGGGGAGGGCACTACCGAAAAGATCGCGTGGCTGGAGAAGAAGAGTCGAGAACATGGAAAGAGTACGTTTATAGAGGGTTGGGTGAAAGATTCTTCGCCCCTGTTTGGGGATTGGTCTTGGCTCGGACTGCTTTGAACGTTTTGAAGTGGTATGAATTTCTTTCTTGCTCACTCATGCCATGATCTCATTGATCGTTCACAGTCGCTATGCATGTCAGAGATTCGGGTTTCGCTCGCGACCATTAACCATGTTCTTTTTAAAAATTTCAATTCCGCTTCGTTTTCATTTGGGTTGTCTTTGTCGATAGTCTTCGAATAAGTGTACAGTATCCGTTGATGTAGTACTCATTTCACAACTGACTGCATATTGAATTTTGCAACGTTCACATTTACCGTGTCTGCTGCTTGCATGTGCAGTGCGCGAGGTAACAAAAGCTTTTCAAGTCTTAACTCCGTCTTCATGGAATCCTTCCTTGTTCCTTTGCCATCATGAAGTTCCTCGCATGCAATGCCGCGACCAGCTACCAGTAACCCACTCGAGCGCTGGTCCTTTGACACTTAATTTTCCTTGATAGCAGCACCCTGACTCAAGAGTCTTAGCCTATAATAACTTCTCAATGTACTTAAGTTTTGTAAACAATATTCAGGCTGATACATTACTATAGGGCCAGGGGCATATATGCGCAGTTACTATTGCTATCTTTCTATTAGGAGCCAAAAATGACATGATTCGCGAGTATTTGCAGCAGCAATGCTGAATGTCAGGGTTCCTTGAGCATGTAGGTCAAGAACACCATACCATCGTCGATGGTACCGTAGAGCGCCCGCGTCACGTGCTCTTTGGACCATGGGATTGTACTATAAACAATATTGTACCGTTCACGCATACTGCCTGCAACAAATGCAACACAGTGCCGCATCGTGTCGAAATAACTCAGATGACGCACGGCATATATATTGAGCACCTTTGCATCGTGTATTCGTCCAAATTTTTTCTCGAGATCGTGTGAGGGCGGCTAGGCAAAACGCATGATTAGATCACGATGTACATTAGGCTCATGACCAGCCTGGCCTGATACTACCACGTCGGGGAGCTTCTCGTAATCGATGAGCTCTCCCAGTCTTATTCACAATATGAGAAAGTGGTGCTAGAACGGTACTGCAATGCAACACATGATGCAGACTATAGAAACGTGATATCAAGAGCAAAAAGAAGAAACAGTATGAGCGTGAACACGAACAGAACGCGTATATGGACACTGGTCAGTATCAATAACATATACGTACAAAAATAGAGACTAGGCAGAAAGCACCCTTTACGCGTTCACCTACTGCCAGTATTGGCGACCTGGCTGGTATGGGTAGAAAGTGCCTTCTGAATTAGCCTGCACCTGCGGGTACTGTCCTCGCACGCCGCGGCCTGCAGGTTGCTGTTGCACACCAACCCCTTGCCCCGAATCTTTGCGGTAAGATGCCTCAGGCGACCCGCTCTGTGCAGCTACTCCCCGACCCAAAAACCCCTGTCCATGTCCGTACAATTGCCTCTCACTGGATGTATGGTGGTTGTTTTGCGTCTGCTGCTGCGAGGGCTGGTGGTACCCAATATCATCGGTATACCCGCCAAATCCGCGCTGAACGCCCGCACCCATACTCAACCCGTCACTCTGTTTTGCGGGCTGGTGTTGATGCTGGAACATTGCTGGCGGAGTAGGAGCAGGGTACTTAACAAAGGGTGTAGGGTAACCTTGGTTGTAGGGACTGCCATAATACTGGTTTTGAGGATACGGATAAAAGTAGGGCATCGGCGGGGCGTAGGGTTGTTGTGTGCTTGCGGCAGCAGGCTGCGACGACTGAGATGTAGAGGGAGGGATGACCGACGAGGGGGGTTGTGAATGTTGGTGCTGGTGTTGTGAGGTAGGAAGACCCTTGACATCATCATGACCTAGGACATTGCGATTGCCGCCAAACCCTGGAGATTGCGCATAAGAGTCATAAAACCCTTGCTGCACTTATAATCAGAACACAAGGTACAATAAGCCGGAATAGTGTACTGACACGTTGATTGTCACCATAGTATTCACTACCTCCGAAGCCGCTCAGGTGGCTACCTTGCGATTGGTGCTGCTGATGCTGCGTCCCAATCTGTCCAAAGGGACCCATACCGCCACTCATGGATGCACTGTAGTCCTGCTGTTGAGGAGGCGTTGGTGCATTGAAGTATGGTGCATCTTGCCGGAAGTACGCTGCGGACTGGGCCTGCACCTGCTGGGCAGGGCTGTATTGTTGAGACTGTGTTTGCGGACTGTCTAAATGCAAGTGGGCAGCATACGGCTGAAGTTGTGGTAATTGCTGAGGTTGGTGCTGGGGTTGATGCTGAGGCTGGTGTTGAGGCTGGTGTTGAGGTTGATGCTGCGGCTGCGGCTGGTGTGGCGGCTGGTGCTGGTGTTGATGCTGAGGCTGGTGCTGCGGTTGCGAGGGAGGCTGCTGGGTGAAGCTGGTGCTCGACGGCGGAAGTGTAGGAAGGGACATTGAAGGTGTAAGAGCATGTTGAGGTACCTGCGGGATTGGTGCTGTAGGTTGGGGAGGTGCAAATTGAGTTGTTTGCGAAGGTGGAAGAACAGGCTGTACTGGAGGCGGGAGAACAGGCTGCGAGGGAGAAGTAGCGATAGAGGTGGCGACAGACGGTGCAGGCGCGGGAGTGATCTGTTGAGGTTCTTGTTGCTGAACAGGTGCAGGAGGCGCAAGAGGCGAGAGTGGCTGTGTGGCCTGCTGTGGGGATGGCTGCTGTTCGACTACGGAAGGTTCGACGCTGACCAAAAAATATCAGTTGATGATCCTCATATCAGTTCTAAATTTTGACTCACGGCGTGGGCTCGATGACGTCTCCACCAAGACTCAAACTTCCAAACTGCATGCCTACTTTGTCCAGGCCAGGGGTGAAACCAGTCGACAAAGGCATGACAACAGCTTGATCGATGCCCTTGTACTTGCTACGAACCGCGGGCCGCGAAGAAAGAGATACAGGCGATTTGGACCGAGTGGGCGCATCCTGCTTTTGAATTTGGGTCGGAAGAGCTGACACGACAGCCACAGGTTCTGGCGCGGGAGCGGCGAGTTCCTCCTGTACTATAGTAGGGGGCTCTGGTACGGGTTCTGGCTCCGACATCGACAGAGGCTGAGAAGAAACCCAAGCGTCTACAGGGGATTGGTGTTGGGCTTGGGGTTGAGGCTCATCATCCCATTCAGGAGGCTGGACGGTTGTCGGATCCTCCCAACCTTCAGATACTGGTTCTGCATTGCCATTAACAGCTGATGGGAGAGGGGCGTGTTCAAAGGCTGATTCGGGTGCAGGGGCGATGACTGATGGTAAAGGAGGTGCAGGGGGTGACGCTGCGACGAGTTTCTCTTGTGGTCTGCGCACAAGTAATGATTAGCTGCGGAATATCAAACCAAAATCTTAATCGACGCGCACTTTGCAATCTGAGCCCAGGAAAGTTTGGAAGTTGCCGGGAGTTTAGCAGATGATATAGGAGGTTTGGACACAGTAGCCGCATTACCCCAACCAGTGTTAGCACCCCACGAAGCAGAAATTGTGGGCTGCGATTGAGCAGGAGCCGATTCAGTAATTGTAGGCTCTGAAGGCCAGGTTGTAGCTGTAATCAATTCATTTGCATCCTGCGCAACACTCCAACCTCCATTCAACTCTGGCTTGTCAACAGCATGTTCAGTGAGATCCTCAACCTGCGCTGGCTTGTCTTCGGGAGCGGGGGCAGAAGCTTTGGCACGAGAAGAAGTATGGCCATTGACTGCAGGTGCACCCCGTGCGCCACCCCGACCACGACCGCCTCTACCAGAACCACCGCGTCCCCCGCGTCCACCTCGACCGCCGCGCGAGTCACTACGTGAGATGCTTGGGTCCTTTGACGGTGCGTGCTGAGCTACAGGAGTCTTTTTGTCCTTTTTGCGCGTAACTGAACCCCATTGTTCTGCGTGCCCTATGGGTTGTTACGGAATTAACAAAACCATGACAATAAAAATGCAAAAACGAATACGACATACCTTCACTGATTCGAGTGACTGCAAGCTCAAGATCACCACCGACCTCATTGAGGAGAGACTGGAGATCTGCAAGTATGGATAATTAACGAAACGTCATGTTGCAAAATAAGGACGCACCTTCATTTGACCAGGCAGGGAATAGTTCTTGGAGTGTTGGAACTTGAGGGTGAAATTTTGATTCCGAGGGATCAGAGGGCAGTTTGTTTCTGAACGCGGCTGATTTATATGAAGACATATTCAACAAGGACGGGCAACGACGACGAGACTGACGAGCAAAAGGTAAGAAGGACTGGTGGAGTTTGAAAATTCTAAAATACTAAATTATCCGGTCATAACATTCAGTAGGACACCACCTATAAGGGGGTCGATGCGGAAGTACATTTAGGATGATAGTAATATTCATCACGAGAATTGACCTGACCCTATCTGAACATGGTTCTTAAGAGAATCCATATCTAGTAGTCTGTACTCAAACTAGACATGAAGAATTCGAATGTCACAGATGTCAGATTTTGGAGAAAACTGGATGAACAGATAGAGGTATTGGAGACACACACTACTACATCAGGAAACCAACAAGAAAAAGGTTTTTATAGATATAAATGGCAAATTCAGATCACATGTCCACTGAATTATATCTAAAGACAAAGTGATAAATAGGGCTCAGTTCGCCAGCTCAGCCCAGCTGAGTTTACCTGTAGGGTACTCCATGGGTATGGGTAACCCGCACGGGTCACAGGTAGGGGTACCACCCAGGTAGGGGTAGGGGTCCAGGTTTGGGGTACCACACCCCTACCTGCACCCTGATCATGGGTTTTGTTTTAAAAAAAGACACATGACTTCATAAAGATGTGACTACCTAAAGAGGGTACTGTACAGCTGCAAAATGTATCAAACTCTAACACATATTCTTGACATACACCAATCCAGCCATAGAAATTCGCCAGCCACTATGCAACTCAATATCTTCTTGGGTCCAGCAAAATGTGTCACCAAAATGACAACCAAAGCCAAAGTGGCCCTGGAAGAGAAGGTGATAGGCACATCAAAGAAGCAGAAGCCTGTCAATGATGCAGATGGAGATAACACTACTGCACAACTAAAGAAGGCAAAAACTCACCCAGCAGCTGGGAATGCCTCCACTGGAAATCTCACAGCAGTCAACCAAGGTTCTGTGACATCATCAATTGAACCCTCAAAATCACCAACCCTGGCACCAGCAGTGATGAGTTGTCGTGCCATAGTTCACACTGAGGAAGAGGAAGCCACATTATCCACCAATGAGGTTGACTTGGATTCCAAAGAGAGTGAGAGTGGATCACAAAGCAGCAAGAGTGAGTCGGAGAGCAAAGAAGATACTTCTGAAGACCAGCTGAGTATGTTCAACACACTATGAATTGATATGATTTTAATGAATCAATAGAACAGATGATGAAGGATTGGAACTCGCCTGTTTACGCATCTTTTGATCCCACACCAAGGATTGTTGAAATCAATGGATGCCATTGTAGCACTCGGATCGGTGTTGGGCTCGTATCCTGCCAATTCCATAGGTATCCCACACACATATTCCTCGACACTCCATTTACCTTCTGAGAGTTCCATGCGCTCATCTGAGTCATCCGAAGGTTGTCCGTCCATTTCCGAGGCCTGTATACAGTTCCGATCCTCCGTACCATGTCCCGTCCGTGTCCATTTGACTTCGCTGGTGCGTTTTTCACTTGGTTATCAGTTATTGATTATGTCTAGGGGCACATATGTTGTCGGCCCATTGGTTATACGTATAACAACACACCTTGTGCGTTATTACATGCATATCTCTGTAGCGGCTCGCCTCAAGTCTTATTACATTTCGGATGCCTTATCTCGCTACTGTTTTTGCCTATGCAGTTTCCGGACATTCACGCTGTAGGATATAATCTGCCTCGCTAGCTACTCGCACTTCACTTCACCTTCCCTGCTATGAGTCATAGTCAGTAGAGTCACTTTCGGATAGTCATACTTCGCGCAATCAATCTTTCTTGTCCATTCAGAACGATTGTTTGGCCTGACCGCTGCCATTTCGCATCTTGCTATGTCTTAGTTTTCCTGATAGGCTTTGCTTAGTCTTACTTTGCAAGTCTTACACTTCAACATACACACCATACTTCTACCTCGGAACCATCGCTGTTCATCGGAAGCTCTTCGGACGCTTCGCGCAACCTTGGACCTTCGTTTCTTGATGTCGGACCACCTTCAGACCACTTCAGACAAGTACTCCGGTACTTCGGACACATCCTCGGAACACCGAGTGCACTCTTGGTAACTTTCATTCTCTCACTTCGATCTTAACAAGATATCCCTTGCTTTATAACAAGGAGCATTTCTATAGGCAGTCTCTTTGGGACGAACATCTCACTCGCACTCTGAGTCTTAAGGTAACATATTTGTAACACCCACATAGAACCAACTCTTTACACCGTGCACACGAGTTTAAGTGCCAGGCAAAAGGCTGCAAGGCCGATGTCAGATGTTTCCTCGACAAAGGAGATGCACACTCAACTGGCAACATGTGCAAGCACGTGCATTCGTGTTGGGGGGCTGATGTGTTGTGAGCCGCAGATGAGGCAAAAGATGCTAATGAGATCTGGTCCAAGATCATTGGTAGTGTTCTACGAGATGGGTCAATCACCATGTCATTCGCACGGAAAGGCCAAGGAAAAGTCACTTACTCTCACCGCCAACACACAAGTGCAGAAACGAGGTATGAAACTGTTGAATTTTTTGCTGAAGTCTAAGGCATGTTGCTGCAGGTCCTAAATAGTGCGCTGGGTGTCTGGGAGTCTGCGTCTGTTCAATATCGTCAAAGATCCAGGGTTTCAGTCTTTGATGAAGATGGGCAGACCAGAGTATTATTTACCTTCTCCATCCACTGTTTTGCATGATGTTCAGCTTGTATTTGTGCGGACTCGCCAATGTGTTGCTAAATTGCTGCGGGTGAGTTTATATTCAAATGAAATATATGAAAATGACCAAACTTACCAGGAATATGAAGGGAGAATCAATTTCACCATTGACAGATGGTCATCTCCCAACCATTGAGCTTTTGTTGCCTTTTCGGCACACTTCGAGCATAACGGTGAGCCCCTAAGCTTAATGTTAGATATAATCGAGGTTGCAAAGGTGGCTACTTACTGAGATAGCAGAATATTGGCTGATGTGGTCACAGTCTCACACAGGCGAGGAGCTCGTGCACACATTTGAAAAGATGCTAGAGGAGTTTGGGTTATCAGAACAGGTAACGGACAAGAAAAAAATCATTGGACTTACTCGGCACTAATGTGAGGGCATGCAGATCTTGTGCGTAACCTGCGACAATGCATCAAATAATGATGTTATGGTTCAGGAGCTGAGTAATAAGGCCCCGGCATTTGGAGGGGCAACAACACATACCTGTTGTTTTCTCCACACAGTCAATCTTGTAGCCAAGTCTTTGATTTGAGAATTCGATGTAAAGAAATGTGATGCTGATCAAGCGCTTGCCGAAGCAGACAGGAATGTGGACAATGAAGAAGACACAGATGAAGCAGGTGAATTGGACAAAGCAGAGGATGAGGAGGGAGTCAATCAGTGCACTGCTGATGTGGCTGATAACAACGAAGGGTGGGTGAATGAGGTCAAACTGTTGGAACCGGATGAATGGAATGTGCTAGAAAGAGAAATTCAACCTGTGAAGTTAGCACTTGTGAAGGTAGGTAAAGAAAACCCCACTTACCTAAATACTCAATCTGTGTTCTAGTTGCGAAAGCTGGCCTACAGAAACATCCACTCGACAACTATTGTACTCCCTGCATGATGTCAGATTCTCCAAGATTCCCACAAGTCTGTGACACTGATGCCATGTGACGTGGCCACTTGCTGGAATTCTACGTTTGATATGCTGAATTATGCACTTGAGCATAGGAAAGCTGTCAACAATGTTACACAACATCGGGATCTGGTTCTGCGTAAGTATGAGTTGGCTGACCGTGAGCGGGAAATAGTCAAACAGTTGCGAGATGTAATGAAGGTGTGTAGCTGTCACACCATGACAGCAATCAAAGCGTGCTTACCACATGTTCTTTTACTAGATTCTCAAGGATGCAACTTTGTATTTCTCTTGTGCGACCCCGAACCTGGCTACCATGATCCCTGCCATGGATCATATTGACCAGGAGCTCACATCATACTCGCACAACAAGAAATATTCTGCACTGATTTGTGTGGCTGTTCGACTCGCAAAGAAAACTCTGAACCGTTACTACAAACTTACAGATAGTTCAGAAGTTTATCGCATTGCTATGGGTATGTATTTTATAGCATTTTACTGGAGTTTGTAGTTAACATCTTTCTACATTAAGTTTTACATCCGCGCCATAAGCTATCTTACTTCAAGGTTGCATACTGGGAAGACCAATGGATCCAAACAGCACAGTCGCTTGTTCGCCACGAATTCCAGCATTCATACTTATCAACTGTCAACAATTTAGACTTTGAGTTGATAGAAAATCATTTGCTGGCAAATGAGAAGCAGGTATGTTTCTTTTTCCCTACATTATTCTATGCACTGAATAAATTTCAGAGCAACAATATATTTGACAATCTTCCTACACTAGTGCCACCACAACCTGCTGACTTAGGGTCTGAATTGGACCACTACCTTAATTCTGACATCGAACATGTTGATAATGCCATCACTTGGTGGTGTGCCCATCGTGTGTCATACCCATGTCTGTCACTAATGGTGATTGATTACCTGAGTATCCCTGGTATGTGATATGTTACTTTGCATGATGAGGTGGCTTATGGGACTCGTAGCAACATCCATTGATGTCGAGCAGCTATTCAGCTGTGGACATTTACTCCTCTCCCACATTAGGTCCCGTCTCTCAGTGCAGTCCACACGGGCACTTCTGTGCCTCAGGTCCTGGAGTATGCTGAATCTCATCAAGCCTGAGGATATTCACAAAGTCACAACCCTACCAGATCTCGAGGGAGAGGAGCAGGAAATGGAGCCTGAATGGGATAGGATTGAGATAGGCTAGTCATTACATGTATTTGTTGCGTTGTATATAGAAATCATACCCTGACCCCCGGGTATACTCCTCATGGGTTTTACCTGGGGTCATTCATACTGTTACCCATGGCCAAACCTGTACCCACCTGGCGAGTGTGGGTATATGAGCGGGTAGGGGTAGGGGTTTCACCTCTGATACCTGGGGGTTTACCCCTGCAGTTCCCTATTTACCTGTCATCACTTAATGTTCAGCAGATACATGGCATCTATCAACACCCACAAATAATGTGCACTCCATTCTGTTGATCATGATGCAAGTTGTTCAGTATAGGAGAAACCATTGCTAGTGGCCCAGGTAAGGTTTGTTTGAATAGTGGGAACATGAGCTGATATATATATTCAGCTCATACCCATAATAGCTGCTTTCTGATGGCTTGGGAATTGGATGAGTATGCACAGGCTCTCCTTGCTGTAAGTGTATCTTGTTCATAATGATCAGACAAATTTACACTATTACTAGCTTGCACATTCGCAGCCGTCCAACTTGCCGACTCCAAGTAGTACTCCCAGTGCCCCCAGTGCCAACTCCTTGTTCGGGCCACCACCGCATATCTATAGTGGGCAGCATGTGTGGGGAGATCAAGCATATCGCACCATGCAACACCAGCCACTGGTGCACTCGACCACCGCCAACAGCACTACAGGAGTCACCACAAGGGGTGTGGATGACCATGACGTAGGCCTGGACTACTATGGTAACCATGGTAGGTCTTTTTTGGTTGGCAACAGTATTTATGACTAATTTCAACTTAGGATGGGGTGGAGAGGCTCAAACGGCGCTCTTGTCATTGCCATTAGTACGTCCTGAGCCCAGAACACCTATGCCTACCAAAGTTAGTGCGAAACATGCTCGTGCAGGCACAAACATTCCAAAATTATGATCTGTGAAGAAGCCTCGTGGATCCACAACCAAGGCCATGCAGACAAACACAAAGGCAGATGAGAATATCTTCCCACCTGATGTCAATCTTGAAGATGGTGGTGATCCTGTGGATGAGGTGATGCAAACTACTTGTTGGTCCGCTGACAAAAAGACCCTACTGTTTGAGTGTATACTTGGCCCTGACTCCGACAATATCTTTGAATTGCTCAAAATTGCTCTGAAGGCAGCCTTCGAAAAGGCAAGTCTTAATTTTGTGTGTGAGATTCATACTTAGGATTTGTCTAGCTTTCAGTGCCCAAGGTAGCAAATAGCCAAAGCCAAAGCTAAGCTAAGCCTCAGACAAGCAAACACACAGCCAATGCTGGTGGAAGAGATGTATGACCTAACCCTAAGACATGAGCTATATATGTGCTACCTATGACCTTGAACACCTCTCCAGGACCCCTGGCACCTGTCCCTGTCAAACCCAACTGCTACAACATCCACACCACTCCTTGC
This sequence comes from Suillus discolor, assembly GCF_016758755.1. Classification (NCBI taxonomy): domain Eukaryota; kingdom Fungi; phylum Basidiomycota; class Agaricomycetes; order Boletales; family Suillaceae; genus Suillus; species Suillus discolor. The sequence continues at coordinate 158,143 of NW_024541277.1, read as the reverse complement.
CAATGGCGAAATGGAAGAGTACTACAGCGCATGTCAACAACACTGCGAGTGTAGGTTCAGCCACTCACTGGACCAATGAAGCAACCTCCCAGTGTAGGACTTGGAGTCCTTGTAGCCTCATAGAGGCTATTTTTTCAGCATCCCTTAGGCCCTCACACTGTGCACACTACCACTTGCATGGCACGCATCCTTTCCGCAATTGGCTGACGGCTGTGATTCACGTGCGTACATTGGCTTGCATCTGCTTTTCTTCAGCTCTGTTGTGCATCCTTCCTCCGTCCTATCCATGTCCTCCACTTGTCCATTGGTGCGTATTTAATTTCATTTGCATTAGACTGACCATATCTCTGAAGCTATATTGTTTATATTTTCATTACTTGCGTTATGGACCCTTGTTACATATTACTGCTACCTACTCGGCTCCAAACAGCACTTCAGCATGCTATCATATATACTTAGTACTTATGACTTTTCATGTATCATTCTTTTACACCCTATTGAAATTATCATCTGTTTTCATGCAGCACTTAACTGAAAATCTAAGCCTTCGGCCTACTCTTGCGTGCACTTCTCTAATGGCCGCGCTAATGTTCGCACCTACCATCAAACACTCCTCCCATTTCACTGCCGCATCGCATCACTTTCGCATCCGCAAAACACTCATATATATCCTTCGGCTCGACAATGTGCTTTCATGCTTCATTGCACCTTTGGCTGTTTGGCAGTGCAATGTATCGCTCTTTCAGTGGCTCACTCACATACTGGAACCAAAGATCAAATGAACAGTATGCAAGACAATTTTGGCTAACAAAACCTTTTTGGTTTCATGAAAGCTGTCTTTCTGCCATAGATGGATAACATGCAATGTGTGTACCATCCATAGCTCCAAGTGCCCCTTCAAAGTATGGAAAGAGTTTTGAATTCTCTGATATTTCTGCTGGAATAGGTGTCATCCTGTGAAAGATATACAAATTTGTTGTAGAAGGGAGCCAAAGATAGAGCAAGCAGGACTCTCTTGGAATATTTGATAACATGTGAGATAATGAATATTTCGCAATATGAACATACTTTTGTGTGGTTGTGTGTGAGTGCTGAAAATATTTTGCAATATGACAGCTTGAAAGCCCTATCATACATATATATAGAAATATGGAAACTTGCTTGTCAAGCAGAATATATTTGAATTCTGTAGCCCACAAGTTCAAAGCTCATATATAAGAGTATGGAAAATGTACTTTCTCATTCTGAGCTCAGTCTTGATCTAGTCAGGATGTCCATTGGTGAGTTCTTGCACTCATACATATCTAGTGAGGAGTGAGGTATGGTAGGGCTGTTTCTCAAGGGATGATGTCATGTAGGCAATTATAAGACCCATAACAAGTGGAGCAATCATTGCAGCGGCCATCCACAGTATGTGGAAATACTAGATTTCATTAGCTGGAGGCATTTCATATGGTACATGATGTGATGACCTTGTCATGGTTGTTTGTATGTATTGTTACAAACAAAATAAACTATGAAACAAACTACAAAATAAATGCAGCTGTCCAGACCCTTAGATGAACCAATTTACTGTAGACACCGGTCAGAATGTTGGGAGTGTGCTGACTTAGATATACTTGAATAGTGAATAATTCTGAAGGTATGGGGATGCTGTACCTATCACCAACTACAGAATCAGAGGTCTTTTATTGATGGTCTAAACAGCCTATCTTTGAAATGAGATCATAGACAATAATTGCTTAGTGAGTTCACTTCATGTATTTGCATTAATAAGTATGTCTTATTAGTGTTTAATGCACTTTTACCCTTGGCAGTGCTATCTTGCCATGTGGCCAGTAATTAGGAATTTTCCAATGGCTAAGAAGTAATTTTGATGACCAGCTGTTAGAAATCATTTCAGTGTTCAATTGCTACTGTAATTCAGTACAAATGGGAATGAGATAATATAACAAACTCATTACTCTCATTACTCTCAACTATCATTTACAATGTTGATTCCCTTGTGTCTTCCGTTGTTCAACTCCTCAGCTACACAAGTCAGCATGTTTGAACTTTCCAATGTACTACCCAGTCCTAGATGGTTAGATTTCTTCATAAAACTCATACCAACAGAGAAGGTCAGTTAATATTACTAAGGTGTATTTCTGCACATCTTGGACTTACTAATGTTCACTATACAGCTCTGCACTGAATTATATGTATCTCCTGTACTTTTTGCTTAAAGGCTGACTTTATATTGGTGATATTTGGCAAATAGTTGGGGAGCAGATGTTAGAAGCACAGAAGAAGGTGTTATTGCAAAATACTGCTGGGGGTTGTATGAGGAATGTGATTATATAGCAAGAATTCATGGAAGAAAAGAGGGACTAATGTTAGCTGGAAGTGTCTTTGTGCAGCTAGGCCATCCATCACTTAGAGCAGCATTGGATTATACATAAGAGACTTTGACACCAAGAAGTGAATCAATGGTCTGATGGTTTGCTATTTAGCAATGTGTCCTATTCCAATCTCAGTTATACATAACATCACCTTATTCTCAGTAACTCTGAGATGCATTGTCAAATCTGCTGTGGGACTGATGGCATCATACCTTGACATTGACAGCTACCATACTCATCATTGCAATGCTCAGTCAGAATTAATTTTCTTATAAGCAAAGTTGTGCTGGGCCCAAGCTGAGGCAGAAGCTTGTGCACTGGCTATTGAAAATGCCCCTGTGTTTAATTATTTTGATAGTGGTGGGCTTACATTAAGACAGCCTTGTAAATATTACATGCATGCAGTATAACACAATCTAATATTCAACAGACACAATTGCAAATGTTGGAGGCAGATGTAGTATGCATTCAAGACCATGTTGCTGATATGAGCCTAACTTCAGGACTTGAGGTGGCCACCACACTGAGTTATCTGTGCTAAACACTATATGGGCAAATCAAGAAACTGTATACTGACAGCTTTGCTTGTGTGGCCCAATGCTTGAGATTGGTGATGTAAAAGGTAAGTGCTTTATTGGATCACTCAAAACAATACTAATGTATACTAGAGATGAATTAATAGACTTGCTACACACTACTAGGAATGTCCAGATTATGATACTCTATGCCACTGTGCATTAAAGCATCATCTACTACTAGCAGCACTAGTAGCACTTTTCTAATCTACCACACATGTTATAGTGCTATACATCTTTTTTTTTGCATAGCACATATAATTTCATAATAACTATACAACAGTAGTACTATTAAAATGTACTATACCATGCATCAATGTATCTATATCCTAGTGTAGAGTGCAGCCATACTGATGATAGTACAGCAAAGTACAGTATCAAATAGGGGTAGTCTAAATTCTGTTTGATATTGCTACATAATTGGTGTACAACAATATTATGGTTCCTTGCAGGTGAACTAGGGTGAACTTCATACTGATTCCAAATAGAGAGAATTCTATATTTGATTCAGAGGATCATGATTGAGATAGTAATTAATTAGTTGTGCTTATTTGTACTGCATACTCATTCACTACAAACAGTGTGCAATTTATTGAATTATATAATTATATATATATTTTGTACTAAGATAGGGCTCTTGTACAACCAACCAACATCACATGACCATGAGTAACTTTTGTATGACTTTGGAGTGTACAGCTAATGGCCATTGTAAAATTGACTTTTTGGTATAAAAAAATTCTATAGTCTTCTTTATATTTGTATTTAGAATAACTCTGTGGGGCTTGATTTTTCAAAAATTGAGAATTGCAAGTGCCATTAGCAAAATGAGTCTTATGGGCTCAGAAAGGACATCTTTGTGTGTGACAATTAGGAAGTAACACTACAAAAAAAATAAACCTTCACTGTAACCTCCACATCTGCATCCTCAGACTACCGCTGCACAATGCTAAAGTGTGTGCTAGGTAACTTGAAGAATCTCAGTAAATATGCTACAAGGAACACAAAGAGAACCAGGCTCAAGCAGGCACAAGCAAAAAAGAAGAAAAATGTGCAGGCAAGTTTTAAACTTGAAAGCACTCGTTTTCCATGTCTAACATCCTTGTCAGCCTGTGGACATTGACTCCCCCACTAACAAAGATGAAAAAATTCTTGGAGTCACACTTTCTTTCAGCCCAGGACCACCAGTGCAGGACTTGTTGAACACTTCACCTTCCATAGACATAGTCAATATTCTGTTCTTGCTGAATATAGAATTAATCTTTGATGCTGTCAAGATTATCGAGATGTGAGAGTCACTTTCAGCAATTTCTGGTGGAACCATTAAGAAAATTTTTACTACAGCTGATTGTGATCATGACAAGACAGGAGTTAATGATGAAAATGAGTCACCTGAGCAGGCTGAACTGGAAATTGATGGTGATGAAGATGTCAAGAAAGTGGATGAGGACATTTTCGAGGATGAGCCTCCACTTGAGGCAAATGCAGAGCTCAGTATGTGTCCTGAGGGCACAGGACTTGCATGGGAACTCTGGAAGCCACCTGGAGTCTCTGAAGCTGTGAGTACACTCAAAGATATTCAAACCATCCTGAGCCACCACGAAACACTGTCCGTGGCTTTAAGGATGCTAAGATGGAAAACTGGACAAAACTACGATTTGAATTAATAGCATCATTTCTCATCCATTATACAAACTCCTCCTCTCCTGGATACCAGGCTTAGATGGCTGCCTCATTGTTGATGGTAGATGGGAAAGAAAAGTCGAGTTGGTGGGCGCAAGAACTTCGAGAGGCAACCAAAGCATATGTGTAGGATCACAATAATGTCCCTGTCAATCCATTTGGTCAGAGATGGGGATCATCATGACTCGATAATTCTGACATTGCTAATGAGATCCATGAGCACCTTCAATCCATTAGCACTTATGTATGTGCAAAAGACATTGTTACATATCTGGATAATGAGGAAGTCAAAACATGTCTGAAGATAAAAAAAAACAATCTCCCTAGCAACAGCAAAGTGCTGGATGAAGTGTATGGACTACTGTTGGGTTCGGGACCACCATAGTTAATATATTGATGGTCACGAGCACAAAGATGTTGTCTATTATCATCAGCATGTTTTCCTGAAGAAATGAGCAGAGGAAGAAGCAAAAATGTGTGCATGGGGAAAGGACAATGAAGAGATCTGCAACACCAAGTGGCCTCTGTGTGTCTGATTCCATGATGAAAGCATGTTCTATGTCAATGATCAGAGGAAGTCAAAATGGGTGCACAAAAACATAAGTGCTACTCCATACACAAAAGGGGAAGTGTCATATACCAGATTCTACACCCTACTTCCACTATGATATCTTGTCCAAATCCTCATATATCCAGACATATCCATATAATCTCCACCCAATCCAGTTCACACATCCAATCCATACTCCATCCAATCTGCATCCAACCCTCATCCGAACCTCATCCATGTCCTATCCTATCCGAACCCCTGGCTTTTGGACCTTCGGATCTCGTTCATGGTCCTATCTGAAACTATTCCCATGCACCTGCACATTACCCCATTTAGGATATACCTGTGTCTCCGGCTCTTGGTTATCTCTGCTTCCATCTTGATAATGTATTCTATATAAGTTTTATCTCCGGGTTCATCATACCTATGTTCCGTTGTACTTACTAATGTGTTTCCATGTGTACATACATACATAGCCTTGTACTATGCTTACTGATCTTCTGTTATGCTACCTACAGTATATAAACTAGTAGTACAACTCCTGCAGACCTTAGTCTGATTATTGCTTTTGTTTCTGTTTATCCTGTTACTTATTATCCTGTATCTTCCTTACCTCCTGTCTATATAATTCTGTTTCTGTTCTTATACTCGTGCTTCAGCCCTTGTAAGCCTCTGGCTCTGGGCTATGAGATCATTCTCTAGTCCGGAGCCTTGATCCTTCGTCCTCTAATCATTTTCAGACTTCATCTGATTCTAGTCTTTGTTCCATTTTGGCTCCGACTCTACCTATGGTAGTCTTATCCTGTTTGTTTCTATTCCGGATCTTGTCCAGAGTAGTCTACACTATCCTTGCACAACCTCCAGACCTACTCTACTATAGTAGTTCACACTACCCCTTAGATACACAGAGCTCCGCTTCTCCATCCATCCATCCGTCCATCCATCTTATCCACTTGTCCAATCATCTGCTACTCTGCTCCTCCTACCTTCGGACCTCTGTTCCTTCAGACCTATCCTATCATGTCCTCCGACTCCTGTGGATCTCCTTCCTCTTTGGAGCTTACTCCTATTCTGCCTTAGACTTCATCCAGTGGTCAACTTCTTCATCCATCCTACTTGGAACTTGTTCCAGTAGTCTTACCATGATTCCCCTCACTCCGGAAGTAGTTCCAGTGTGCTTTCCCACACTCATCTGGAAATCTGTTGGTGCTCTATTGAGCAATCCAGCCTAAGAGTTTGTCTGGAGTTTGTCTCTGGACTTCACCAGAACTCCCCTTCGGACTTCATCTGAAATTAAAGGGCATATACTTGGGTAAGGGGCACAGCACACAAGCTGAGGCCAAAGCCCTTTCAGATCCAGTTAATCCTCCAAGCATGACTCTAACAGGAAGAGGCTTCTCTGATGGTTACTGACTTCATGTCAGCAGATCATGGCTGGTTGCAATCACCTGATGGAAAAGAGCCAGCATGAGTATTGTTTAAGGCAGAAAAATCACGCGATAGTTATTTTTCAAATGAAGAAATCAGAAGAACTGGCCCAATAAAAATCATATATTCATCTTTAATAATACAACGACTCATCTTAAGTGCCCTAATGGCTCTCTCTCTGCATGAAAAATATCTAAAGAAACACCTAAAATTCAGACAAACTGGGGTGTTGAGGTGATAGCAAGGAATTTAGAAGGTAAGATTATTTATGGTGCTAATAAAGAAGCCTATGAAGACAAAAATTTGCATGGCTGATGGCATCTTTGAGGATAGTTCCCTGTAGTCATTCTATTTCTCTGAAGGTCATCCACATGCAGGTATCTTCAAGGGCATGGCAAAAATTCTGGAGAAGCATGGCTATGGTAATATGGCAGATATTCATGCAGAATGTAAGCCAAATTTTGCATGTAAGTTTGGTGTTGAGCATTGCTACTGTTAATAGATGGTGTACAATGAACCTGACTTTGTGAATGTCAAATCTACACTTGAGCTTGTTGCTGAATCATATAGAATCTTGGTACTGTTCCTTCCAAAGTTTTACTGCAAGCTAAACTTTATTGAGCAGTGCTGGGGACATGCAAAGTGATTATACTGTCAAATGACACCCTCAGCTAGTGAGGAAGATCTGGTGAAGAACTTTGTTGATGTGCTGGAGTCTGTGACTATAGAGCAAATGCAAAAGTAAGCTTCTTTTTTTATTTGATTGTTTTATCTCACCTGAAAATATAAATATGCATGCTGTCCTTGGAGATTCATGGACACTTATAGAAAGGACCTAATAGGCGAACAAGCAGCATGGGTAAGCAAGAAATACAGAGGTCATCGAGTCCTCTTTTACTCTATCTTCACTGAGCTCAAGAAAGCAGGACTATAAAGTATCCTTCACTAATCATTTCATATAATATATTGTATATAACATATATAACTATCTCCCAGTTCATTAATCTGAGTTAGAAACAACTTCATTGCATAGTTGATTACTCACCATGTATGACTATACTCTGAGTCATTCTTTTGGGTCACATCATGTCATAATGCATCACAAGGTGTCACAGATTGGTTGGTTATGCAAGAGCCCTATCTTACCATCATCATCACTTAATCATATCAAAACTCTTTGTAGCACAACACCTTCTTGCAAGTTTGCAAGTTAGAAAACCTATGTTGGTATGTTCAGTCATAGTGTGCATTTAAGCCCTGCAGTATTCAGGATATTACTATATTTTAGGCAATATCAAAAACTCAACTTGAAAACTAATGCATTACAAGCCTTGGTGAAAGAAGACAGCTGGATCTGGTTCAGCCGGCTTTGTTCTTAGGAGAACAACAATTTCAATATTACTATGTGATCCCTAACTGTCACACCATTGCCTGGCTAGAAGACTTGAATGACATTCTTCTCTTTTGAGAGTATATCAACCCAAGTAAATAGGGCCATAAGAGTATATTTCCTTTACACTATTGTTTGTACTTGTACCTAAGCTTGATTATGATTATATAGAACTTGAACTTGAAGGTCAATATTGGTGAGTGGTTGGATCTCACAATACATCAGGTTCTTAATGATCAGTAGGAAACACTTTGAGTTCTTTCCCCACCACTTCCAAATAGTAATGTTTGAAGTGAGAGGCATATAGAGAGAAGTTATTTGCTATCTGTTACAGGGATCTGTAACACCTACTAGAGCCCCAGCTCTCCCTACGCCTGCCCCCGCTCTGCTAGACTCCCCGCGCGGCGGTGCGCCGCCTGCGCCTAGACAGACAGCGGTCTGGACCGCTATGACCCCGCCTCATGGCGCTATGACCCCGCCTGACGCTATGACCCCGCCCCTGGCCTAGACGGCCTTGTACCTGTTCCATGGAGGCTGTACGCCTCATGGACACCCTAGATCAGCGCATGTATACAGCATGTCGCTTCATGAAGATCCAGAGCGCCCTAGGCGCCTCATGTATGAAGACCCGGAGCGCTTGGCGCTTCCTGTACCTATGCGCAGCTGCACTTGGCGCTGCATGTATGATCAGAGGTTAAGCCTCATGTATACTATCTCTCCTCATGTCTGGTTATCTTAGATTACCGATATACTATAGATTACAGACTGAGCTTGAACACCTACATACACTATGTATAAGTAGGCACATTGTTGTAGATTGAACTTCACTTTAATCTACTAGGTTCTACCAAGAACTTGCTCATCTTAGCTCTAACAAAGCTTCCTTGTGTGAGACCGCACTTCAGAGTCGTCCCCGTACAACTCTGCACGTATCCGCTAGCCCTGCATCTCGACGAGCGCCGTCTTACCGAGATCGCCGGAGGAACCTTTGACGTTCCGTCAAAGTCAGACCACGCTCAGCTTCAGTAGAGTCACTCGACTCGTCGCTGAGAAGAACTATCCTAGTTCGCACACGCCGACCTACAGTCGACGTAACAAAAGATTAAAGTCTATCTGATCGTCGCCTATCTACGCGACGCACACCCAGATACGCACCTTGCCTCGACCAGCATTGTATGATAGGAAATGCCTTACGCCAACAATATCGCATCCTCCTCACGGATGACTCCCGAAGAAGAGCGCCGTACACACGTAGTGTCCCCGAAGAAGGCGCTGACGATGAAGACCGCCGTGATATGGCGAGAAAAGAATCAATCGAAGACCGCCTTGGCCAGGCGAGAAAAGAATGAAGCCCGACCCTCATCCACACGCACGAAGATCGCCGCGGCCTCCCATCTCAAAGGGAAAGAAATCCGCATCCGCCTTAACAGCAGGCGATGCTTCAACTGCAACGCGACCGGCCACCGTGCCAGTGACAATCTCTGCCGAGATAGGAGAAAGATTGTCGATGAAGACCCGATTAGGTCAATCAAGACCATCGGGAAGAAACGCGAATTCCGGGTTCCAGTAACCTTGATTTCAGATCGAAGAGAAGCACCGATAACGACTTCTATGGTCGTTGACTCGGGTGCCTGCCGATCCTTCATCCATAAGGATTACTGCAAGAAGCACCGCATCTCCTCGCACCCGCTGAAGAAACCAATCATGGTAACTAATGCGGACGGATCTACTACGGCCGGAGGGCCTATCTCCCGATATTGCACCCTCACGGTCAAGATCGATGAACGAGTAACGCCTGTTAGGTTTTACCTCGCTGAGTTATCATACTCAGATAAATTCCTGCTTGGGCAACCATGGCTAATCGCCAACAACCCTAGCATAGATTGGACGGCGTCCACCCTGACCCTCACCGCCACTCCCGAATCCAGAGACATGGAACGGGATATAGATGCCGAACGGAAGAAGAACGGCCTGACGCCCCTCTTCCAGAAGAAAGATAAGCGAGTCGCTGACCGCTCTCAGACGAAGAAGAAACTCCGTAAAGAGTATAAACTAGCACCGGCACCGGCTGCCATGCCCTATGCCACGATTGTGGAAATCCCCGAAGAAGGACCCACACCCCAGACTGCCGCAACCTCTCAGCCGCAGCAAACCGCACCACAGCCCGAAGAAGCTGTGAGGAGCCAAACCGCCAAGACTTCTACGTCTTTGGCGCCCCCATCAGTCCCGAAGAATCCCTTCCCGACTCTTAATGAAAAGAAGAGGCCTTCCGTCGCCTCTGAGCCGAAATTAACATTCTCGGCAGAACCCGCGTCTGTCCTTGGCAAAGGACGCGCTATCGCTACCGCAGAACCACCCCCTGCCAAGCACCCTAGACTGGCCCCTGAACCAGAGAAAACTCAGACGAAGTTTATGTTTTCCGGAGAGCCTGTATCTGTTCTCGGAAAAGGAAGAGCCGTTTTCACGGAAGATCGACCGGCAGCCAAGAAACTCCGGTTCGATAACGAAGAAACCGTCCCTCTCTGTCGCCAGGACATGCCTATGTCCGATAGCGAAGACACTGAACCGGGCCATGCTGTAAGCCCCGCGACACCCCCAGCAACCGACGTACAAATGTCATCGGTTGACCCCAACCAGAACCCAGTCAAAGAATATTTCGACATGGTGATCCAGCGCTTGAATGCGCGTCTTCTGACGCCCCCCGCGCTCCCTGACCCAACCTTATTGGTTGATGAGGACTCTAATGAGTCCGACTCCGATTCTGACGAAGAAGACAACCCCGGATCCTCATATATTCGGACGATCGGCGATTTCATTTTCGCCTCTCCTTCTGACGACCCTGACTGCGGAGAACTCGAATTGGACTTTTAATTTCGTTAATCGTGGTAGATCAACGTCCTAGTGACGGGGTAAATTTATAATTACTTTTACCTTTTCTACACCTTTTTCTATCTAATAGGTCTCTACCCCTTTCGAATTCGCCGACACGTCCACTATGACGCTAAACTAGACCCAAGTCCGCTACGACTATAAACTAGGTCTGAGTCCAGCACGACTATAAACTGCGCGATTGTCCGGAAAGACATTAAACTAAGATTGTCTGAAACGACATTAAACTACTTTCCTCGCTGGACGACCCCGGACACCCTCCGGCCCCCTATGCTTGGATACCCCCTGTCCTCGACCTCGCATAAAGCAATTAACAAAAGGTTAAGACACCGTACGTCCGAAACGACGCTTAAACTAGACCACCCTTCGACGATCGACTTAACAAAAAGATCAAGAAGACGATGAAGACGAGGGAATCCCCAGAGAAACTCCTGCAAGCCTCATGGCCCTTACCTTCCCCCTGATCGTCCGGAAAGACGCTTAAACTATCACGAGACGAACCTTTCGGAAACTCCTGCAAGCCCGCAAGATCCTCTAGATCCGCCGACCGTAGACTTTAGTCAAACAAAAAGATAACGGGACGCGCCCACCCCCATCATGGCAATGATTATCACCCTCTGATGATAGATTAGAACCGAGGAGCGATACGCCCTCGCTGATTGAACTCTGATAGGATCCTAACGAAAGATAAGTCTGACTCGAGCGGAGCTTGGAAACGACCTGGAGAAACATATAAGACACTCTCCCTACGGCCGTATATTCCTCAGAAACTCCCACTATCATGACGACTCCCATCAAAACTCCTACCACTGTGACGCTGAAGGACTCCGACTACGGAAGAATCCTCGGCACGATTGAGAATTGTGCGTTCAGCGAAACCGCCATCCTCACCCCTGCGTACTCCCGAGAGATCGACAACATCCTCAGTGACATGAGCGCAACCGTTGCTGCCAGCACGTCCCTCGCTGTGCACATCATAAAAACCACAAAGATGCTAGAAGACGCCGCACTTCGTACAGATATAGACGAAGGTACTCGGACGCTCGCCATGCTCCACCTTCAGAAAAGAATTCGCGCAATGGCGCTTCACCTCCTACCGCTCGACTTCCCCGACCTCGTGAACCTCGCGGTGAGGACGGCCTCAGCAAAGCCTCGCGCCGAAGAAGAAACTAGACCCGTGCGCCCGCTGCCCAGTAGAAAGAGAACGGCCACGATGGATAGAACCCGCACGCTCTGCAAGCGTTGCGGCGGATATGGGCACACTTTTAGACAGTGTCCTGATTACGTCTGCTGCATCTGCAGCGAGATTGGACCGGATCATTTATCGATCCACTGCCCTGGACTCAAGGGACGCATCGTGCTCCAAGAGTTTTCAGATGAAGAGAAGTTTTTCGAAACTCTCTTAGATTGGGAGCAGAACCACAAAGCACTCGCCGACCTCGCGCTCGCCTTCCCCATTCCACCTTCCCCTATGCCCGCGACGCCGATACCCTTGACGCCTGTGCCAGCAACTCCCTCGACACCCGCACCGTCCTCCCAGCCTTTGGACGCAGTGTTAATTGAAGCCGGTGACTTCAACCTTAGTAACGGGGTAATGTTACAGGGATCTGTAACACCTACTAGAGCCCCAGCTCTCCCTACGCCTGCCCCCGCTCTGCTAGACTCCCCGCGCGGCGGTGCGCCGCCTGCGCCTAGACAGACAGCGGTCTGGACCGCTATGACCCCGCCTCATGGCGCTATGACCCCGCCTGACGCTATGACCCCGCCCCTGGCCTAGACGGCCTTGTACCTGTTCCATGGAGGCTGTACGCCTCATGGACACCCTAGATCAGCGCATGTATACAGCATGTCGCTTCATGAAGATCCAGAGCGCCCTAGGCGCCTCATGTATGAAGACCCGGAGCGCTTGGCGCTTCCTGTACCTATGCGCAGCTGCACTTGGCGCTGCATGTATGATCAGAGGTTAAGCCTCATGTATACTATCTCTCCTCATGTCTGGTTATCTTAGATTACCGATATACTATAGATTACAGACTGAGCTTGAACACCTACATACACTATGTATAAGTAGGCACATTGTTGTAGATTGAACTTCACTTTAATCTACTAGGTTCTACCAAGAACTTGCTCATCTTAGCTCTAACAAAAGCTTCCTTGTGTGAGACCGCACTTCAGAGTCGTCCCCGTACAACTCTGCACGTATCCGCTAGCCCTGCATCTCGACGAGCGCCGTCTTACCGAGATCGCCGGAGGAACCTTTGACGTTCCGTCAAAGTCAGACCACGCTCAGCTTCAGTAGAGTCACTCGACTCGTCGCTGAGAAGAACTATCCTAGTTCGCACACGCCGACCTACAGTCGACGTAACACTATCTTGGTGATAAGTCCTATGCTGTTCCATTGATGTCTAGAATGATCTGAGCAACACAACAGAAGCAACAATTTTGAGTCAATCCACAGCCATGTCAATATTCTGGACTTTGGATGACATGAGTTTGATTATCACACAACTGGCCAATAATAGTATATGCCCTTGTCTCATCCTGTACAGCATTCCAATGACAGAAAAACAGAAGAGCTCACAGAGCATGACTTAATACCAGTGTAAAGAGTTGATTCTGTGTGGGCTCTACAAAGTGTTACCTTCAGAACTCAATGTGCGAGTGATGTGCTCGTCCCAAAGAGACTGCCTATAGAAATACTCCTTGATATAATGCAAGGGATATCTTGTTAAGATCGAGGATGAGAGAAAGGAAAGTTTCCAAGAGTGCACTTGGTGTTCCAAGGATGTGTCCGAAGTACCGAAGTACTTGTCCAAAGTGGTCTGAAGGTGGTCCGACGTCAAGAAACGAAGGTCCAGGGTTGCACAAAGCGTCCGAAGAGCTTCTGATAAACAGTGAAGGTTCCGAAGTAGAAGTACAGTGTGTATGTCGAAGTATAAGACTTGCAAAGTAAGACTAAGCAAAGCCTATCAGGAAAGCTAAGAGATAGTGAGATGCGAAATGGCAGCAGTCAAGCCAAACAATCGTTCTGAATGAACAAAAAGATCGATTGCGCGAAGTATGACTATCCGAAGTGACTCTACTAACTATGACTCGTAGTAGGGAAAGTGAAGTCAAGTGCGAGTATCTAGCGAGGCAGATTATATCCTATAGTGTGAAGGTCCGGAAACTGCGTAGGCGAAACCAGTAGCGAGATAAGGCATCCGAAATGTAATAAGACTTGAGGCGAGCCGCTACAGAGATATGCATGTAATAAGGCGCAAGGTGTGTTGTTATGCGTATAACTGACAGGCCGACAACATATGTGCCCCTAGACATAATCAATAATAGATAACTAAGTGAAAAATGCACCAGCAAAGTCAAACAGACACGGACGGGACATGGTACAGAGGATTGAAACTGTATACAGGCCTCGGAAATGGACGGATGACCTTCAGATGACTCGGACATACGCATGAAACTCTCGGACAGTAAATGGAGTGTCGAGGAATGTGTATGTGGGATACCTATGAGATTGGCAGGATACGAGCCCAACACTGATCCGAGTGCTACACTGGAAACCAGCATCACATTCTATTGTGCATGATCATTTCAAAACCAAGTGTTCAAATACTAATTCCTTCAATGATAGGCAGAATTTTATATATGCTATGTATGTTGCCTTCTCATAAACCACCTGTTCATTGTTCAAGCCTGCAACACAGGGCACCACCAGTATCTAAATAACATAATCAACCTGAAGCTTGGCTTATTTGAATGCACACAGTGAGAGAGAGGCCTAGAAAGTACAAACTTCTGGCTTGGATGACCAACATTGTAGCTACAATATTATGTATGCTGATCACTATTGAACACATCAGAAGTACTTCTGTCAATGGTATCATTAATGAGGTGAAAGTATAGATATTTATCAATAATTTCAGCAGTCAGACTAAAAGCCAAATTACCCTAGTAAGTATTTTATCTGTATTATGAATGAGAAAACCTCCATTCAGTCTACTCTAACAGGCAAGTGTCCCCATGGCCTTGGATATTGCTATCCTTGCCATTCTGGGCTTAGACACAACAGCCATTGCATAGATGATGTGCTTCTACTCCTTCCTTTTGGGTGTCAGTTGCATTTTTATAGGTATGATGGTACAGCACTTTTGTGAACTTTCAACTTCACAGTTAGATTCTTTTCACATGTCTTAAATTTGAGTCCAACATTGCCAACTGAATAGGCATATTACTTGTGAAAGAGTGTGATAATGCTCATAGTCATTACAAGCATACTGACTTGTTTTTGTATCCTGAGGTGATCAGATTGTAATTTTGACTACTTCTATTGCTTATATAATTATCGTCAGTGTATTAGGTTCTATCCTCATATTCTTGAGGGGTGTTTTAATCAACTTTAAGCCATCTACACTCTTAGTGATTTCATGCTTTGCTTTGATCAGTGTTGTGGTAGGTTCTCCACTTATAATAGTGTTCATCAGTTATGATCTAGGTCTGGTTAGGGCATGGCTGCAGTGATATCTTTGTCTGAACAATGCAGAGGATATTCTGTGAGTACCGCAGATTTGAAATGGAATGCATTGGTGCATAATATACTTGCATCTCATAATCCACACTTAAAGTCAGGACCTAAAGGATAGTTATAGTGATTTACATAAATTTGATCAATTGTCTTATTCTTTTTTTGTGATTGGCTACCAACCATGCAGGCTTTATAACATTAGTCTATGGTAGATCTGTGAACTGCTCGGGGTATAAAGCTTTACTGCATGCTATCATAACTGTAATATACTAAGGTTTTTCACTACAGAACTGATGAATGTCCACTGCATTGCGATGATGATTTTACTTATTTTAATATGACTTTGGAGTTGACTCCCTAGTCTTTGACATCAACAGTTTATGTCAATAGAATGTGTGTAGGACATACTTTGGATGGGAGAAGGGGTGTTCCATTTGATTTGGCAAGGAGAGCATATACTGATTCCACTTAGGACATATTTTTCCAAGATTTTGGCCCAGTAACATTCATTTAGCTAATGCAATCTATATGTTTGATATAGTTCCTCCAGTCTTGAGTAGAATGATTCTGCATAATGTAGTTATTTCTTGAGCTTGGCTATATACTTCACCTCACCTGCCTTAAGGCTATGGTTCAGGAGAAGGAGGGGAGCTTTGTTGTTTTCTACTGCTAGCAAGTTTTAACAATATCTGCTTTTCTGTTCTGTAGTGAGATTCTGGAATGATTAACAGTGGTTCACAGACCTTACACCAGTGAGTTCTACAGGCTTGACCCTTTAGTTGGTATTGCCAACTAATTTGATACTAATAAATGACATTAATAAAATGTATTTCATGTGGTTTGTTAAGGTTACCAGAGGTTCAAGCTGATAACATGTCCAGACAGATTAAGGGTTTGACTCTCACTCAAAGACTATCGCATCTTTGGGTTGAACGGGGGCAGCATTATTGTCTAATGGCAAGCTGTGCAATATTTATTCTTTTTGACAATGTGCCAGCGCTTTGTAAGCCATCAATTTAATTTTGGTGGGCTATCTTGTCCCCCAGCCATTACAGCCAGTGCTTAGTGGCCATCAGGTATGCTAGTCACCTGGAATCTCATATAGTGGGGTGCTGTAGATAAAAGCTGAGTTTCAGTATGTGCCAATCATGTACTTCCTTTTCTTCCTGCCAAACTCACATAATTATCCAGCATTCTACTTCCAGCATTCTAACCAAATGTACTACATTAGCCCTGCAGATGGGGCCATGCAAAAAAACATAGGCTATCCCTCATTTGTGTCATATGTTTGCAGACTCATCTTGTCCTATAGTTCAACATCTGATTCTCTTATCTCCCATGGGCAGCACTTTGGCCAAACTGTATTTGCATTATGCAATTATCCTTCTCTTCTTATGAATAGTATCCTCAGATTGTAGCAAATGGAAGATATTCCACTAGACTCTGGACTTATCTGCTAAGTAAAACAATATCATCTCTGTTTGCTTGCTTCTTAACTAACATATCTCATAGTGAGTGACAGGAATATCATGTTTTTGAGTAGCTTTTAGATTCTCATCCTAGACTTTTAGAGCGACTACAAAACAGATTTAAGAAGAAAATCTTTCATGTTGGAGAATTGGTGCATTATTTTTTGTATAGCGAGAGTTCATGCTTATAATTTATAGATTGATAAGGAAGCTGCAGGTGCCCAAAGTGATGACATGAAAACATTAAAATTTGCAATTCTTGATTGGATTGCCCCTAAAGGAGCAGCAATCCAGCCTTCTCTACATAGAAACTTGAAAAAATTGACCACAGATTCAATCATGAACTTACAAAATCACTGCTTTGTCCTGCTGGGCTGAATTGGAACAACTTGGAGTAAGTGTTTGAATTAATTGCA
Source organism: Suillus discolor (assembly GCF_016758755.1). Lineage (NCBI taxonomy): Eukaryota > Fungi > Basidiomycota > Agaricomycetes > Boletales > Suillaceae > Suillus > Suillus discolor. The sequence continues at coordinate 140,840 of NW_024541277.1, read as the reverse complement.
TTAGTGGAGCTGACAACTAATTTGCACTTCATTATCCACAGGACAAGAGAAAATCTCCAAAGTGGTAAAATGTTAGCTTGTGGGGATCAATGGTTCATTTTTTTGTATGCACATTATACTTATGATATTGATGACTCATGGTGTGGTCTTCTTAGCAGCTGTTTACTTTTGTATGTGTAAGTGGATGTATTTTCATGCAACCTTTTACTATATTGTACATTATTAGGCTTATAAGCATGTTTTTATGTCTCCAAGTTCGGTTGACAAAGAGCCAAAAGCCATGCTGTCTTATTAGATAGATAATATATAGATAAACATCTATAAAACTAAATATCTCCTTAGTCAGCAATTCAGACAAATACCAATGGCTAATAATGTGGTCGTACGTGGATGGCTTAATTATGCTCCTAAGATACAGTCAGCAAAATATGGCTCTGCACAAAAGTCAGTAATCAACAGTTGATCTAACAATATGAATATGAAACATAGCAATCAGAGAAACAGAACCTAGTCAGTTAGTGATCAACAACAGCAACAACAAAAAATATCAGGAGACACAGACACTCTAACAATATAGAGATAATACAAAACAAACAGACACTTTTCCTAACACTTTATATAGCAACAATGATTCATACACAAACTTAGTGCAGCAAGTTATGTGGAGTTACAATGAGAATCCCCCCTTAACACAACACAAATGAAACTATCATCAGGTCTAGTCAAAGCCTCTGTAGCACTCTTAGCACAATATTGAACCTGCTATTAAGGAACTTACAATAAGTATTAAACAGACTCAGGAATTGGAAACCTTGGACTTCAATACCAAGTCTCCTTTTCAATAGCTAAAGTCTAACTTACAATGACCACTTTGGCTTAGTATGACACACAGATGTATAAGGTCAGGTGCCACTGTCAATACCTAAAGTTTCCTCACAAGACTTTCCTAAGTCTTTAGTGGACAAGAAAGACAACACCAAACTTCTGAAATAAGAAGAGACAACAACAAAAAGAGACCACTAAAATAGAAATGCTAATACATTCACATTCATGGAGACTGTTAGCAACAATGACCACAAAACACAGTGATAGCAATCATAGAGAGATGATTGATACAGACAGTCACCAACACTCCACACATACACACACACACACACACACACACACATTGAGAGACAGAGACAGACAGAAAAAGAAATAGAGAAACAGAGACATAAGTTTCACAATCACAAGTTCAAAGACACAATTTCAGAAAGACAGTGACAGACAGAAGAGATAAAGATGAAAACAATCACAGATACAGACACAGACATAGAAAGAAAAAGAAAACAAGAAAAATAACAGAAAAACAATCAGGAGAAAAGAAATAAAAGCAAACTAGTCTTGCTAGTCATCAGACACAGTAAGCTCAGATGTGTGGTGCTGGTTGTTGAGCACAGTAAGCTCCAACCTTAAACTGCACTTGCTGAATGCTGGTTCACACTTCACTCATAATTTTATTGTGAGAGAGTAAAAAGGCAATAGGGGCTTCTTTTTTATTGGGCAAAAAGCAGCTCCTTATGTAGACAAATTTGTGGCTGTACTACTAGTTTCTCACATTTAAAGTTGTAGCTTTAGTTTGGTAGTACCAAGTTACACGGTCTTTGAGTCAAAAGTAAATATTCATGAATTAACTTGGTATAGTGACAAATCAACAAGGGCTGTGCATGACCCATGGTCAGGTGATTCCTTGATGAATCAGCTAGAAAAAGAGTGAGAAATTATTACATAATATGTACATATGTATTTGAAATTTGTGGCTATGAATTGACTGGTAGCATAATGACATAGGACATATATTTAAGAGAGCATATCTGGAATAGCTTATACTATTCTCCTTGTCCCTATACCACTACTTTGAATCACCAAAAATTCATAGTTTTAAGGGATGCCTACTGAAAATCCTGCATAAAAACTTTCAAAATCACATATAATTAACTAGTCTTAGTATTAGAAAACCAGTGTAGAGACTCATTCTTAGCTGAGCTTATAGAGGCTGTTTTTACTCAGTGCTATATTCACATTTTTGAAGCTTACACAATAAAGTTATATAGTATATACTAGTTTGCACTATGAGTTTGAGTCTTTAGTAAATTTTTATTATATTCTCTCTTCTCTAAGTCTTAAGCCTAGTTCAGAAACCCTTTAGAGTCAGATAGCAGCTAGATACTACAAAATTCAATATATTGCTCTAACTCAATCTTGGTGTCATATCCCGTGTTCCAGACCCAGACCTATCACACACATCATTTCCGGATTTCCGGATCTGGCCGACTTCTATCCATTGTCCGGATCTGACCCGCGTCTATCTTCTGTGCCTTATCCCTTTGTACGTTCCTTCTCCAGTTAGACTATACTCATTTTCCGTACCTCATTTCATTTCCGCCTTTATTCTCCTATGTTCTCATTTCCGTCTTCATTTACTATTTTCCAATAGACTAGTGTTTGACTTTTCTATACACTCCATCCACAGCCTTGCATAGCTTCGGACTGCGCTGACTGATTCTCTGTTAAGTCCTCAGTAGTATATAAACCCTGTAGAATCTTTGTACTTCCTTAGTTCGAATATTATCTTAGACTCTGCTCATTCCCTCCTCTGTCCGACTTGAGTTCTTCTCTTGTTGTCCTCCGCTAGTCTTAGGATTGACTCCTATAGACTTGTCACCTCCACCTCTACCTCTGGTAGTCCTCCACTGTTTCCTTTCTAGTTCGGACATCGTCTTGATTAGTCTTATCACTTGTTCCTGAACGTCCACCGGAATTCCCACGCATTGGACATTGGACTCTGGACATCATTCGACAGCCTTCAGAAAGTTAGGGGCACATACTCGGGTAAGGGGCGCAGCGCATGAGCTGAAGCCAAGCCCTTCAGATTTGACCCTTGAGCATGTTCTTAACAGTATATTCAAACTCACACCTTACCGAGTATACTTACATCTAATTCATGGCACCTACATGGGCGCAGACCGACTCAATGTGGCGGGTTTAGTAACCGCCCGACGGGACTCTACTCCCATAGTCAATGCCTTCCTCAGTTTCTCTCAGCGCCACGCCAGTGCACAAGGCACTGCCTCCAGCATCTCCCAACTCATTAACTGCCCACATCCGACTACCCCTACACCCACACCCGCCGGAAATCTTCCGCACAATGATTCCGACAATGAGTATCCTCTAGGCAGTAACCCACCCGGAGATGGTGGGGGTGATCCTCCAGAAGACCCGACTGATGATGAAAACGAAGGTCTAGGTCCGCAGGACCTGGTCTTCCTCCATCTATCCCAAGCTATCAATAACCTGGCGCGTAACAACTGCCAATCTTCCTCATCCGGCGACTCTAAAGTCAAAGTCCGAGAACCGGATACCTTCGATGGCACTGAGCCCCGGAAGCTCCGGGCGTTCTTTGTCCAATGTGAGCTTAACTTCCAAGCTAAGCCAAAATCTTTCCGTACCGGCCGAACTAAGGTCAACTTTGCACAATCATACCTCAAGGGTGTGGCCCTTGAATGGTTTGAGCTGGACTTCCTTTCGGATGATCTCACGGATCGTCCGGACTGGATGGATAACTACTCTGAGTTCATGTTAGAACTCCAAACTAACTTCGGACCTCATGACCTGGTCGGAGATGCGGAAATGCAGCTGGAACAGCTCTATATGCGTGATGGACAGCGCATCAACAAGTATGTTGTAGAGTTCCAATGGCTAGCTTCCCAAGTCTGAGGTTGGGGTGACGGAGCCTTGCGCCATCAGTTCTACAATGGACTTCCGGCTCGCATCAAGGATGAAATCAGTTGTCAAGGAAAACCCACCACTCTTTCCCAATACAAAACTCTCGCTCAGACTATCGATGCTCGATACTGGGAATGCAAGAGAGAAGTTTCCCATGAAACCAAACCCTCTGCATCCACCCCTCCTGCCAAGCAGTCAGTTTCTACCTCCAACTGGAAAGAATACTCTGGCGGAAAATCCGGAAATGCTTCGGCTTCCTCCACCACCAAACTTCCGGACTTGATGTCCAAGCTCGGAAAAGATGGTAAACTCACCTCCGAGGAGTGCCAGAGGCGCATGGAAAAGAAGCTCTGCTTCCTCTGCGGCGGACCTGGTCATACTGCCCGGGACTGCCTAAAGTCCACTTCCCATGCGGCCAAAGGTCATGCCAGCACAGTAACTCCAGAAGCCAAACCGGAGGTCTTGGCAGAGACAAAAAATTAGTCTGCAACCCTCTTGACTCCGCATGGGACGAGGGTTGCATTGACTCAACCCATGCAATGGAGCTACACCTCAACACTATTTCCTTTTCCGATCCGAACTCTTTAGTACCATCCGTTTCTATTTCTACTTTTCCCGATATCTCTCCGTTCCCAGCTCTTGTAGATTGTGGTTCCTCCCATTGTTTTATAGAAAGCAAACTAATCTGAAAAAATAACATCCCAACCTATGCAATCCCTCTGCTTCCGCTTCACTTATTTGATGGTACTTCTAATGCCACAATTACTGAGGCAGTAGATTTACCGATCCGTTTTCCGACCAGTGTGGTTACCTCCAAAACATTTTATGTTACTCTGTTGGACTCATCCTGTTCCATCGTTCTAGGATATAGCTGGCTCACCTGACACAATCCGTTAATTGACTGGGTAAAGGGCAGCATCGATTTCCGTCTGATTCCTCATGGAGTGCCTCCAACCCCTCCGACCCCACTTCTGCCACTTCCGGCGGAAATCCCTTCCCCAACTCCGCTGAGTCCCTCCGCTGATAACGCTGTTCCAAAAATTTCCCTGATCAATGCAGTTGCCTTTTGCTGGGCCTGCAAGTTAGAGGGATCGGTCCAGTTCAGTATTTTCATCTGACCCACCGGTGTCAATCTCTGCTCCACTACACTCTCCTCTGAACCTCCGAACCTATCCGGAATCCCTTCGGAATATCACGAGTACGCGGATGTCTTTGATAAAGGCAAAGCCAGACAGCTCCCTCCCCATCGTCCCTATGATTGTAAAATTGATTTGGAAGAAGGAGCGGCTCCGCCCCTTGGCACCATCTATTCCCTTTGTCTGGTCGAGCTTGCAGCTCTTCGCAAATTCCTTGATGAGAATATTGCGACCGGACTTCTCCATTCCTCATCCTCTCCGCACGGAGCCCCTGTCCTGTTCGTCAAAAAGAAGGACGGCTCCCTGCGTCTCTGTGTAGATTTCCGAGGCCTCAATAAAATCACAAAGAAAGACCGCTACCTGCTTCCCCTCATTTCCGACCTTCTTGATTCTCTGAGCCGCGCTAAAGTTTACACTAAAATTGACCTCCGGTCTGCTTACCATCTAGTCTGGATGGTGGAAGGAGACAAGTGGAAAACTGCTTTCCGAATGCGCTATGGCTCATATGAATGGTTTTCTATGCCCGAGGGTCTCATCAATGCTCCGGCGGCTTTCCAGCATTTTGTCAATACCATCTTCGCTGATATGCTTGACATATGTGTTATTGTGTACCTCGATGACATCCTCATTTATTCCGCAGACCTTGCATCTCACAAACAACATGTCCTTAAAGTCCTCCGACACCTCCGGAAGCATCGTCTATGTTACGCACTCAAATAGATCTGTTATGCGGAGCCCTAAGAGGGGCGTCGTCCGCTAACGTTCGTGACGTAACCGGAAGGATCCGGTATAGCAAGTGAGACTGGCGACGACGAGTCGGCAGTGATCACAGTATGCGCGTGTCACATGACTTCTAAGACGGATGTCTATGAAGTTGCTCAAGGTGAGGACAGTCTTGTCCGAACGATGAGGTCGATCGAGGTAGACTTAGTCACGATGAGCAACTAAGAAAAGATACTAGAGACTGAAGCCAAAGGGGCGTTCAGAGGGAAGTATGTTCCAGGGAAGATTGAGTAGATTCAAGTTAGAGAATCTAGTACAGGGTGACCGACTACTTATACTAAGTGGAGAGGGTTAAGGGCAAGGCTACCGCACAGTAGGTAAGGGTAAAGGGGAAACGAGAATGGTATAGGTGCGTTGGCAACAGAGCCGGATTAGTGATGGATGGTCAAATGTGGAATGAGACCGAGAAACGTTGGAACGGACCAACGGTAAGAATACAACGTGCGGGAATCCGCAGTCAGAAGGAACAGAAAGGGAAAGCCACATTGGTGGCACGAGTCAGACCGAGTCATAGGTGCGGGACCACATTGGTGGTCGAATCAGGGGGAGGAATGTGCGTGCACGTGCATAGAGACGGACGATGCGAGGACGGGAACAGTCCCGAGGATCTGGTCAACGGAAAGTCGGTGAAGGAGGACGAGCCGGTAGCTGGTGAGGGCGAGGATGAAGGGAAAATGATAGGGGGGCCACGTGACCGATGTTACTTGTAACAGTCTATATGCTAAACTGGAGAAGTGTGAATTCCATTCCGACTCAGTAGAATACCTCGGCTACCTCCTATCTCCAGCTGGCCTTACCATGTCTTCCAACAAAGTCCAGACTATCTGTGACTGGCTGGAACCCTGGAAAGTTAAGGATATTCAATTGTTCCTTGGGTTCACCAATTTCTATTGTCACTTCATTTTTAACTACTCGGATATTGTAGTTCCGCTTACGTGGCTCACTCGCAAGGATGCTCTCTGGAATTTCTCTGAGGATTGCCGGAAATCTTTCGAAACTCTCAAGAAAGCCTTCACTACCGCTCCGGTGCTTATGCACTGGATGCTGGATGTTCCTATTGTCGTTGAGACGGACACTTCTGACTATGCTATTGCCAGAATACTTTCTATAGTATGTCCGGACCAGGAGCTCCACCTGGTTGCCTTTTACTCCTGAACCCTTTTGGCTCCGGAACTCAATTATGACACCCATGATAAGGAACTTTTAGCTATCTACGAAGCTTTCCGGTCCTCATGACACTACCTTGAAGGCTCTGCCGAGCCGATAGACATCGTCACAGACCACAAAAACCTTGAGTACTTCACTACCACAAAACTCCTCACCCGCCAACAAGCCTGCTGGTTGGAATACCTTCATCAGTTTAACCTCATTATCCATTTCCAACCTGGAAAACTCAGAGCAAAGCCCGACTGCCTGACTAGACATTGGGACGTCTACCCCAAAGAGGGGGATAAGGACTACGCTCAAATTAATCCACACAACCTCCGGCCGATATTTACCACAGAACAGCTCGCTTCGTCCCTCTGGGCATCACACCTAGCAATTCCGGTGCTTCGGGCATCTGTACTAATGGATGTCAAGCAACTTCATAAGGACATTCTGTCCACCCTCCCCCATGACCCTATCGCTTCCAGCCATCTTCTGGATCCGTCGGACAGTGGACAAAAGTGGTTTTCTCTGTTGTGACAACCGTATATACGTTCCAGAATCCAATAACCCCCGTCTCCAAGTACTCCGGAATATGCATGACCACCCCCTATCTGGACATTTCAGTCAGAACCGGACCCTGGAAATCATCCATCGGGAATATACTTGGCCCGGAATCCGCACATATGTCAAGGACTATGTCAAGTCATGTACAACCTGCGCCTGAGCCAAAGTTCTGAGGCACAAACCATACGGATTGTTGAAACAACTCCCCATCCCCAAGAAGCCATGGAATTCTATATCCATGGACTTCATCGAACAACTCCCCGATTCCTCTGGATTCACCGCCATCCTGGTAGTCATAGATCAACTATCCAAGCAATCCATATTTATCCCAACCTACGACACCATCACCTCTCCGGACCTCACCTGGTTATTCCTCCTCCATGTGTTTTCCAAGCACGGAGTCCTGTCCCATGTTACTTCCGATCGCGGTACGGAATTCATTTCCCACTTCTTCTGGTCGCTTGGAAATGCATTAGATATGATCCTCCATTTCACCTCTGGATATCATCCAGAAGGTGACAGACAAACCGAGCAAGCTAACCAAACCCTAGAGCAATACCTCTGGATCTACTGCAACTATCAGCAGGATAATTGGTCGGAACTGTTACCCTTGGCCGAGTTTGCTTACAACAATGCTCCGAGTGCTACCATTGGAGTTTCACCATTCTTTGCCAATAAGGGTTATCACCCGAACATTTCCATACATCCAGAGCATGATCTCTCCTCCGCCCATGCCCAGGATTATGCTATAGATCTAGATGAGCTTCATCAATTCCTCCAAGAGGAAATGTCCCATGCCCAAGAACGATATCAGGGACCCGCGGATGCTAGACGGAAACCTGCTCTGGACTTCAAAGTCAGAGATCAAGTCTTCATCAAAGCAAAATATTTCCGCTCGACCTGACCATCGAAAAAGCTCTCGGAAAAGAATCTTGGTCCATTCGACATCATCGCTCGTCCCAGCACTCATTCCTTCACAATCCATCTTCCGGACGCTATGTGATCCGTGCACCCCGTATTCCACGTCTCTCAGTTAGAACCCGCAACTCCGAACACCATTCCTAATCGCATCCAACCTCCTCCGCCTCCGGTATTAGTCGACGGAGAACCAGAATACGAAATCTCCGAAGTTCTGGACTCAAAGATCGACCACTGGAGACGTCATTGCCAACTACTATACTTAGTACGTTGGGCTGGATATGAGGGAACAGACGAAGAAACTTCCTGGATACTCGCAACTGAACTCGGAAATGTGCCGGAACTTCTATCGGATTTTCACTCGGCATATCCGGATAAGCCAGGACCAATTTCTAACAAAGAGTAAAAAGGACATGCATATATGTACACTATTTGGGCGTCCAACATCCAGACTTCAGATCTGACTACCTAAGAGTCCATTTCCATGTCTCCGCCGGATCCACTGGCTTCCTTTTCCGCCCCCTCAGCATTTTCCTCCTCTGGAGATTCCTCCACATGCATCCGAAAACCGCTCCTCAGACTCTCCATGAAGAGAATCTGAAACTCCCTCTGCTCCTCCATGAACCGGAGCATAGTCTCACTCACCTGGTCCATCGCAGCCCTGCTTCCATCCACCGCTGCAATACCCCTCTCCATCAGCCCATTGGTCTGGGCCAGTTCCACCACAATATTGTTGGCGGCTGCGACCCAGGCCTGGTCATTGTACTCCGCCCAGTCTTGCTCCTCCCCAATGACCATCCAGGGACTGGAGATTATCTCCATGTCGTCGTCAATATCCTCCAGACTGTGCTGACGTCTTCTGCCCTTGCCCTTCGGGGACGGAGATCCCTCTGGACACACGCATTTCTTGCCTTTGCCTTTGCCGGCCAGTGCCTTGACAGGGGGATTTCCGCCAATGCACTTCTCCTTGGACGCATGGCACTGGTCACAAGTCCGGATCTTTCGGAACCATCAGTAATCATCCAGATCTGGACAAAACAGAAAACTCACCCTAGGCATCTTAGACACTACTGCCCAGGTGCAAATCTTGCATCTGTTGATGCACATCTCACATGCGACCTCCGGATCCGCCGGACTGGAGGACTAACATTTTGTTGAACTCTGGAAAAAACACAAAAAAACCTCATCCGACTCACCTCCAATGCATTGCCCATCCTAACCTTTGCCAAACACTCCTGCTCGCGCTCAGCCAACCTTTTCCGAGTCTCCTCAATATCCTTCCGCTTCTGTTCCTCCATCCGTTTCTGCTCCTCTTCCGCCTCCTTGCGCTTGCGCTCCTCTTCCTCCGCCTCTCTCTGAGTGTCCGCCTCGAGTCGAGCGATTTCAGCCGCCATTTCCGCCTGCCTCTCTTGGAGGAGTTGCCAGGCGGACTTCATGTTGCTGGAAGTGGAGTTAGACATGTTAAGCAGTAATAGGAGTTAAGGGGAAAGTTTTAGACGTCTCATGGGCGCCCCGGCCTACATATATGTCCAGTTCTATTTTTATGAGCTCTGCCCATCATCCTGCATTCATAGAAGTCCGGTCTGGACTTCCGAATCAGAAGCCTCATGGGCTTGGCCCTAAGAGGGGGATACTGTCATATCCCGTGTTCCGGACCCAGACCTATCACACACATCATTTCCGGATTTCCGGATCTGGCTGACTTCTATCCATTGTCCGGATCCGACCCACATCTATCTTCCGTGCCTTATCCCTTTGTACGTTCCTTCTCCAGTTAGACTATACTCATTTTCCATACCTCATTTCATTTCCGCCTTTATTCTCCTATGTTCTCATTTCCGTCTTCATTTACTATTTTCCAATAGACTAGTGTTTGACTTTTCTATACACTCCATCCACAGCCTTGCATAGCTTCGGACTGCGCTGACTGATTCTCTGTTAAGTCCTCAGTAGTATATAAACCCTGTAGAATCTTTGTACTTCCTTAGTTCGAATATTATCTTAGACTCTGCTCATTCCCTCCTCTGTCCGACTTGAGTTCTTCTCTTGTTGTCCTCCGCTAGTCTTAGGATTGACTCCTATAGACTTGTCACCTCCACCTCTACCTCTGGTAGTCCTCCACTGTTTCCTTTCTAGTTCGGACATCGTCTTGATTAGTCTTATCACTTGTTCCCGAACGTCCACCAGAATTCCCACGCATTGGACATTGGACTCCGGACATCGTTCGACAGCCTTCAGAAAGTTAGGGGCACATACTCGGATAAGGGGCGCAGCGCATGAGCTGAAGCCAAGCCCTTCGGATTTGACCCTTGAGCATGTTCTTAACACTTGGCAACACTCTGGCACTATTCTCATGGTATATTAGACCCTATTATTATATAGGGAATATATAATTTAAGAGACCCTCTTCTCTGAGATGTGTTCCCCTAGTTTAATAGGGTTAAGTAGATCTTCCTCAAGAGGATACATGTCAACTCTTTTGATAGAGTATGAGTACAGTCTTTTAAATGTTTCTTATTGAACCTCAACTTACTATCCTCTCCAGATGTTGCCCAACAAGGGTTACTATTAATCATGGCTTCTGTATATCAGTGCCTCCAATATTTAACTACTTAGAGGGCCTCTGAAAATCTGGAGTTTATATGTTTTTCTATATATATTTTCCATAGCACAATTGGAATATTTTATTCTCTCATAGAATGAGATATGATTTAGATACAAAAGAACATAGTAAATACAAACTATTACAATAACATTGGTTATATGACATTCCTATCATTTTTCCTTCATCCTTTCCTTCATCATTTATCATCTCAGCCTCCTCTACTGACTATCCATTAACTGGATCCTTAGGACCATTCTCTTTCCTCATGTCTGACCCCTTTTCAGCATTCTTGTAGATTGTACACCAATGTTTACATACTATGACTCATTCTGACTTATCTTGGCTCATGTTATATATGTGGCTTCTCTTATAATATTTCTTGATCATATTTCTATTTTGACCATCTATTACTAATCAGGTAGTGTTGCCAGTATATCTATATTCTTATCTACAGTAGGGTAACTTAGCCTTTTAATCACTTCCACTTAGTATAAGTAGTTGGTTATTCTGTATTAGATTCTCTAACTTAAATCTACTTAATCTTCCCTCAACAAACTCCTTTCAGAAGTCTCCTTATCTTCTGTCTCTAGTTTAACTTCTTAGATACTCCTTGTATCTAAATCTACTTTAATCAATACTCATTATTTGAACAAGACTATTCTTATTTTAAAGCCTAGTGACTTTATTTCTAAAACATCCATCTATAAAACTTATCATATGACATGCATATCTATGGCTACTGCAAACATCTATCACTAGTCTCACTCACTATACTAGACTCTTCTAGTTATATTATGAACATTAGCAGACAACACCTCTCTTAGGGCTCTATATAACAGATTTATTTGAGTATATAACATAAATAGTAAGAACAATAGCAAGAAAGTCAGAAACACATAAGCTCATGAGTTTAAGGACCTTGTCTTCTATCTTCTGTGTCCTTAGGGTACTCATTAGGATACTTACATCTATACTCATACTGATATTTTCCTTCTTGATCAAAATATTGATCACTTGGAGGATGCAATAGCTTTCTATGTAACTTTCATATCTATCTTAAAGATTGTAGTAGGCTTCATCATGATAGCTACTGTGATACAGAAGCTGATGTCCATAAAAGAGCTATAAAATATGGGACATATAAGGATCATAGTAATATTCAGACAGTAGGTACTAAGCAAAGCCTAGTCCATAGCATGCAAACATAGAACCTTTTGAGTGTAGACCATATATCTAGTGATTCTTAGCATTAAAGTCTTTGTCAGTAGAAGCAGTTGTTATCTCAGATTCAGCATACTACTCATAATATGGTTATGATACTTTCATCATAGGATCCCTACCTTCATGATGTCCTACTAAGGTTAGCAGGAGTTTTTACAATAGGTTTCCACTATTCTTGATACTCTGCAAAAGCAGGTTGATCTTGAATGGCCATAGCATGCAAAGATGGAGGTTACATAATAGATGACTTTAGCTGCTGGCCCAATAGATTTCCTATGCTGTAGAAATGAAGATTATAGGATAGGTAAGCTGCTGACTTAAGAGATTCTCTATATTATAAAATACTCAAATAAAGCCTTTATAGATAAAAGACAGCCAATATATTAGACTATATACTAATCTATTATTATTTTTCACAAACTCTGGATATGTTAAGGTGACTAAGGGTTTCTCTATTTCTACATTAGATATAAATCATATGGTGAAGCACATATATCTAGTGTCAGAACCTGATGAAATTGAAGCTGCAGCCACTATTGCCAATCTCTGCAACTGGCAACCAACATTTCCTATCATCAACTGGAAGGAGTTAAAAAATGTGTTCATCATGAAGATCTGAAACACAAAGTATTTATACTACAAAAGCTGGCATAAGAAGCTGCAAAAGCAAAACATACAAGAGGCTTTTAACAATTAAGAGTACTAAAATGAAGGGCACCAGGATTGGTAAGAGCCTCACATGACCCATAGCATGACCAAGCAGCTCTGTACTGATGTTTAATTGCTGTTAATATTATCGAACTCCTGCTAGTATATTCTTTTTCCATCTGAATAGCTTATATTTTACTCTCACCTTATTATAATATTATTAAGAATGCAATATCTCTTTTGTATATAATCATACCTACATTTGCATCTCATGAGTTCAGATATATAGTATTAGAAAGCCCATGCTGAGACTATACAACTTTGTACTGAGAATGCCAAGCTATGTGCTTAGAACAATAAGTATGAGAGCATATTACTTGATATGCACTGATGACTTTATGAAGCTACAGATCAGGGCAGACAGGTGAAAAAAGATGAACAACTTCAAAAGCTATCAAAACAGTAACATTAGATATTGAAGCTGATTGCAAGGTGCTGAAGTAAGTAAGCACCTAGGAATTTATTCAACTACTCTTGTCCAATACCTTGTGTTTGTATACTCATTTAAGCTAGTAAATTCTGGACTAGCTTAGTATTAGCAATAGTCAGGACTCAGGATTGTGTATGTATCACATATCATTGAAGACAGGAAACTCTGACTGCAACTACATGCACTTTCTGCTAGAGACAATTATGACTAGTAAGATGTGTATGTATGATGGATGTACTATTAGTATAGACTTTTACTAGCTATCTTAGTCCCTAAGTCGTCATATATCAATCTGTCATATTGAATCTATCACCTTCCACCCTGTGTCAGCTTTGGTCTTTTGGTGCATACATTGATATTTAGATGACTTTATGGTAGAAGAAATTGAACAAGATTTGTGACACACAGGTTCCTCTCTAGATTTTCTATTGCATGTCTTAGTTGTAGAACCTACAAATTGATTAAGATAAGCTTCACAGGAACACAATAAATAAATCTCAATCTTCAAATATTCAATCAAGAAATCCTCATATTTCTATCCTGGTTGGTTTGTAGCAGAAGACATAATTGTCTGAATGATGTAGTAGTAGGAATATTTTTCTAAACTGACTCCTATATTGCTTAGATGGAACTCCCAAACAATATCAAAGCTCACTTAGTTTTGATATATATGGAGCTATGCATGAAGGTTTTGAGATATTAAGTAAGTTTAAGATAAAGGTGACCTACCCATCAGGGTCAGCAAGATTGATATTGTGGCTCTGTATAGGTTTGATGCAAATAAAGATAGGCCTATATTCTTCAACACAAGCCATACCAGCCCTATAGACATCATAAGACCCAAGTTCAAAATGCCCATCTAGTTCTGGAAGAGGAATTATAGTGGCTTAAAAAAATGTCACAATATTTCATCAGGGAAATCGGTGATTCCTAATTTGACACAATATCACCGAATTCTCGTGGATTGTCGAGGATTCAATATGTTCCATTGATATGACTGATTTTTTTAGTCCCCCTCCCAATTGTAGACAATTCACCCTAATTACTACCAATACCAAAGCATAAATCAGACAATAGATCCAATTCAAACATCATGAAAACAATCAAATTCAGGTGAATCCTAGTCAATTTTACTACTAGCGCTCATCACCTACTACTCCTCCAACTCTGGCATTGCATCAATGTCAAGGAACATCAACGCCTCGTCTGTCTCAAGATTGCACACCACATTGGCCTTGGAGCCACTGCAATACACGATCAGCAAAATAATGAGAAAATCAATCAAACGAGCACATACTAGACAGTTTTATAGACAGAATGCATCAGTACGTGGTACTTGCGCTCACTAGTGTCAAAGATACCGTTCAGGATACCTATGAGTGTTTTGTAGATCCCACTATATAATTCACAATTAAAATCACGGTCGTATTTTTCAGATGAATATTGCATGATGACGCTGCGCACCTATACAGCAATAAGTAACTCGCTCAGGGAGTCCTAAATTGAACTCACCGCTGTTCCTGTGAGAGCAACCATAGCAACTGGAAGCTCCCTCTCATCCGGACGATCCTCGACAGTCGACACCAATTTCTCATGAAATTTAACTCCGACACTTGTGTCGTCAACAAAAAAGGCCTCCGCTATGGTGTCCAGGATGGCAGGTGCCTGGTACGGCTTGCTTCGAATCGGTTCATCCTACACACATCAGTTGATAGTATGAATCAATCAATTAGCACACATACCTTACTGTTGACAGGATATATGAACATTTTTTTTTTCAAGAGGTCAGTGACCTTCATGTCAGCGCCTTTGATGAGACCCTAGTGACTCACTACATGCACTTGAGCCACTTTTCACACATTGTTCCGGAAATGGCTGATACGACCTTTGGGCTTATGAAAAGTTGTGAGAATGTGAAGCGTTGAGTGTCAGTTCGAAGATGTACCACTGAAGCCAGGGCTCATACATATTTCGCATCCTTCATTAGTCGTGACCTGACAGCCTCAAATTCAGGTTGATCGTCGGTGCATGTGAGCAAAATGTCTCCCGTAATCTTCCACCAATGCTCCAAGTCAGGATATGCATTTTCGAACACAAGGTACTCGAGGATGCGGGTGATAGAAGCGCGCAGCATGTCCTGCATACGGGCCTGCTGATCTGTTAGGTTAACCTTGCCTGATGTACTATAAATAATCCAGCTGCTCAAAGGCCAATCCTCCTCGCGCATTCGCACAAGTTTCAGATTTGAGGCAGTCACAAGCGTATCACTTGTGTCTTCAGTACTATCCCGCCAAGTCAGTTTCTATCAACCATGAAACTAGCAGTCAGTGCCGTCTGAAAAGGAACAAAAAAACATGAACTCCCCTCCTGCTCTCGTTTCTCCTGGTGTTTGCTTCGAGCTCCTTCGGTCAAAGTGTTCTGCAACCTACCTTAGTACATACAATAAGCAAACAGAGTAAGAATAGGACAATACCCTATGTTTAATCAATTTTTTGACTTGTCTGGTGCCAGTGTGTGGTAGTGAGTCTTTGCCATGGCCTTCATGTCATCGTCTCTATCGGAGACAGCTGTGTGAGTCATGCAAGGCTCATCCGAGTCGTCATCAGTGTCACTTGTGCCCTAACTAAGATGAGAACCTTACAATTCAGAGCCAGTGCTCTTGGACCGTGCACAATTTACAAATTGAGGTTGCTTGACATGAGATGAAATCAGCAGAGCAGACACTTCCAACCATAATGAAAAAACTTACTTCAAGATCCAGTACTTCTTTCAGTTTCTTTTTGTCCGCCTTGAGGGATTTGAGATCATCATCGGACACATCTAAATTGTCATCCGAGTCGTCACCGGTGCCATGCTCGTCAGACTCGCCACTTAATGCACCAATGTCATTGTCTGAGTCAAACAGTTCAGACGCAGACACAACCTTGGTGTTGGACTTCACGTCAGATGTCACAATTTGAGGCATCTTGATGTGTTCTGATTTGGCATTGTTGGATGCAGCACGTTTCCGATTAGTACTCTTTTCTGCCATCCAAACTAAATAAGTGGGTCAGCGCACACCAACAGTAATGATTGCAAGGCACAACAAACAACGAACCTTGATTCTTGTAGGCAGTAGATTTGGCCTGTTGTACAGGCTGGCCATCCGATGTTGCAGGACTTGGAGCTGCAGCTTTTTGCAAGTTGGCTGCACGCATGGCTGCAGCTTTCTTGCTGGGTGTGGGTCCTTTTGTTTTTTCCATCGCAGTGGAGTAGAGGCAAGATGATAAGAGAACTGATTGATCGAATCGATTTGCAAAAAAAAAAATAAGTCACAAATCCGGCAAACACTGTTAACACAAACTCACCAAGTCAATCCGGTTCCAAAGTGTCATAGGCCAATCTACTATCATGCCTACTTGCGATGGATGTCAGCATCTCTTCACTAAAAATGGTTATTCTCGCCACCTAGCTCAATCTAAGAATCCTGCTTGCATCATCATATATGAGCAGATGCAAAACTACGTACCTTCGGCACCAAATCTACATTCCGAGCCACATCCTCCGAGTCCAACAACTGCAAAGGTATCCAAAGTACAACACCGATCTGATGGCGCAGTCTATGAGCATGAATTGGACAACTTCGAGTCAGATGAGAACCCACCTCCCAATATATTTGAGGGCAACTACTTTAACACTGCAGCTGAGGACCTGGAATGGCCTGAGGATGATGCTGAAGAAGACACTGAAGGTGATGGCTTGGAATCAGAGGAAGAGGATATGGAGGCTGAAGGAGCAGTAGCTGAGCAAGAATGAGACTGGGAGCCTCCTGTTGCAGAGCAGACCATTGAAGATCAGGATTTGCCTATGGATGAAGACACAACTTCCGACACTCACAGCACTGATCAAAATTGTGCTTGCCGGCATGATGCAGAAGCCCCACTATTTCAACGACCACATATTGTTAAGTTCCCTCTTCGCAATGCAGGAGCTACCCAGGACTTGGAGAATTCAGACTCGGACCCAGATGAAGAGTGTCATCAGACTGGCTACCGTTGCTATCATCAGCAGGTGTCCTCTGCCGAGGAGGATGGAATTTGGGCACCTTTCACATCTCGAATTGACTATGAGGTTGCCCACTGGGCCAAGACACAAGGCCCTGGTTCTACATCGTTCTCAGACCTGCTCGAAATTGAAGGAGTGAGTATAATTATTGAATGATATTTAGTTTGCAAGGGATACTCACTGCAACCAGGTTTGCGAGAAGCTAGGGCTGTCATACAAGAACTCCCGCGAACTAAACAAAATAATTGATACAAAGATACCTGCACGCCAGCCTCGCTTCCAGCGTAAGGAGATTTTGGTGGCGGGTGAAGCTTTCGATGTGTACTGTCGAGATATCATCGACTGTGTCAAAGCGCTTTATGGGGGACCCAGAGTTTGCACCTTACCTTGTATTTGTCCCAGAGCGGCACTATACAGATCAAGACGAGACGCAAAGGCTATACCACGATCTACACACTGGCAAATGGTGGTGGAATACACAGGTGACGGACTGAGTTAGCCTTGTTTACTTACCGCTAACTCAGAGTTTATTAATAGAAGCACCTTGAGAAAGAGAAACCAGGCACCACCGCTATACCGATCTTGTTGTCATCTGACAAAACGCAAGTAACAATGTTTAGGAATAAAGCTGCCTACCCCTTATACATGACTATTGGAAACTTGCCCAAGGAGATCTGTCGACGTCCCTCTCGCAGTGCTCAGATACTCCTCACCTATCTGCCCACCACCAAGTTAGAACATATCACCAACAAATCAGCGAGACACCGAAGTCTCACGAATCTATTCCATGCCTGCATGCGCCATGTTGTTGAGTCACTGGTAGAGCCAGGTATCAATGGGATGGCAATCATGAACGGAGATGGTGCATTATGGCGTGGGCATCCTTTGGTTGCCTGTTACATTGAAGATTACCCTGAACAGCTCCTCGTCACAGGCATCAAAACTGGTGAATGTCCGAAGTGTGATATTCCATTGGACGAACTTGGCAGTAAGGATTTGCCTTTTCACACCCGTGATCTGGGTGACATTCTTGATGCACTCGCTCTTGTCAATGAAGACCTTATGAGTTTACTAAGGCCTGTCGCAGTGCGGGAATCAAACCCCTCTATCATCCTTTCTGGGAAGACCTGCTGCATTGTAACATATTTCATGCCATCACTCCCGACATCTTGCATCAACTGTACCAAGGACTCGTCAAGCACCTGATCTCATGGATCAAATCTGCATTCAGCGATGCAGAAATCAATGCGCAATGCAAACGCCTGCCTCCTAATCATAATGTGCGAGTCTTCATGAAAGGTATATCCATTCTCTCGTGGGTTAGTGGCACGGAGCACGAACAAATTTGCCGGTTCCTGCTGGGAATAATCATTGATATTGGCCTGCCAAATGGCAGATCACCACTCCGACTGGTCCGTGCTGTAAGAGGCCTGCTTGATTTCCTGTATCTTTCACGCTATCCTTGTCACTCACAACGAACCTTGGATCTTCTGGACGATGCACTCAATCGCTTTCATGACAACAAGTCAATATTCGTGGATCTTGGTATCCGTTCATCGTTCAATCTGCCTAAGCTCCACTCATTTCAACACTATGTTACAATGATTCAACACTTTGGAACAACCGACAACTACAATACCGAGTATACTGAACGGCTTCATATCAACCTTGCAAAGGATGCCTACCACGCAACAAACCACAAAGATGAGTATATGCAGATGACCCTTTGGCTCGAGCAATGAGAAAAGATTCTTTGGCACCATCAATTCATTCAGTGGCGTCGTTCCTTAGCTTCCTCAAATCAGCACCAATCATTTAGTTATTCCCTGCCACACATTGATCTTCTGTATTCCTGACAATACAAAGTCGCAAAGCACCCCTCCGCTAAACGAGTGACTTTCTCGGCACTTGCAGCCGAGTATGGTGCAGTGCATTTCCGTGCAACCCTCGCACATTTTGTAGTGCAGGTCACAGAGCCAGATCTGACTGCACGACAGCTTGAGGACATGGCATGGATGTGATACTCCCTTTTCAATCTGTGGCTGTGTTTCATAAAATCCGTTACAACATCATCAATGACGACGGAACACCGAACAACCTTACTGTCGACTCGATTCATGCTCGACCAGCCAGACACGACCGCTGCCATAGGAACGTGCCTGCTAGGTTTGACATGGCACTTGTGAATTTGGGTAATGGTGGACCTTTGGGGGTGGAAGGTAGGTATGGGCCGTTTTTCAGTGGAATTGTTACAAACTAACAATTTCCTCAGCAAGGAAGGCAGCCTTGAGCTCCTTCTTATCCAAGGACTTGAGGAGGATCAGGCTAGATGTGAATTGGGCATAGTCTTTGCTCAAAGCACAGAAAGACTGTAGGGCTTACTAGAGTCCTGAGGGTGCAGTCTTTGGATCTTGGCCATGCCCTCCTCAATCCTGGCAATAAGGGTGCTCAGGGACTCATCAGGGCGCTTCCTAATGGTGAAGAAGTTGTCCCAGGCATTGAAACGCGTAGCAGGGAGCTGCTGGACGTGGGTAGACTCGAGGGTGGTCCAGATCTTGACAGGGTTGTCCTGAACGTCCTCAAAATGCAGCCTTTGGTCTGCAGAGCAGTGAAGAAACAGTTCACCTGCAGCCTTGTCCTGCTTCTGATCCCACTTGGCTTGCTCCTCCGCCAGAGAGGCTGGAGGGCAAGTCTCCTTGCCAGAGACAAGCAGCCAGAGTCCCTTGGTGCGCAGATAGGCCTTCATCTCTCCTTTCCAGGTAGAGTAGTTGGCCTCTGTCAGCACAGCAGGTGACTTGGTGGAGGTGGTCTCAGCAGACATGGAGCAAGGGCGATGCAAGGCTCAGGGATGGGTGGAATAAGAGTGCGGACGATGCAGGAGGGCGCAGGAAGTGAGCTGAGGGCGTTGGAAAGCAAGGATAATGAATAGGAGACCCTTAGATAGGAGACTAATAATAGATCTGAGTGCTGATAAGAGATGGATGTGAAGAATGGATTGCTGGAAGCAATGGGCTCAATCAGGAACAATGCAGTTGAGTGTATGGGGGCTTCTGAAGGCGCAGAACACGATGGGAGACACCCCGAGTCAGATATGTGATGAATAGACCTCAATATGAGGCAAAAGTGTGGAAAGGGGCGCACTATGGGCCCAAAATTGACTGATCTCCCACTGATCTCCTTATCACTGATGATCCAGACACTCTACAACAACTCTAACGCACTCCAGAGGGTTTTCAAGGTCGTAGAAGACGATGGTGAAGACCGATAAGGTGGCGGGTTACAGGGGAGCGAGATATGGATGCAAAAGTCGAAGTTGAGAGGAGATATGTGTGGATATGAGTCAGGTCTCAAGAAGGGAGATTGACTCGACCTCCTGTGAGCTGATTAGACACATAAAAGACATAGAAATGCATACTGTAGAGGTGAATGATCATATAACTAACATTATCTTGTCAAGATAGGCACTGGCGCAGTCTCTTGGAGCTCCAAGCTCCAAGCTGCAAGGGGTCATGGCTCTGTGCAGAGTACATCGCTGCGGTTGAGGCAGGTAAGGAGATTAAGTAGATGCACAAACTGCTGTTGGAATTGGGTTTCCCAGCAGGCGCTTCATCTGTCCTTGAAGTTTTGAGGACAAACTGGGCCCTGATACTTTCATGAAACCAATTGGTTATGCTTAGCTATGTTTACATTCTAGTCTGTTGTGTGAATACCTTTGTGAAGAGCATTCAAGAATCAGAATCAAAATAGGCTTACATGAAAGGCCGTTCCATAACTGCTTTGCAAATGGGACAATCCAGTACAATCTCAATGGGATGTAAGAACTGCACAAGGATAGACTTAAGCCTTCGAACATATCAATGAAGGGTTTAATGTGCACTTTCTCATGCACAGCAGCAACATGCTCTTGCTCCAAAGAAGCCTTTTAGTCTTTTGTTTAGTTGTAGTGAGCTCCTGATGAACCAGTGATAAGAAAATGCCAGCATGGTCATCTAATGACAATTACCTTTCTTAGTTGCCTTACTTTGGCACTGAGAAGGGTCCAAATTTTAGAAACCATCTGAAATAAGACAACTTAGTGCTGCATGATCTAGGGACTTCATGACTGCCAGAACATGTACTTCATGGGTAGCTTTTAGCTCAAGGTGCAACTCATGGTCACTGAGTATATTGATGAAGGTAAGATATGATGGCCTGGGACTGGCCGCAGGTCAGGAAGATTTTGACTTCAACATCGAATGAAGGTTATAGTGTGTGTATACAAAGGTCGGTTTCGCAGACCATTCCACTGCAAGAAGGAGCCATCATGGAGTGCACTGAGGCACCAACATCTCGAGATATGTCCATTCTTAAATACTGGGAATGACACACCAAGATCAAAGTCACAAAGGGCTGAACAACAAGCAAGTCACACCTAGTCACACCTATTAGAAGTTTGGTCACCATGGTGAACAAAGGATGTCCAACATATATGAGGAGTTGAATGTGTGTGAATCTTGCAATTTAGTTACCTATCATCTTTCCGGCAAGATACTGTACTGTATCATTGCTCATTGTGCAATCACGACTCTTGCTTGGGACCCATCAAAGTGGAAAAGATGGCTTTTCATAGGGGTGCTGATAGTTTATTGGCCATTGTGGAAAATATCGAGGCAAGGATCTATGTTTCAACTAACCAGTTGTTTCTTATCTTCAGCATAGAATCATGAACATGTTCACTCTATTCTGATGGGAGTGTGGACATCAGTCTATGCAATTGCTATTGACTCACATACTAGCCACCTTGCAATTGGAGTCGATTCTGGGGTACATATAGCCAAAGAAGTCAACTACAGTACATGCTGCATTGGTGTAGTTGTTAGAAAGGGACTCTAAAAATGATCTAGGGAAGTAGGCAACTTTCAAGATCTTGCCCATCTCCAATACTGCCATCTCCCAAAGGAGGAGGTTGATAACTGGGTCCATGTATCTTTATTTTTCTTCTCATGGGCTCAGTAGTGGTCATGGTGCTCTTTCACCTGATATTATTAGCAGGCCTTCGACTACTTTGGTCATTCAATCATTGTCACTGCCACCTACTGTGGTGGTATGTTAAATACCCCGCCAGCATCACCTTAATCACCTGCTATGCCTGATATTGATGAATTGTTGTGCTGTTGGCATCCAGGGATCACATTGATGAAAAGCTTCCTCAATTGTGGGTTAAGTGCAATCATCCGGGTAGCGAGCGCTCATCCCCTTGTATGTGACTTGCCGGCTGCAAGAAAAGTTGCAGGTTTTGCAGGCCACAGCTTCAAAATTGGTACCTCAGTCACAGTTGCAAACAACCCTTGCCACAGAGATAAGGCAAACGACTCAAAGTCATTCTATGTTGATGCTCTTATTGCATGGGTGAGCAATCAGGCTGTGTTGCTTTTCATCTTTTTCATTTGGTATCTGACACATACATTACAGTATTCCACTGGTCCTTGTAACACCACCACTCATTGAAACAGTTGGTGTTTCTCGCTCAATCTTACACCAAATTCCCTCAAATTTGATTTTTTATTATACTTTGAGAGGCCCTCTATCAGAATTAATTGTGATGTACACAAGAAACGGTGATATAACTGTGTTTGTCTGTTATTCAAAAAAAATTAGAGCTGCTGTAGACACATTGGCCACCTGTTGGACCATCTTTGCACCTAGAAAGCTTTAACAGGTCCCTGGATCAATTTGGGAATAAGTTGGACTGTAGTGAAGAGTGTCATGGTCCATTTGAGGTTGATTTTAGCAGCGATGATAATACCAGAGCTGACACTAAGCGTGATGTGACACCTGTGTGACAGTGGTGTTTCAAGGACTCAGGAACACCAAAAAAAGATGTTCTCACTAATCCATGCTTTACTCACTCACTACTTCACTGATTTTAATGCTGCTTCATATGTATATACTTTAGATGCTTGTTAAGAATGTGCTAAAGGGTTTGGATCCGAAGGGCTCGGCTTCAGCTCGTATGCTGCACCCCTTACCCAAGTACGTGCCCTTAACTTCCAAAGGCTATAGGACGATGTCCGATGCACAGGAATTCCGGCAGACGTTCAGAAACAAGATAGAAGACTAATCCGGACAAAGTGCGAACTAGAAAGAAATAGTGGAAGACTACTGAAGGTAGAGGCGAGGATGTTTAAGTCAATAGGAATTAATCCTAAGACTATCGGAAGATGATGAGAGGAGAAACTCAAGTCGGACAGAGGCAGGAATGAGCAGAATCTAATATGATATTCGAACTGAGGATGTACAGAGGTTTTACAGGGTTTATATACTACGGAAACATAATGGAAGGTATGTACAAAGCATGTGGAAAGCTTATCAATAGTATAACGGAACATAATAAAATGCAGTTGGAAATGAAACAAGGTCCGGATGAACCAGTACAGTCGGATATGTAAATAACCAGTAGACCGGTAGTAGGAACTAACCAAAATGGGATGTACGAAAGCAGAAGGAAATGGAAGTAAGAAGCAGGTCGGATCTGGATATCTGGATATGAGTGCGTGATCAGTCTGGGTCCGGAACGCAGGATATGACAATGCTGTAGAATACATTGTAGCTGACAATTTTCACCAAGTAAGTGGGAAGAATGAGCATTTTTCAAATTGTGTG
This sequence comes from Suillus discolor, assembly GCF_016758755.1. NCBI lineage: Eukaryota > Fungi > Basidiomycota > Agaricomycetes > Boletales > Suillaceae > Suillus > Suillus discolor. Next base: position 116,875 of record NW_024541277.1, on the reverse strand, counting down.
TTTCAGGGACTGGTTGATGACTGTAGTATAAGACCAATCCAGGAGCCGAAATATGCTGCCCAATGGTGTTCCCTAACCCTACCGTCAATATTTCTACTGCTTGGGGGAAGAAGGCGAAACTCATCATTCTCCACAAAGGTATATTGCAGGAGGTTTGGTCAGATATCGCTAAGACCAGAATCCCTTCCTAGTTGAATCCTGCACCACTAAACTTTGATAGTGCATCCCACGGTAAGATCAAAGCTGATCAATGGCGAACAGTCTGCTTAGTCAATCTTGTGATCATGCTGTGCTCATTATCACTGTTCATTGGGCAACTACTCACTCAACTTTGGAAACCCACATTGAGCTTGTTGAGCAAAACTATACTTACTATCTGAAGACTACCATCTAGCTTTTCGGGCCAGGGGCAGTGAAGACAAGCAACAATCATGCTACACAGCACTTGGCAGAGTGTCTGCGCTCATTCAGACTAATAAACACTTGGTGGGCATTTCCATTTGAACAGTTTAATGGGATGATTCAGAAAACAAGAACAAATCACCAGCTCGGTAGGTTACGACACCACCCCATCAGCACCACTGACTATGTTATGCAGGTGGACAAGTCAAACTCTCATTTATGAAGCTGTTTTGCAGAGGGAGCAACCTCAGAGCATTACTCTTACATGGTGAACTACCTGTTAGTTATATGATCATTGACCTCTACAGTACACATTTCTATGTCTTTTATGTGTCTAACTGTGCCATTACACTTATGGTATCATTCCTTGCACTTTGCTACCACTTTACATAACTCCTGACCTCCCTAGGATGTCCCTAGGTTGAGTTATTACTTACCTTTGGATTGTGGCTTGTCTGTTTACATTTGTTTACCATACGTCGCCCATATCCCAGAGTCCAGTGCTTACTGCCTCTTTGGCAACTTACCCTGGACTCTAGGTACTGTACAACTTCACTACACCATTCAATAGATTGACAACTTACTCTGGACTCTAGTCTGATCTCTTCTGGTCTCTCAGTAGCCTCTAGAAGTGGCCCACTTTACTCCCATCTTAAAGATAACTGCCAGTGGAGTGCCCAGTGTCTTTGCAACCACCATGGTCAGCATCAGAGAATATGGAGAACAACTCAGTGGAGTGGGGGTCAAGCTTGTAGACAAGTGCTTGGTCAATGGAGCCTTTGATATAATGAAGGAGGTGCTTGACAGCTTGCCAGTGGGCGATGCCTGGGTTTGAGTTGAATCTGGCAAGTACACCAACAGTGTAGGCGAGCGTAGAGTGAGGACTTATGTTACTGTAACATTACCCCATTACTATGGTTGAAGTCACTGACTTCAACTTCTTTCTTCTTCTTTCTTCTCTTCCAAAGTGGAACTAGAAGGTGTGGGGGTCGTGGGGGTTTCTGTGGGAGTTGCGGGCATCAGGGAAGGTAGCACAGGGAATCTGAGTGTGAGGTCTACAAGTGCCTTATGGTTATGCTCCCAATCTAAGAGAGCTTCAAAGAACTTCTCTTTATCACTATACTCTTAGAGCATGATGTGTCCTTTGAGTTCAGTGCAATGGATCAATAGGTGATCTGGTCCTATCTTGCTGCATATGCAGCAGACATAGTCGGGACATTGTCTGAAGGTGTGTCCATATCCTCCACAGTGCCTACAAAGTTGTGTGTGGGTGCAGTCAATCGTGGCCGTTCTTTTCTTCGGTAATGGGTGCACATTGGTGGGAAGCTTCACCTCAACGGTTCTGACAGCTAGGTATGCAATGTCAGGGAAATTGAGGGGGAGTAGGTGAAACACCATTGCACGAATGTGTTTCTGTAGATGCAGCATGGCGATGTCTTACTAGGATGTGAAAACAGTAAAATCACTGATTTTCAGTATCCTACCACGGTCAACGGTTCAGACAAATACCAATGGTCGATAACGTGGTTGTTCGTGGGAAAAGTGTGTTGAGTTCTCAAAGGAAGTACACAGTGACTAAAGGGGGAACAGAATCAATAACTGGCGCGATGCAGTGCTATGACTTCAATGAATACAGATGTATGACTATGTGATGATTCTCAGAGCTATAACGATACTCCCTATCTTCACAAACCAATTGGAGATCAAACTAAGCCTCTAACATGGATCAGCCCGAACTAATACGTGGCTTCAAAACCTACTTTCTGCTGCTCAAGCACTATGCGATGAGTGTGACGCAGGACAGACTTAAGTGGGCCAAGTTCTTAATATTAGTAACTGATTGTTAGTCTTATTTGTCTTCCCTTGCTGATGAAAATATGTATATTCTCCCCACAGAATCAATTTCCTGTGTCTAAAAGAGAACTGGAATATACTGCACTAGATGACTGATAACTGTGTACCAGCTAGTGTAAAAAGTATGGCTCAATGGTGGCCTCAAATATGCTTCTGTATGTCATGGGAAACAGTGTCAAAAAGTGGAATGAAATAACTTAATATTTCACTCAGTATGTCACTTAGTATCTTAGAGGAGAGAATTTAAAAAGAGCTATATGAACACTCTTCTTATTCTCCACTCACTTATTCACACTCAAGCTTAGATAATATGGAAATGGGCTCTCTGTACTTGGCTTGGAGCTCTCTTTATTAGAGGGGAAAATGGGCCCCTTACATACTACTCTACTATTAAAGTTTCAAAGAATGTCATAGAATTTTCCAGACTATTCCACCAAACTCCAGTGTTGTCTGATAGAATATTCCAGAATCTTTCAAATCAACATTAGTGGCTGTGCTCTGTGGCTATGCTAACCTGTGCTATAAAGCTATGTACACTGCCTCTGCACTGCCTGAATGCTGTACTCTCAAGCTGTGCTCAAACTTTGTTGAGATTTTCACAGTCTGATGTTAACTTGTTAAATACCATATTGGTCTTGCATATTCGTCATGATGAAGCTTTGCATGGGTGTCATAATGTGCCACCAAGTCACATGAGACTGATTATGTAATGAAGTTTGAAGTCTTTCAAACATTCCTCTCAGTACCGTAAAAATGAAAAACCCATGTATGCGAATATGTCAGAACATCACCTTGCTTGCAAGGTCATATGCCAACCCATTAATTCTGTGAATCGTCCACAACCGTCAACAACGGCAAGTACTGCATAAATTCTGCCCATTGTCGACAATTACAAACAACGACATTTCCTGCTTTATGTTTATTGTAGCGGTGTGTGCGCACCCAGTCCCCGACTCCGCGCTTATCACACCGTTCCAAAAGCCGTCTATCTGGCTCTCTACTCAATCAGCTCAGACAGGTCATGTGATGTGAACGTCTCATTTGGTTCATGCCCTCTCACCGGTGTACCCATTGCTAGTAACACATCACACATGTAACACATGACTTCCCAAACATGCGGAAAGGCCAAATGTATGACATGTTCAGCTCCGGACTTGAGGCGATACATATAGCGCGGCTTGGAAGCTGGCGCGGACGCCAATGTTTGGGTGTAACATGTTTTATCATTGGTTCCACATGATCGCCTTCAAATTTCCTTGCACCCAAATTGTGGCCCGAACCTTCTGAACTTCTCTCAAATCTTTGATGTTTTGGGATGCCATGGTGGCGCCATTGCCTGCTCTGCAGCACGTGCCATGATCGACCGTACTCTCCTCAGTCCCTGTAGGCCTGAGCATTCTTGGCATGTCTCACAAGTTTGACCTCCCGTATTTAACACCTCACTGTAACTCAATCATAACTCTTAAACCTCAGCCATCGCCCAGTATGTGCGATGCCATGTACTCATTGATGAATATCTTTGCAGGCCAGGCTGCGTTCATATTCAGTATGTGTCCTAGTCGCTTCAGAGTTGCTCCCCTGCTCATCCCTGCCTCCCCTAGTTCATTGTGGTAGCCAGTGCACTGCTCAATTTCATGTTGTCCCGAGTGCTGATATTCGTGATTCACCCTCTCGATCATCCACCCATCACCCTTCAGTGACCGTTCTGGTCGTTGCTCGTGGTATCTTTGTACATTCTGCCTTGCTCGCTCGTAAGTCAAACAAATAGCTGTCCTTTGTGTATCTGACGTCCGCAGGTGTCGTGCACTCCATCGCCTATGATCCCGCGGTCCACATTGTATGTGTGGAGGGTCTCGCTCTTGCCGAGCTCTTGGCTAGTGATGCGAGGCTGACCTTGGCCATCAATCATTCAGAGGGTCACCTTGAAAACATCTCTCATTACATGGACCCACAAACTCGGCTCATCCTAGACTTCCCTCCCATGACCTGACACTTTTGTTCCACCTCCTCGTACTCACATGAATCCAGATGCAAATTCTGACTCTATCCACGTTTTTCACGTTTCTCTCTTCTCATCCTGATGTCTTTGTGTGCTACTTGAGCATCCCGCCTGCAGATGATGGCCTTGGTGACTTGTGGTTCCTTAGACATTGAGCCTCTCATTACTTTTTTCTTACTTTCTGCCCTCTGGGGATTTATTCTTCCATCCTAAATAACCTTTTTGTGCATTGCTTGGTCCGTTTTCGAGGTTCCTTTCTCAATGTCTTTCATTTCACTTATACATTTACAATGATTGTTACCAGTCTCTGAAAAACCATATCAAGTGCACTCGCTCGCTTCGGCTTCCCAATTAAATGCCAAATCTACTAAGTCTTGTGCCAATGCAAGAGACTCTGCATACACAAACAGATGTTGCAGGATCGTGCACAATCAGGTTAGCGATGCCTGTCAATGTTTGAGTGACTAACATAATCATTGCAAAATTTAGCTCACACGTTTGAACTCTGTGGGATCGTCGTACAAAGCATTGCTTGCTATGATGGATGGTGATTCAGTGTATATTATCCCATCCCCACTAGCCTCAAATATAGCATGCATCCTCTCGTTAGATTCGATGTATACATGATTACCTCCGCGGAATTGATGTTCTACTACACCCCCACTTGTCAGTACCATTGTTAGCAAGTCTGTGTCAGTCTACACTCACTGAAAATGAAAGCACACTGATTGTCAGAAGTCATCAGAAGTTCAAATATGCTCGACTGCATGGTGGTTTGATAGATAAAGCTGTGTTTAGGGGCGTTCTGTCTAGCAAACATCATCTTATTCTTTCTGATGTCACCAGCTAATATACTGTCGATTTTCTTCACGATGCATAAGACAACGTCCGACCACCATAATCAATGTCACTCAACACAATTCGAACTACTATGTCAAACATGACGTGTAGGCCACCATACCACTTCAAATCAAGTCTCTAACTATCCAGACAGTCACCCAAAATCGAGACATCATCACAAACATACTGGAAACATTGCTGATCACAGATCTAATCGCAATGACTCGCACATGCTCTGTGTTTTGGCAAATAAGCAAACAGGTGGTCCATAGGCGATTCACACACATCATATGTCCATTCACAAAAAACATGTTCGACTCTTTTGTTCCTGCACTACGATGTTCTGCATGCCTTATAACTGGATCAGCAGCTCGATCCATGATCACTGGGGACATCAATGAAGCCATCCGAGACCTCAACCTCGTAGTTCCGCACGAAACATTTTACATTCTAGAGAACTTTCTGATGGAGACAATGGGCTATAAGAAAATCACAGAAGCCTGCCATCCTGCTATGGTTAGTGTTGTCGAACACTTTGGTAAATATGCATCCCAATCTCGCTGGGTCACGCTGGCATGTCCAAAGACTCACATGCATGTATTACACCTCATCCTTCATGCACCAACCACCGCGGACATGGTATATTTGACAACAGGAGGTGTCACATGCTTTTATCCGCAGTGGATGCGGCAGCAAATCTCAATTCACAGCCATACTGGTGACCTTGTGCCATGGGACACCCTTATCGAATGCCATGTTCATCGCTGTTTGAGCATACAATGCTTCTTGTGTCGAGAAAGGGTGTTGTAACACATATTGAACTTGTGTTTCATCAACTACTGCTTCAACTGAACTTTGTGGCACCAGATCTTCTTCATCAATGTCATCCTCCAAATGACTTTCAAAATGCTGAAAATCACCCTCCATGTACAAGTCTTCAGCAGCTTCACGTCTTCTTCAAGCACTTTCTGAACAATCATGGAAGTATTGAATGTTCTCCACAATATCATGTACATGCAGGGATGAGTCAACGAGAAAGTGTTCAAATGCATCAACAAAAGTTTCGGACACAGATTTGAGGTCGGCAAGAGACCTCCATGGTTTCAATAAAGCTAACAATGATGCGCAATATAATGGGTGATCTGGAAGATTTTCCCGGTTTGCAAACCATTTGCCAGGAAAATTGGGAATAACTTCAGCTTGTTCTCCATGAAGAATTCGGCATTGGTTTTGGTGAATAGAATGCTGATGATATGGAATCTTAACAGATTGGGGACGGCCTCTACAGCCTTCTTCATGTGTAGGCATGGCCTTATCGTAAGTTTGCAAGAAGAAATCAAGATAACTGAACTGTTCAAGCATTTCACCTCGATCTTGATATTCTCCGATCTGGTCATGAATGTAGAGTGAATTCTCCAGGACTTCCAAGGTCACAAACTATTCCTGATGGTGAATAGACATCGGCAATGTTGGATAGTTTCACTCACCTCCTCTGCCTCACTATTGAGCACGTCTCCTTCGAACGTGTTTTCAGAAGTCATTCCATGATAACTGTGGATGACATTGAGTCATATTGTGTGCATCAAAATACTTATAGATACAGACTTTTGGTTCTTCAAAGCAGGAAACTGCCGCTTCAACAATGAGATCACGGATGAAAAGTAAATCATTTCTGTTTAATGCGAGACATATCAATTGCCCCATCCCATCAAGTAGCTGATCACCTCAGGTGCACTAAACTCTTGTTCTCGGCTCAGTGTGTTCGCACAACACTGGGTGAGGTGTTTGTTAAGGAGATTGATGTCAGCGTTGTACCGTTCCTTCTTCTGATGGAATGCAACTGCTTTGGCAAGTAGTGCAGATGCATTTGAGGTGTTGTGTTGTTTCTTAGCCATATACGATGTGATATACCAGCCATACTCCTTGGTCTCCCCTCTGTTAGTGATGAGTTTGACGTCATTGTTGGATCTGGTGCACAACAGAGTGGTCGGATTCCAATTATTGAGAAAAGGGTGAAGACAACGAGGACCCCATTTGCCTTCCATATTGATCCAGTCCTTCACGGAGACAGGAAATGGAGCGTGACGCTTGCACATTATCCGTCCTTTGATGACTTTGAGGCATGCAAATCCGCACTTGTGTTTTTGAACATTCTTTGCGAGAAGGAACTCCATTCTCGATGCTAGGTGTGTATAGTTGACTGCAGAGGGTTGAAGAGGTCGAGAATATGACAGTGCACCATTGCGCGAGGGGATGTCAAATTCCTGTGAAGAGGTGCCTTGAACATGTCTGTGGATATTATCTGCAATATATTGGGTCACTCTCATACGAAAACATACGGATCTGAGCAGCTCCTTCATGTGGGCAGCAGTAGGTGACCCCAACAACCACAATAAAATGTGCAAGTCGAGTGTGCCTCGTCCTTGAGCCTCGACCGTGCCAATGTACCCTTGGACTGTGCCATAAATACCTTCACGACGCTTGATGTGGCTTGTATGATCATGGTGACCTTGGATGCCAAATAACTCTTCAAGTATCACTTGCACCATGAAATGAAAAAACTTGAAGGCAGTGTAAGGGTCTCCTGCGATTATACATGCTCTCGAATGCATGTCCGGACCCGCTGTGTCGTCAAATTTGTCCAAATCGATGTCTTGCCCTGCAAAAACTTGCGCAACGGGATCATGAGTGTCTGTGGGATTGATGGTGATCCATAGTGAAGGAGGTCCGTTCATAACAGTCATTCCCCAAATGTGCGAGCGGAGATTCATACGCGATTCATCGGTGCCCATCACCTTGGCATGAATGGTTGAAATATGATGCTTCAGGCTTAAGATTGTGGGATTGGAGACTGGAAGCTTGCGTGCTTCTTCCTCGCTGGCTTTCTCCAAATCAATAGGTCGCACAGAACAAAACTTCACCTCATTGTCATGAAATGCTTTCTTAGATACCTGAAGACATCTCGAAGAACAAACTTGTCTTTTCTGTATGACGCCATAGAGTTGGAAGATGAAACCATGGTCCTTCCGAAAGTGACAATCAGCATAGTGAAGAGACCATTTGGCATGTTCCGGATATGAAAGAGGAATGGGACGAGAAACTTCGAATCCTCCCATGCCATATGGAAACAGGCATGGAAAAGCCTCAAGAAGGTGGTTCACATCATCACCGGTGCCTGCAATAAGATTGCCAAGTTTGTCTCTCCTGCCATATTCATTGATGAAGCTACTGCCTCTCTTGACAGCAAAATCTGCATGCATGCTTGTAGCTGTGTTAGCCATGGCATGTGCCATCAACTCCGAGTTCTCCAGATTGTTAGCCTGAGCATCGATGACTCCATAGGCTTGAAGACAGAAGACCTTGGATTCTGTTTGCAACCAACCATGATATTCAGTGAGACTGGCACAATTGAGAACTTCATTTTTGCACGTACCATTGGGTGTGTCTTTATCGTGCCTGTCTTTTTCCACTTGATCTTCATCGTCAAATATATCGATATGGTCTTCTTCTTCGTTGAAATCAACGAGGATGCAGTGAATTGAATCATTATGATCGTCACCTTCTAGTTCTGATTCATCATCTTCAGCTATGTAACCATCACGTTCCTTCTCTAATGCGCCCATGTCTTCAGAGTGTTTTATGATGTCCATGATTTCATGGGGCACCCCATTTTCTGGTAGTTGGTGAAGATGTGCCTGCGATATGCTGATGTCTGCATACAACGGATTCTCTTGTTTGAGAAATCGTAGAGCATCGTGAACTCATGCCCTATTCACAGTCAGGATGTGTGGAATGGAATGTTGAGGAAAATTATGCGGGCCGACAATGGTGATGCCAATAGTAGATGCCAACAGAGCAGGGTGAGGTGGAAGAATTTTTGGATTGACCATGTCTGCGATGTCCGATGTATTGAGACGGTATGTGGACACGTTGCCTCTAATGCCACTATTGATACTGGCGACGTCCCAGAATTTGGCGCCCTTTTTCTTGGGAAATAGCTTGACGATGTATGCTGAGGGAAAATGAAGAGCGACCAGGAGACGTTCTGGGATCGTTAGAGCTGATAACTCCACAGGAATGTCTCCAATCCATAAGCCATTTGACAACGACCAGGGTGGCTGTTTTGAACCACGCAGCATCGACATACACTTAGAACATGCATGACCTTTGGGAATGGAATCTTGAAGATGGATTGCATTGTTGTAAAGTAACATGCCAGAGAATAATCTCTGGGTATGGTGTGGAAATGCTGGCCTCAATAGCTCTTGGTGAGGGATCTCGTCCACTGCAATCTCTTCCAACTCTGATGCAAAAAATTCGCCTGCACAAATCATACAGGTCTGTAATTGAGTAGCGGCTGAACCAGTACGCGTGAGATATTGCGCAATGCAATGTTGACGAACATGTTCCTGAACTGGTTTCAAAAAACATGGCGGAAGGTCTACATCTTGCAAAACAGAAGGTGATGTCTGATTGGATGAAACTTCATTGTCTAACCTTCTTTTTTTGACCTCATCCTTGCATGCTTGATCTCTCCTGAGTCTTTTGCGTTGGCAAGCTTCGTGAAGAGAGCTTTTGACTTCATCTGAGGATGCGCTGATTGCAGCGATGAGATTGGCTCGAGTGCGGCGCTCGTGGAATGTCAAAGTGTGTTTTTGAACTGTATCTATTATCTCCTTCATGGTTAACAATTTATAGTCGTCGGCCATCATACAAGAGAGATGTTTAAGAAAGACTCATGAGAGCAGGAATTCCCATGCAAGACTTGATCCTCTCAACCACTACCATGTCATTCGACGCAGCGCAACACCGTGCTCATCTCAAAGACTTTCCAGAATATATCACTGCTGGTAACCTCAAAAACAATTACATGTGGCAGACACAGAAATACGGACGATTGCTGATGCAAAAGAGTACACGACAACCCCTAAACATCATAATGGTAGGATGTGTGGAAGCTTACCGCTTCAATTGTGGTCCTGCTGGAACCTGTTTCAAACTGGACGTTGCTGGTCTTGAAAAGTCTAAACAACAGTTCCACCTCGGAAAACCTGCAGAAGAACTGTTCGCAGAGGACTTTATGCGTGCAGTCACAGTCCTGGAGAAATTACAGACTGCAACAGCCAAGACTAAAGAGAAGAAGAACCTGATAGTCAAAGAATACGACGAGACAATGGTTAGATTCATGCATCGCCTGTTCAAAAAAAGGGTGAGACGTTGTGAAAACGCTGCTAATGAAAAGCCTTAAGTCTGAAAATAGGAGAAACCCATTTTACAACCCAAAAAGTTCGGGACTTACCTGGAGGACCTCGAGAATCCATCTGAATGTGAGTAACAATATGTCACGGGAAACCTAGAGTTGAATTAAACTCTATAGTGGAGCAACAAGAAGATTGTGAAATGGTGGATGAAGAGACTGACCTATGGCCTGTGCCTCCCCATCTCGCCAAGGAGCTTGAAAGAATCAAGTACAACTTCATCACCAATCCTCTCCCCATATACAAAGATGAAGAATTCGTGGGACCGGCAGCTGTGGAAAAATGCATGAGTGAAGCCCTTGTAGAGGTAACTTTCAATTTGGAGCATTATGCCATCTTCAAACAAAATGAACCTGTGCACGACACCTTCGATGCGGACATCCTTCAGGTAAATATCTTGAAAGATGGAGATGATACACCTCTGAGCGCGTTTAAACTGCACGATGTGCATGAAGGCCCAGTGAAGCTGCAAAAGAAGAGGTCCCTGGTGATGAGTGCTGAAGAACCTGCAGCTAAGAAGACAAAAAAGAATGACGATGGGAATGCGACAACGTCACAGAAGGGAAAGCAGAAAGAAGTGTGAGGTTCTGTGGCGTGGTGGTGGCATATTGGGACGATTCATTCAACTGCACATTTGTAATTATAGTACTGGCGCCTGCATCAGGAAACCTACAATTCTGCTGAATGTCCTGATTTACCTGCATGACTGATATCAGTAACAATCAGTAACAATCAGCACATATCAGTTGTATAGATACATTAGCTTATTAGACCAACAAAATCACAGAGTGTTCAGATATGTCAGACTTTTATAAGACAGTTATGCAGTCATTCAGCAACATCAGATTATCAGACAAAAAAAATCACAGAGTGTTCAGGCATGTCAGACTTTTAAACAAAAATTATGCAGTCATTCAGCAATATCAGCTTTACTAGTCTCTAGATTATCAGAAGTACAGATATATAATTTTGCAGTGTGTACAATTTTTCTGTATCTGGCACTAGTGCAGACATCTGCACTAGCGCCCTATTGCCTAATTAGGAAATGCCCACTCACTGCACACTATGATGAGCTCAACATTTAATATATCAGATGTTTATCTATTATCCAACAACAATTTACTACTAACTGATTCCTGAGTAGTTACATTAGAGATATATATTAAAATAAACTCTATGGTATTTTATTATATCCAATGTATACTACACTACTATACTAATGTTAATGTCTAGTACCATAGTGTGGCAGGGACTTAGTGAAATTTCGCATTTTTGATGATATAAGCAGTCATGTGATGTTGGTTGAAGTTAGGTGGGAAAGCTTATATAATCAAAAATGCGTCCAACAATTCAAGTCTTTTGACATTGTTCAAGTCTCCTTGCCCTCTTCTCTTTCTTCCTTTTCAATCCCTCTCTTGCCCTTAAGTTAGGCTCCTGGATATTCAAGTTGAGATGTGTTGGTGTGGATGGGGCTTTGGGATTGGTGCAATGGTAAGTTTCCAATCTAATCCTCTCCTCTCCTCTGAAGACTAACTCCCTGCTCACTTCTAGCTTATATATTTTCGCATTTTTGGTCTTTTTAGTGAGTCCTTCCTCTTTTATTTTATTTTATTTTCTTCTCTCCTCTGAAGACTAACTCCCTGCTCATTTCCAGGCTATATATTTTCGCATTTTTGGTCTTTTTGGTGAGTTTCTTCTCTCCTCTCCTCCTCTCCTCTGAAGACTGACTTCCTACTCACCTCTAGCTTATATATTTTCGCATTTTTGGTCCTTTTGGTGAGTCTCTCCTATCCTCTGAAGACTGACTCTCTGCTCACCTCTAGCTTATATATTTTCGCATTTTTGGTCCTTTTGGTAAGTCTCTTCTCTCCCCTCCCCTCCTCTCCTTTGAAGACTGACTCCCTGCTTATTTCCAGGCTATATATTTTCGCATTTTTGGTCTTTTCAGTAAGTTTCTTCTTTCCCTGACCTCTTTTTGACCTTAATATTTTCGCATTTTTGTCTATTTTAGTGAGTCTCTCTTTCTTTCTTTTAGTTAGTAGTGTAGATACCAATGTAGTAGTTACTTTGAATATGATTTTTGTATTTTTGTATTTTTGATGTTTTTGAATATCATAATGTCCTGATGTTATGTGATGTGCTGTGAGGCTTTTGTACAAACTAAACTACATATCTGATGTATTGCATCTCTTAGAAACTGACATCCTGAATTGTACACAAACAGTACCTCTGAGTGTCTGTAGGGCTATTTACCACTGATTTCAGGCATGGTACTGAATTCAGCAATTGCTGCATGACTGCACTACCTGTAGGTCTGATATCAGACAGTTCAGTAGGGGACAGGAACATCAGCAGAAATGTAGGTTTCCTGATGTGAAGTTTATAACACGTGACTGTGAAAAATGGTGCGGAAAACGAAAGCAAGGTCATCGCCGGTGACGGCGCCTAGTGACACAAAACATACCCTAGAATATGTGAAAATGCATGGGAAAATTCTAGGAGGTGTGAGAAACTGCTGACTAATTGGCAAATCACAAGTTTGAAGGCAATCTTTTAGAAGGATAAGTATTATGTTAAACCGTTAAGTAGTACTGAGCAAATTTGAGCCCAAGAATACTCAAATAAAATATGGATGATGCATAGAAAATTCTGGGTAGACCCATAGGCTATTATGAAAGGTATTATGAGCTAGATATTTGCCATGTTCATATACAAAATAGGTTTTGTGCATGTCAGTGAGTGTTTTAGTGCCTGCATCTAGGTCTGTACAAAGAGCTGCATCTTCTAGCAGTTTCATAGTGCGGATGATGCAAATGGCGAGTGAGGTGCCAGATGCAATTCTTGCATCTAGATCTCCAAGGATGTTGTTGATCTTATGAGACCATGTAGGGGTCAGAATAGCAGTCTCATTGAATGTGCTGTTCTCAATCATCCTAAGGATTCTTCTGTAATTGGAGTCCTTCAAGGATACAGTGATGAGAGTTTCTGAGGAATGATATTTGTAGGAGGGTGTCTTATATGTTCTCCAGTCATTCCAAGCTCAGTTTGAGTCTTGACTTATCTTTTGTTGAACTCTATCAAGGTTCAATTGTGGGGGCTTACTAATGCCTTGTGTTTGGGTAGAGGGCATGGTTACCATGCCAGTTTGTTCAATCTTCATCTTTTTGTTATAAGTTGTGATCAGGGATGCATTATCTTTATCTTTTGTTGGTTAAGATTTAGATATGTGCATGCATTCCTTTTGACTTCTATTTCAAAGTCCAGGTCAGCAGATCTAGAGGATCTACGGGCTTGCAGTTACGTCTTCTCATGTAGGCAAGCATTGCTTTGTCTTCTTAGCATGTAGCTCAATCTAACCCTAGCCAGTTGTCTTTGAAAGCTTTGAGTATTGTACAGCAGTGCTTGAAAGAGCCCACTCACTGCCACAAAGCACCAGCTCATTGGAACCAATTGAAGGAGCCTGAGCAGCAGTGAGAATGGCTTGAGCCTTGAATTTACTGAATGGCTATCAGCAGTAACAGGGTCCCCATCCTGTTACATCTCCCAGCTGTGATTCATGAAAGAGGTGAAAAAAAGCTATATTCCGCCATCATGGAGTTTGGGAAAGCAATCAAACTGCAGATAGGAGACAGAGCTGATAAAAAAGGGAGGGTCAGGAAGGTGGCATATAAAATAGTGAAGGGTCAATTGGCAGGGAATGTAAAACTAGTAACCACATGGCGCACTGTAGGACATATGATAAGTTATTGACATTATCCAATTTGTGTATTGACAAGGTGTTAGAATAAAAACACTGTCATCTCATGAGATCTCATAAAATCAGCTATGCAATTCAGTTTGGGAACTAGTCTACTTGACAACCTTTTGCTTCTCAACATCTGATTGAACTCTGCCTTGAAGGAGTTAGATCCCCAACAGTTTCAAGCAATACTCAAGTTGTGAGGCACACTGCACAAGAAGTATTCGCATGTCAAGCCATGGAAGCCATTGACTATTGTTGATGGGAAGAGAGATCAATCCAATATAACTATCAGACACTCTCACACCCGGACAGCACAGACACCTGGGTAGCTCTAGTAGCTCTCGGTACATTCCAGAACAGATGTCATTGGATCCCCCAGTTGAGACTGCTGCTGTATTATGGGCCCAGTAGATATTCTTGCTAGGTCATATTCTACCTCATGAGGTATGGGCATTCCAAGATAGTCAAAGGGTCTCTATAGCTCATTTTACACATGAGTCTATCTGGAAGGAGTTAGGCATCCATCTGCCTTAGCCTTGATAGTTATTCATTACATTTCTAAATCTGTCAGGTAAGGTAGACTTCATGCGAATCCATCAAATGTCATGTGATAAATTGTTACAATTTCGTGACAGAACACCAAAAAATTAATTTCTATTCAAGGATGGAACATCAAGTCAATATGTTAATGCTAAAACATGTAGAATACTGTCTTGCATAATTAAGCATTGTAAAAAATGCATAAATTGAAGAGTCGAGTTTGGAATTGAGTTTTTATTGTTAAGTGTCTGGGTGCCGTTAGTAGGTGCTGGTGAGGTCCGAATTTGCAGTAGTAGTTTGAGTAATGCTGGTGTGCCGATAATTCTGTAGCACGAGCAGATGGGCAACAGATCCAACACTCACAAGCGCTGGCGCGAGAACATGACGATGTAGAGAACATTGAAGAGACCTAAACTTCAAGTTGGGTCATTCATAGACTCGGAGAATGATTAATACAACTCCAACCATTTGAAGGGACATCAATTAGTCTATTCATGCAGCACATAGTTTTTCACTTACAACTTCTACTAATGTTGATACTACATTTTCCACAGTATATTCTAACTTCGTCAGTAGTTCAACATAATAACATCTTTTGCTCGAAGCCTTTGCATGCCTTTGAAGGCATTTGTTTGGTCTCTCGGCAACTCGGCATGACCTTATCCTGGGATAAGTTCAAAGTGTCACAAGCAGTCACAATCACATGACATTTGATGGATTCGCAAGTCTACCTTAATATTTATACATGTGTCTTCATGTCGGCTTATTTCTTAAGGCTAGTAAGGATGAATCCCTTCTGAGTGAGTGAGACATGAGCACAAACCCAGGTGTTTGTGCCAGGTCATTCCATGATATGATGCTGGGTCATGTGATGAGTGCTGCATTTGAAATCCCCATCTTGAATAAGTTAGTACAGCTAGGTTATTAGAATTGGGATGTTTTCCTGATATTCTGCAGTTTTTGACCACCACACCGACTGCTGAGCTAGAGCCAGTTTCAGAGAAATATGTCCAAGCGGACAAGGTGAATATTCACTTGAAAGTATTCTCTCAATGGTGCTGATAACTTGATAGGTGGACATGGGTATGATATGGGCAAATCTACTTGAAAGGCTATTATGTTGAATTGTACCACTGAAAAAGTTATTGCATCAAGTCATACCACCACCATGTCTATCAGCGATGCCCCTGTATCATCCACTCATTCCCTCTGATCCCAGGGACCTATCAATGACAAAGATGCGCTATCAAGATCAGAGAGAACTCATAAAGCTCCTGTGCATTGGGCACGCAATGAAGAAGCAAGAATTTTCCAGTACCTCCTCACTCATAAGGCCCAGGCTGGTGACACTATGAGCTTCAAAAAGTTGACCTTTCAAGGAGCTGCTGATGATATTGGTCAGGTGTTTCCTAATCAATGTGGTGAAGAAAAGACTGCAAGTGTCTGCAAGACACAAATGTAAGCACAATCGCAATCATCCATTGCTAGCCGCAGCTTACTGCATACTATGTCTTGATAGCTAAAGGCTTTTTACAATGCCATTATCAACATTAAGAAAACATTGGGCTTTCATGGAGTAATAAGCTTGGTGTTAGTTATATGATCATTCACCTCTACAGTACACATTTCAATGTCTTTTATGTGTCTAACTATGCTATTACACTTACAGTATCATTTCTTACACTTTGCTACCTATTTACATGACTTCCTAACCTCCCTAGGACGTCCCTAGGTTGAGTTATTACTTACCTTTGGATTGTGGTTTGTTTGTTTATATTTGTTTACCATACATCACCCATATCCCAGAGTCCAGTGCTTCCTGCCTCTTTGGCAACTTACTCTGGACTCTAGTCTGATTTCTTCTGGTCTCTTAGTAGCCTCTAGAAGTGGCCCACTTCATTCCCATCTCAATATGCCCACCACTGCTATGCTATGGGACTCTCCTTCTCCAATGTCCTACCTGCCATGTTATATGTAGATGTAGTTCATCAGGAAAACATCTGGATGCTTAAATCACTCTTGAAGTGCCTTATTTAGCTTATTTACAACTTTAAACAAACTATTCTGTTGTTTGAAATAAGACCATTAAGTAGGTCTATCTCCTTATAATAAGGCTAAATGACATTTAAGGCAAGTAAGCAGCATAAAATAAAATGTACTGTATGTTTTTTTGTTGAAATATATGAATTTTAGTGGCTGATCTTTGGTTGATTGTTGCACACATAGTTTTTGAGTATGAGCTATAAATAAACATAAATAACTATAAAACTTTTGTTGTGCCTTTGCTGCCTTAATTACCTTAGACCTACCCCAGTTCTTAGGAAAATATAAAAATAGTTACTTATGTTCCTTAGCTGCCTTAACAATATTTTTGAGTAGTCTGAGACACAAAAAGTATCTGGACATTTTCCTGACATTCGTGATAGATAGTTACCATCATTGCAAGCTGTCTTTGATTGAATCCTGTTAATTCATTCATTTGTGATCACCCAGTATAGCCTATGACCAAATATTCATGGTATCAAAAGAGGACAGAATGTGGTTATGTTCTATTAGATGAACTCCAACTCCAGTTGCCTTGTCTTGTCCTCGGACATGGCACATTCATGACTATGAGTAGCAATGAATCTGCATGCATCATGTTCACACTCAGCATGAGCTTCATGGGCCTTGAACTTCTTCAAAAACTTAGCATAGTCAAACTTCATCCGCTTGCTTGAGGCTTTGGAATCCGACTTATCTTGTATGTGAAGTAGGAGTGAGTCAAAGACATCAGCTAACTTCTTTGTAATCCTTGCTCCTAAATTGTATGGCTGCTTGCAAGACTCTAATACTGATGGACAGTGAGAGGTGGCTGGACTTCGACTACATAGGCCACTGCAACTAGCTTTACAAGAGTGCATTGTCAACAACTTCATCATATCCTCAATCCCCTCCAAGTTACCACCAGAGGACTCAGGTTGACACTCTATGTTGGTAAAGAAGTTGTCCTCTTTAGCATGCTGAGGTGAAGAGTTTAGTGACACTACATGTGAAGGAACCTGAGTAGTATGTCTTAGTGGTGAGTCCAGTGAGATATCCAGAGGCCTATTGGTGTTAGTTGGTCAAGCCACAGTGAGACATGAAGGTAAATGGCTATAGTGATCGAGGTGAAGATTTAAGGGAGGCAATGGTGATATTGTCAAACTTGGTGAATCTAATGACAATAAATCTGTGACTGAGATTTGAGGTGATATTTGAGGTGATGGGATGCAAGAAGAGGTATGATGCTGCAAAAACAAGGGGCTTATTGAAATGGCTGAGGTTATCATCACTTTCAATTGGTGGACATGAAGCTCCAGCATGTTACACACTCAAATAGGTCTGTTATGTGGAGCCCTAAGAGGGGCATCGTCCGCTAACGTTTGTGATGTAACTGGAAGGATCTGGTATAGCGAGTGAGACTGGCGACATTGAGTCGGCAGTGATCACAGATGTGCGTGTCACATGACTACTAAGACAGATGTCTTTGAAGTCACTAGGCTCAAAGTAAGGACAGTTTTGTCCGAATGATAAGTGTCGATTGAGGTAGACTTAAGTGTGAAGAGCATGTAAGAAAAGATACTAGAGACTGAAGCTGAGAGGCTACAGAAAGAAGTATGTTCCAGGGAAGATTGTGTAGATTCAAGTTAGAGAATCTAGTACAGGGTGACCGACTACTTATACTAAGTGGAAAGGGTTGAGGGCTGGGTTACCATACTGTAGGTAAGGGTAAAGGGGAAACAAGAATGGTATAGGTATGCTGGCAATACAGCCGGATTAGTGATGGATGGTCGAAAGTGGAATGAGACCGAGAAACATTAGAATGATCTAATGGTAAGAATACAACACACAGGAAGCGCAGTCAGAAGGGAAGCAGAAAAGGAAAGCCACATTGGTGGCACGAGTCAGATTGAGTCAGAGGTGCAGGACCACATTGGTGGTCGAGTCATAGGGTGAACGTGAATGCACGTGCATAGAGGTGGGCAAGGCGAGGGACGGGAATGGTCCCAAGGATCTGGTCAACAGATAGTCGGCAAAGGAAAACGAGCCAGTAGATGGTGAGGAGAGGATGAAGGGACAATGATAGGGGAGCCATGTAACCAATGTGACTTGTAACACAGCAAGTGTTTCCCCCTCACCAAGTGGTTCGAGAATTTCTCCTGGCTCTAGATCTTCATCATCAAGATCTATCTTACCACTACTCTTATCTTCATTATGTGGAGCTCCAGTAAAAAATTCAAGTGCCTTGCTGGCAAAATTTTAATTAGGGTCTGCTGTCAAAAATGCTGTATTATAGGATGGATTTATCCTTCACCATCTATGGAGGTCAGATCACCATAGAAATTGCAGAAGAAGCTGAGCTAGTGCCAGATCTCAGGACTTTATTAACAAACAAAGAAAAAAATGCACATGCCGACAAGATTTTTAGTACAAAGGTCTGCATCCAGTTCTCAATAGACTTAAACTCCAGCCCCTGTTTAGCCAAGACCTTTGTTGACACATTCTACTTTTTTTGAAGCCTAAAAATCCAGTCAATCATGCTACTAGATCCAGAACCAAATGTAGTAGACATACAAGATGAACCGACTTTCAACAGGTTTGATGAAGCTAAGTGGGTGCTCCTTATATAATGTGTGAATAGTTGGATCTTCATCATTGGTAAAAATTGCAGCAGCCAGCTGCTAGATATAGAGCATTGACAGCATTAAAGTGTGAAAATTTTAAATCAAATATTGGTCAATTTTGGTAGTCATATCCAACAGTATAGCACAAAAATATTGGAATAGTGGTTAAAGGTTAAGATGAAAGATGCCATAATTAGTACTGTTGTGTTTAGGATTACATCAGCGACTCAATATTTAATGAGTTTTCCCACAGCCTCCAAACTAATGATCTTATGTTGTGTTAGTTATATGATCATTCACCTCTACAGTACATATTTCTATGTCTTTTATGTCTCTAACTGTGTCATTACACTTACTATATTATTCCTTCTACTTTGCTACCTATTTACATGACTTCCTGACCTTCCTAGGATGTCTCTAGGTTGAGTTACTACTTACCTTTGGATTGTGGCTTGTCTGTTCACATTTGTTTACCATATGTCACCCATATTTTAGAGTCCAGTGCTCCCTGCCTCTTTGGCAACTTACTCTGGACTCTAGTCTGATCTCTTCTGGTCTCTCAGTAGCCTCTAGAAGTGGCCCACTTCATCACCATCTCAACAAATTGATCAAGCTCATCTAACTCTATAGCATAGTCCTGGGTATAGGTAGAGAAGAGGTCATGCTCCAGATGTATGTGAATTCGGCTAAGGGTAATAGTTCCGATCAATTATCCTGCTGATAGTTGTAGTAAATCCGGAGGTATTGTTCTAGAGTTTGGTTAGTTTGCTCAGTTTGTCTCTCTCCTTCTGGATGATATCCAAAGGTAAAATAAAGGATCATGTCAAGTGCTTTTCCAAGTGACTGGAAAAAGTGGGAGACAAATTCTGTGCTGCAGCCAGAGGTAACATGGGACAAGACTCCGTGCTTGGAAAACACATGAAGGAGAAATAACCAGGCAAGATCTGGAGAGGGGATAGTGTCATAGGTTGGGATGAATATGGCTTGCTTAGATAGTTGATCTATGACTACCAGAATGGCAGTGAAGCTGGAGGAATCAGGGAGTCATTCAATGAAGTTCATGGGTATATAATTCCACAGCTTTTCAGAGATAGGGAGTTGTTTCAACAATCCATATGGTTTATGTCTTGGAACTTTGGCTCGGGTGTATGTTGTACAGGATTTGACATAGTCTTTGACATATGCATGAATTCCAGGCCAGGTATATTCTTGACAGATAATTTCCAAGGTCCGGTTCTGTCTGAAATGTCTAGATAGGGGGTGGTTATGCATATTCCTGAGTACTTGGAGGTAGAGGTCATTGGATTCTGGAACATAAATATGGTTGTCACAACAGAGGAAACCACTTTTTTCCACTGTCCATCTTGGGTCCAACAGACCTAGGAGATGAGCAGAAGTGAGAGGGTCATTGGGAAGGGTAGACAAAATGTTCTTATGGAGTTGCTCAATATCCATCAGTACAGCTGCTGTCATATCCCACGTTCCGGACCCGGACCAATCACACACATCATTTCCGGACTTCCGGATCTGGCTGACTTCTGTCTATCGTCCGGATCCGACCCGCGTCTATCTTCCATGCCTAATCCCTTTGTACGTTCCTTCTCCAGTTAGACTATACTCATTTTCCGTACCTCGTTTCATTTCCGCCTTTATTTTCCTATGTCTTCATCTCCGTCTTCATTTACTATTTTCCGATAGACTACTGTTTGACTTTTCTATACGCTCCGTCCACAGCCTCGCATAGCTTCGGACTGCGCAGACTGACTCTCCATTAAGTCCTCAGTAGTATATAAACCCTGTAGAATCTTTGTACTTCCTCAGTTCGAATATTATCTTAGACTCTGCTCATTCCCTCCTCTGTCCGACTTGAGTTCTTCTCTCGACATCCTCCGCTAGTCTTAGGATCGACTCCTATAGACTTCTCACCTCCGCCTCTACCTCTGGTAGTCCTCCGCTGTTTCCTTTCTAGTTCGGACATCGTCCGGATTAGTCTTATCCTTCGTTCCCGAACGTCCACCGGAATTCCCGTGCATCGGACATCGGACTCCAGACTCGTCCGACAACCTCCGGACATCACCCAACAGCCCTTGGAAGTTAGGGGCACGTACTCGGGTAAGGGGCGCAGCGCACAAGCTGAAGCCAAGCCCTTCGGATCTGACCCTTGAGCACATTCTTAACAGCTGCTCTGAGTACCAGAATTCCTAGTTGTGATGCCCAGAGGGATGAAGCGAGCTGTTCTGTGGTAAATATCAGCTGGAGGTTGTGTGGATTAGCTTGAGTGTAGTCATTATCCACCTCTTTGGGGTGGACATCCTAATGTCTAGTTAAGGAGTTAGGCTTTGCTCCAAGTTTTCCGGATCAGAAACAGATAATGAGGTTGAACTGATGAAGGTATTCTGACCAGCGGGCCTGTCAGTAGGTAAGGAGTTTTGTCATAGTAAAGTACTCAAAGTTTTTGTGATCCATAACAACATCTATCAGCTTGGTGGAGCCTTCAAGGTAGTGTCACCACATTTGGAAAGCTTCATGGATGACTAAGAGTTCCTTATCATGAGTATCATAATTGAGTTCTGGAGCTAAAAGAGTTTGGGAGTAGAAAGCAACTGGACAGAGCTCCTAATCTGGACATACAATAGAAAATATTCTGGCAATAGCATAATCAGAGGCATCTATCTCAACAACAATACGAACATCCAGCATCCAGTGCATAAGCACTAGAGCGGTAGTAAAGGCTTTCTTGAGTGTTTCAAAATATTTTCAATAATCCTCAGAGAAATTCCTGAAAGTGTCCTTGCAAGTGAGCTGGGTAAGCAGAATGACAATGTCTGAGTAGTTAAAGATGAAGTGACAATAGAAATTGGTGAATCCAAGGAATGATGGAATATCCTTGACTTTCCAGGGTTCTGGCTAGTCACAAATGGCTTGGACTTTTTAAGATAACATGGTAAGACTGGTTGGGGATAAGAGGTAGCCAAGGTATTCTACAGAGCCAGAATGGAATTCGCACTTTTCCAGTTTAGCATATAGATGATGCTTCCAGAGGTACTGGAGAACTTCAAGAACATGTTGCTTATGGGACACAAATAGGACAGGGGCTCTGTGCAGAGAGGATGAGGAACACTTTAGATCATAGAGGTGATGGGGAAGGAGTTGTCTGGCTTTGCCTTTATCAAAGACATCCATATACTAGTGATATTCTGAAGGAACTCTAGACATGTTTGGAGGTCTAGAGGAGAGTATAGCAAAGCGGAGATTGACACCAGAGGGGTGGATGAAAATATTGAACTGGACCAATCCCTCTAACTTGCAGGCCTGGCAAAAGGTAACTGCATTGATTAGGGAAATATTGGGAATAGTGTTATCAGCAGAGGGACTTGGCAGAGTTGGGAAATGGATTTCCACCAGAAATGGTGGAAGTGATGTTGGAGGAGTTGGGAGCACTCTATGAGGAATTGAATGGAAATTGATGCCGCTCTTTACCCAGTCAATCAATGGATTGTGTCAGGTGAGCCAGCTATATCCTAGAACAATATAACAAGATGAGTCCAATGGAGTCACATAAAATGTTTCAGAGATAACAATACCGGCTGGCAAACAGATCAGTAAATCTACAGCTTCGGTAATAGTAGCATTCACAGTACCATCAAACAAATGAAGCAAAAGTGAAGGAATGAATGACATAAGTAGGAATGTGATTTTTTCAGATTAGTTTAGTTTCTATAAAACAATGAGAAGAACCACAATCTACAAGAGTGGGAAATGGAGAGATATCAGGAAAAGTCGAAATGGAAATGTATGATACAAGAGAGTTTGGATTGGAAAGGGAAATAGCATTGAGACATCGCTCCATTGCACGGGTTGAGTCAATGTAACCCTCATCATGTGCAGAGTCAGAAGGGTTGCAGACTATTTTTTGTCTTGTCCGAGACCTCCTGTTGGTTTCAGGAGTCACCATGCTAGCACAAGCCTTGGCTACACAGGAAGTGGACTTTAGGCAGTCCTAGACAGTGTGGCTGGGTCCACTGCAGAAAAGATAGAGCTTTTTCTCAATGTGCCTCTGGCACTCCTTGGAGGTGAGTTTTCTGTCTTTTCTGAGCTTAGAAGTTATGCAGGGGGGTTGGATGCGGAGAATTTGGTTTCACAGGAGATTTCTCTCTTGCATTCCCAGGATCGGGCATCAATAGTCTGGGCTAGAGTTTTGTATTGTATAAGTGTAGTGGGTTTGCCTTGATAACTGATTTTGTCTTTCATGCAAGCTGGAAGTCCATTGTAGAACTGATAGTGCAAAGCTCCATTGCCCCAACCTCAGACTTAGGAAGCAAGTCATTAGAACTTTACAACATACTTGTTGATACACTGTCCATTATACATGTAGAGCGGTCATGGGGTCTGAAGTTAGTTTAGAGTTCTAACATGAACTTGGAGTAGTTATCCATCCAGTCAAGATGATTGAGGAGATCATTGGAAAGGAAGTTTGGTTCAAACCATTCAAGAGCTATGCCCTTGAGATGTGATTGTGTAAAGTTGACCTTGGCTTAGCTTGGAAGTTAAGCTTGCATTGAATGAAGAACACCTGGAGCTTCTGGGGCTCAGTGCTATTAAAGGTGTTAGGTTCTCAAACTTCAACTTTAGAGTCTTCGGAGGTGGCAGATTGGCGGTTATTATGTGCCAGGTTATTGATTGCCTGAGAAAGGCGAAGGAAGACCATGTCCTGTGGACCAAAACCTTTGTTTTCATCATTGGTTAGGTCTTCCAGAGGTTCATCATCCAGGTCACCTCCCTTATCATCTGGTATGTTTCCACCTGGAGTTTCTTTGTTGTCTGATAGGGTGCTGGCTGGTGTCCAAGTAGGGGTTTTCAGATGAGGACAGTTCATGAGTTGTAAGATGCTTGAGGCAGGGCCTTGTGTACTAGGGCGGTGCTAGGAAAAACTGGTGAATGCATTTACTATGGGGGTGGAGTTACATTAGGCGGTTACTAGGCTGGCTGCCTGAAGATTTTTCTGTGTGTGAGTTGGTGGTGCCATGAAGGCAGATGTCAGTATACTCGGTAAGGTGTGAGTTTAAATATACTGTTAAGAACATGCTCAAGGGTTGGATCCAAAGGGCTTGGCTTCAGCTCGTGCACTGCGCCCCTTACCTGAGTACATGCCCTTAACTTCTGAAGGCTTATAGGATGAAGTCTGGAAGTCTAGAGTCTGATGCACAGGAATTCTGGCAGACATTTGGAAACAAGAGGATAGACTAATTCAGACGAAGTCTGAACTAGAAGAAAACAGCAGAAGACTACTAGAGGTAGAGTCGGATATATTAAGTCAATAAGAATCGATCCTAAGACTATTGGATGATGATAAGAGGAGAAACTCAAGCAGGAATGAGCAGAATCTAAGATGATATTTGAACTGAGAATGTACAGAGAATTTCCAGGGTTTATATACTACAGGAAGCACAATAGAAGATCAGTCAGTACAGTGCAAGGCTATGTACGAAGCATGTCGAAAGCTTATTGATAGTGTAATAGAACATAATAAAATGAAGTCAGAAATGAATAGGGTCCAGATAATAACAAGCTAAAGTAGGTCAAATGTCTTATCTCAAACACAGAAGCCATATATTTCTAGATTCAAGGTATAGAGCTCTTCCAGATACTCCTCTGACACTAAGTCAGAGAGAGAGTATCTTAATCTATCCTAAGTCTTTTGATCCTTGTACATGTTTCATCTCTGAGTTCATTTCCCTATGATCCATTGTAGAGACTGATTCCTGGCTAGGCTTATAGAGACTATTCTTACCTTAGTGTTATGTTTGCACTTTTGTAGCTTACATAATAAAGTTACCTTTTCACCAGTTACTAGTATGAGTCTGAGTCTTTAGCAGTTTTCATGACAGTTCCTCTCCTCTGAGCCTTGAGCCTGGTCCAGAAACCCTTTAGGGTCAAATAGCAGCTAGGTTCTGCAAGACCCAACAGATTATTTTGAATCACCATCAGAATTGTTGTACCCACACTGTCTCACTTACTAATACATTTCCACATGCTTGTACATAGCCTTACCCCTCTGCTTACTGATCTGCTCGGACTTGTCTCTAGTATATAAACCCCTGTAGATACTCCTGTATTTCCTCAGTCTGAATATCATATTAGTCCTCGCACTAGGTCTCACACTAAGTCCTTATACTAGTTCTAGTTCTCCAACTTAGTCAATATCCATCTTAGGCCTAGGGAGGAATTCCCTAGGCCAGAGCTCCACTCCTCCGATCCTGAACTCCTCCGAGTTTCCAGAAATTTCCCGTGGTCCTCTGGACCTATTCTGCTTTGGACTTTGTCCCTGCAGCCTTTCCTCTGTTTGCTTCTACTCAGGATTTGTCCTGAGTAGCCATTACACATATCCCTATCAAGGACGAAACTCCATTGTAATTTCTGGAATCTTCCCACTGTAGGACTTGGAGTCCTTGTGGCCTCGTAGAGGACTATTTCCTGATGCATGTTGAAATGCTAATCATTACCCAAATCATTTCCTATCATATCCAACTCAATATGCACCAAACCCAAAAAACATCAGACATCGCATCGGGTTTCACACTGGCCTATTGGATATCACACACACTCGTCCTACCTATGTCCAGTCTCATTGTGCTAGCCTCACTAGGTGCATAGTTACTTTTTTTTCACATCCCTAACATTGTTGACCACATTATTACATGTATTCCCATAGTCCGCAGTACATCATGTCTTATTACATAGGACATTGGATCCTAAATATTGCACTACTACTTTTGCCTATAGGATTCCGGATTTCTACATATCTACATAAATATTGGACTCCCCATAGCATCATCATCATCTGAATAGAGGAGAGTCATTCTCCGATGCTTAGGGGTCAAACCCAATATCTTGTAGTTCTTAGTTGACATTGCAAATATCATCATTCCTTCACCGTCCGTATCCATCATTATTATTATTGCGCATACCACTTGCTTTCCCAATGCTCACTATTGTGTCACTATTAGTTTCCAATACACCAAACCCAAACCCGATAACCCGAAAACATCGGACCCGACCCTTTTGCATCGGACATCATAATTATACCTTTAGACATTGTTTCCCATGCTCAGATTATTGACCCCACATCACTCACTGACCCCCAAAACTATCCCCAGACCGCAGACCCCTGGGTCAAACACACTTGTCTCACCAAGTATATCAGACTAGGCAGTGCAAGACCACAACATAAAGATATCAGTATGGAGCCATCTTTGTATAACCCCACCCTGTGTTGTATACCTACACTTCATGTGCCCTCATATTGCACATATCCTCAGTCATTCTAGTAGCAATTCTCTTTAGGGTCAAACATATCTATTTAGATATAGCAATATAGATCATTCATTGGAGAAGAATATGCTTTTAAGTTTATTTCCTTCTCTATTATTGTGTTCACCACAGTAGGTATTATGAGATAGTGTTTTAATAGTGTCTTATGAAGATGCTGGACCACAAACTTTGATGGTCTGAGTGTGAGTATTGGCAGTTTGTTCTTTAGGACTTATAAAAGGTAAATAAGAAACTATGCTCTTAGCCAAGATGACCAAGACATTATAAGACATTATAATTTAGTAAGATATCCAAGTCATCTGCTAATCTTGATAAGCTTAATGACCTACCAAACTTAGCTAATCTTATCAGACTTAGTCAAGTCTTTTAAATTTCTCTAGAAATATTGTAGTTCTTCTAATGTATGAAAAAAAGCTTTTAGTTCCCAACTCCAGAAGCCATAAGACCTTATAAATGCAGAGAATCAACCATACAGTATATGTGTTATACATTCTCTGGACAGCCTTTCAATATACATCTATCCCACTGCAATACATATAGTGGAATGTCATTTATGACAATATCTATGATCCAGTTGTGAGAGCATTAGAGAGGACTAAGCTCCAGAATTATATTAATAATGGCAGGCCTATCCTAGGTAGCAGTGATGGAATTCCTCTAGAGGACAAAATACTATTATATGTAGTATCTGATTGACAAAAAATATTACATCACTTTATATAATAGAACCTTTAGCAATTTCAATTTTAGGTATCTAAGAACTTTCTGGTTCTTTCTAAGCCAGATTGGATTGCTATACCAGCCCATAAAAGTATCGCTGTCAGTGTATGGTAGATAGATGACCATGTAGAGTATATCATCTTTGAAGTGTAAGAAGTTTTCTTAATCTTTATCTGAACAGAATAATTCAATTATAGTTTGGAAGTTTTAACATTTCATTTAAAAAAAGAGAAGATTAGATAGTGAGTCATCTGATTTAGGGTCTATTACTGATGATAAACCTAAGAATAATAGATAGGAGAGCTTTAAAGTTAAGGATATTGTTGACTTGATATTTATAGAGGTAAATCATCTAGGTACTATACACTTATCTTTGAAGCTAATGAAAGAGCAAGACAGTTCCATTTATATCATATACAGTGGAAAGACTTTGGATCTAGGAATAACTGTCACTTTTTAAAAAGCAAATCATAGTGAGTTACAAGTCTTAGATACTAAAAATCATAGCTAGCTAGAATAAATGACTAGGGTGTTAAATTTTTAAACATAAAGGCTTGGACAACCCAGACAAAATACATCAGGATTACTACCTAATATAGAAGATAATTGATTAGCTAATTGCATTAACAGCTATAAGCACAAATCTAATGAAATTTGTAATAGCATTATCACCAAATTATGAGACATTGAATTATTCCCAGCATCTATATGCCAGGATTTCTAAGTACCATTAATGGCTTTGATAAGAGCTCCTTGTTGGACTTAGGTTTTTAGAGATGAGCTTGACTCAGAAGGAGCCAAAGGAGTGGCTGAAACCTTAAATTGTCGGTGGTATATACAGTAGATATTTTTACATGTACGCTATGCATTTGCAACTGATTCACTACATATTAACTACCGAAAATCCTATACTCCTCTAGAATCTATGAACAAGATAATAAGCTGGTAGCCTTCTAGGCCTACCTCACCTCCTCTCAAAGTAAACACATTATGCTTTGCTATGATATACTCTAGCACATTCTACTTATCTATTAAAACATTTAGGAGTAAAATGATATTATACAAATTATCAAGT
Source organism: Suillus discolor (assembly GCF_016758755.1). Lineage (NCBI taxonomy): Eukaryota > Fungi > Basidiomycota > Agaricomycetes > Boletales > Suillaceae > Suillus > Suillus discolor. Next base: position 88,467 of record NW_024541277.1, on the reverse strand, counting down.
ATCTTCAGAATACTGCCAATTTAATGACAGGCTTCTTATGTGTCCATTTTTACATTAGGAGCTAGAGTACTCTATCTCTGTCCTTTGATGACTATGCTAGCCAAATTGTAAGAGCCTTTATATGAGCCTTTCTGCAGTCTTAATTTTCTACTTTAGACTTTGTCCATAGTAGTCTTACTTCTAGTTTCTGATTGTCTGCTAGATTTCCTGTGCTTTCAGATTCCAAACTTTTGTCTTTTAGCCCTCAGAGGTTAAGGGCACATACTTGGATAAGAGGTGCAGCACATGAGTTAAAGCCAAGCTCTTCAAATCTGACTCTTGAGCATGTTCTTAATAGTATGCATAAGACTCTCTTTTTTAATAGAAAGTAAGATACAAACCTAAGGACAATAATGTTGAAATAGACTTTCATAGATTGAAACACTGCCTACTAGGCTGAAACAAATCTAATAAATTATTCAGAAACCAGAACATTTCATAATACCTTCATATAAGACTATACAAGAAAAGAACAACAAACTAAATCCTTCCAAGAATTCACTAATTATCTCCTATTAAAACTAGAAAAGTTGGAGACCATGGACTTAAGGACTGGCAAGAAGTCTTACTATGTATAATAGTATTATCATTCTACATAACTTCATATAAGACCCTCAAGTAATAAGACAGTGAAGATATCTAAATAGGGAAATAATACAGATATAGACACAGAATGGAAATAGGTTCAGAGGTAGGTATAGATGAATTCTGAAGATGCAATAGGAATAGAGACTGGGATAGATATGAACCAAAGTTCCAAAGAAGGAGATATTTGGATATTTGATTAGAAGAAAATATGTTCAAGATGGAATATACAGAGGGTAAAAGGAGTAAGCTAGCTATGGAGATCCAAAGGTTCAGAGATTATGTATAGAATTGGGACAGAGGTAATAGGGCTGATCCTACTGAGATATAAAGAGGTCCTTAGTTTATAGGTGAAATTCAGCTTGAAATTCATCAGGCAGGATATAGAGATTAGACAGAGAATAAGTCTAGAATATGAGTTATGATATTGGTGAAATATTAAATAAGAACCAGGTGGAAAGCTTATAGTTTTCTTTCTTCAGCTTCTCAAGAAGTGTCTAGGTTTTCAAATTGAGCATATTAAGGAAGTAGTAGTAATGTACTTCCATTGTATCCTGCTATCACCTAGGTAAGAAACGACAAAGGTGCTACTGCATAACATCCATGATAAAGTCATGTACAAGTTGAATGAACTTGGTGATATCATGAAACTACAGTTATTCTATAAAATCACTCATAATGTGAGATATTGCTAGGTATAAATGGATACATACTACATTAATAGAAGCAATAATATTAAGCTTCAATAATCAGTCAACTCCATGTTCATCTAAAAGTACTACTTAGTGCTCACTATTATTTATATATCTAATATTACATCTATCTCATTCTGGTATACTAGCAAGAAGTATTTGAAGTGATTAAGGATAGGTTTATTTTACATGACTATCATTTTTTTCATCAATTTAGGCTAGTGTTCATTTTCTTCTTGTTACTCATGAATGCATTTTAGAATAACCTCAGATCCTAGTTATCATAACTCTTTTGAATCAATAGGAAGCATTAGGAGTGCTAATATATTCAGTCCAGTGTCAGATCAACCTAGAATTGTAATATCACCTTCTCAAGTTGATTAGAATAGTAATATCCAAATAACTACAAGTGGGTTTTTGTGCTATTTGCCATCTGGTTTATATTTTAACCAGCATTAACAAAAGGTTCTCAGCTGATAGATATACTAAATTATTTGAAGGCTAAGGTGGACCAAGCAATTCAGTCTTCAAATAGGCTCACAGAGAGTATTAAGGATGTAGAAGAGAGAGTTACCACCCATGTCACTGAATTCATAATCTAGAAGACTGAAATCAAGGCTGATATCAATGCTCACAACAAAGCAATCTCCTCAGAAATCAACAAAGTGCAGGATGAAATGTAAGCAATGAAGAAGCATCTGAGCAATAGGCTTAATGAATTAACTGCATCCTAGCAGACTTTTTTATATAGAATCTTGAATTTATTCAAGCAATAATAGTAGCTATAGCAATAGTGATATGTTCAAAGATGTTATACTAGGATTGCTGTGCATTAGAACATGTAGCAAAGGTTTTCCATCCCATAAATCCTCACCTATATTATATAATAGATGGAAGATAGGTGTCCCTTTTATTAAACACCATTAAACCTAAATATATTAGACATTGAATTTTACATTGCCCAATATAATGAACACAATAATAAAGAAGATGTTAAACTAACTAGTATATCCTTCCCTAAAGTTGGACTATCCTCTGTCTATGCTGCTATATCTAAATAGACATGTTCAACTATAAAGAGAATTGCTACTAGAACAACCAAAGATATGTACAATCTGTATGTGCACTAAGTATAGGAAAATAGCATATAGGTATGTGTAAGGTGTAAGAATAGATGTGAGGTGGAAATAGAAATGCTAAAATGATGTTGTTACACAGAGCCTTGCAGTGGCTGACAAACCTATATTTTAAAACTGTTTGGTCACAATGCATCTAAATGTAATAAAGGCAGACATACCTTCAACTCACGATCTGTCATCTTATATTCATAACTCATCAATCTTATTAAGAATTTTGAGGCCAAAATGTAGGTGGATACTAGTATCACTCTATATTATTTTAAGGTGTCTTACAGAAAATTTACAGGCTAAAACAACTGACCATGTTTCATCAACAACAGACTTATGGTCTGTTGACCAGACAAAGGCTGCATATTTAGGCTTAACTGCTTACTAAATCAAGAGGAACACCTCAGGCAATTGGACACTTGTTAGAGATATATTTGAGGCACATAGTGGGCACAATCTTGGATGATATCTTATGGGATTATATAAGTGTATAGTAATTATCAAAGGGCAGTTAAGTAAGGTATGTGCTTCACCATCTAGGTTTTAATCTCTGTATACTGAGCTCTTGGAAAAGCTTTTCTGTATTACCGCTAACAATACTAGCAATAATAACACCACTTGCAACAACATCAAGATGCTACTTCACCACTGCCATATATACAACTTCAATACCACTCAACACTATCTTCCCTGCCTTGCCCATATGGTTAATCTCACTATCACTGATGTTATGTCAGTTGTCACACACATTACCAACATCAAGACTACAACTGCAATCTGGGAGTTTGATTCATCACTCCCTAATAATCATTTTCTTAGAGACTTGCTTGATGTTATGGCTGTAGTGCATATACTTGCCATTAAGATATGCTCTAGTACTACTTATAATTTCTATCAACTAACATATCTTATAGATTCAGTCCTCAGTGCAATACATCAAATATTTTGAAACCTTGCAAATTAAGTGTGGTATCCTGATGCCACTCAAAATCTCCTTCTACAGTAATGTACGCTGGAGAACTGCTAATGAGATGCTTGAATGCACCTATCATCTATGGCAGGTTATCAATCTTTTTATCTCCTCTGCTAATAAGCTTTTTGGGCCAATTACATCCATCTGATGCTATGGACAGGTCACTAAGCACATCCCATAGACTGCATATACACTTAGAACATTGGACTGGGAGTGTATGAATGATGTGTGAACCATAATCTCAGTAGGTCACAACTAATTTTTCTTTAAAAATATTAACTAAGATTTTTAGGATGGTAACAATATATAACAATACTTTACCTCTAAATGACAACCAACACTATAATGAAGTAGTTACAGACAGCTTAGGAAGCAAAGAGCAAGCTTTTACAGTTTGCACTGTACAAGGAAGCCATCCAGAAGGGTCTTGCCAAAATCAAAAAATATTATAGCAAATTTAATAATAAGCCTATCTACATTCTTACCCTTGGTATGTCTATCATATCATGTTGTATTTTTGACTAATTAAATTTGCAATACTGCACTCATACTATAAACTCGCATACATTACAATGGCTTGGGGCGGTTCTGAAGAATAAGCCAAGAAATGAGCTGCAGGAAATCTGCATGCCAAAAATTGGTATGATGAAGCTCTCAAGATAGTTGAAATGACAATGGTAAAGTATTATGCCACACATAAACCACTCACCAGTACTATCAACTGTGACTCAATAGTTGAGACTGTCAAAACCATTGAGTCTAAATATAATCATCATCACTATGTGTTAGTTCAGCAGACAATCCAAGAGCAGAATTCTGGATGAGTGGCTGAGCTTTATTGTTATCTCAAGGACATGCCAGAATATGTTACCAAAGATACAGATATTATCTAGTGGTGGTCAGTGAGTATGTCTAATATGTCTCAATGAATTTTTTTATCTCACTTTACACAGAAATATTTGTTGATCTATCCTATCCTTGTGAGAATTGTGATGAATGTTTGTATGATACTGGTATCTTCAGTTCTGTGCAAATGACTGTTTTTAGCAGGCACAAAGATTGCAACAGATCATTGCTCACAACTTAGGACTGACAAATTTGAGCAACTTCAGATCCTCAAGCATGCATGACAAGATTCTATTGTGGATAGGGCTATGTCTAATTCTTTAACTACACAGGAAGTCTTACTGGAGGAATTTAAGAAGCTCTTGTCCTTTGACAAGAACATGGCTGAGTGGGACCATAATGAGGAAGAGATAGTCATTGTGTAGTTTGCATTTCTTACATGTTTTAGTATTAGATGTTTGTTGTGTCAATATGCAACCATTTCACTCCCAACTAGTTGCAACTAGTTTTTGACTAGTCTTAAATTTCTTGTCAATGTCAAACAACCAAAACCAGAGTTAGCAAAATGTAAGGCAACTGCAACCACAGTCCAGTTGCAACCATTCACAGTCTAGTCTAGTTGCCAGTTTCTTTTGATCCAGCAACTGAACTTTAAACACTACTCAGAATCAGCTAATCTGCAACTATTTCAGAGCCAATATTTCATTTCTGAAGCCAAGGTAGACCAATTCAAGGATGACATTCAACATCAAACTAGTGAATTCTTTATAGTAGACTCAACAATATCGAGTGCTTGTATAGAGAACTGGACTACAGCCAAAGCTGTGGACAATGATGAAATTACTGTGTTTGATCAGACTGGGATTTTTCTTTTAGCATATCATTACAGGCTTATTGAGTGTGTAGCTGAGATGAAGCATAGTAGTGAACTGTACACATTTTAACTCTCATTTGTACTATGCTAATTGTTTACAAATGGTGCAAAATATAGTCTTGCCATAGTTAATAGACTGCTTAATGTCTGCAGCGTGGATCAGGCTATCAGATACGACATTGCATGTTCATTTTGCAAAACAATTGCAACAAGTTCTATCGGAGCCAAGGTAGCTGAGCTAAATCTACAGAATGTTATAAATACCTTCCATGGCTTTTCTCATGACTGCCACTATCAGCTTCAAAATCACCCTTTATATCTCAATGGCCTAAGACTTGAAGACCTTAAGACTTATGAATACATCTTCACTAGTTTAAACAGTGTTGTAGTTTTGATCAGACATGTGTCATACTTCCATTGGATGCAGTTCCTTGACCTCCACTTTAATCAGTGGAATATGAACAGATACTTTGACCTCAGTATGTCTTTTTGAGCACCTAACAGTAATAGTTTTTGACAATTCCAGGTATATTTATTTACAATAACTAATATGCCCTTTCTTGAGGAATTCAAGCAGCTCTATAATTTTATAGATGTGGACCTCATAAGCTAACACAATAAAAAACATGATTACCTCAGCAAGGTTGCTATAGAACCTACTTCAGATGCAATCACAGTGGCTTACATTGAACAGCTTGAGAAGCTTCAATATGCAGAGTTCATCTTTGCACTCTGTTTATTTATTTAGTTCTCATTGCATATTTTAGAGCAACATATGGCTATCTTACTTCCATACCTTTTCTGACATACACTCCTGCAAATTTTGCTCATACCCCTGGGCTCAATGCCACTGCTCACAACAATTCTAGAGCATTTGAATCTGAACATGCATTTGTACTATGCAAATATGAGCTGCAATTAAATGTTGTTGAAGACTTCAAGCATCGTCATAGCATTATGGAGCAGTGGCTACTGCATGACTCAAAATATGTACAAGTAGTTGATATCCTCAGGAATATCAATTCATTCATTTGGTTGAAGAATTGGAGAGCTTAGTTGTTTGGCATCTTTTTGAGTTATCAAAGGCTAATCTTACCAGGCACTGGTAGGCACTTACTAGACATTAAGATAAGTGATGTACTCATGGACTACTACAGGCCACAACATGCAAATGTATATCTCAAAGACCATTACATAATGTTCAGCTGCTATCCAAACAGCTTTAGAGAAGTATAATGGACTTGCACTCTTACAAAATCCACTATGTTCTATATTTGACTATTCCAAAAATTGTTGAATATGCATCTCTTGGTGAATTCTCAGTTCTGAAACACTCACACCACAATATCCTTACAAAACCATGAATTGTATCTACTAATCATAAAATGGCCGCAAAGTATTTCAAATTGATATGATTACACAAAGAGATTGTATAGCTCAATGTTGAGATCAAATGCTTACAGAGTTGGGTTGAGTATGAGGACAGGACCATGTTGGAAGCTATTAATTCACTCCTTGCTGAGCTAAAGATATTGCATGTCAAGCGCCACCATATCAACAACAACCATTGCAAGTGACTTCAACAAATTTACATACTCAACAGATACATAGGTGAACATCTTCCTACAGACCATACAGTCATTGCACCCAATGAAGACAGAGATGATGAGGGTAGCATGAATGATCCTGAAGATGATGCTATGAATGAGGAGGCTATGAGACTTGAAGATTTAATGTTGTATTCTTTGTAACTTTCATACTGTTAATTCTATGTCACATTGCTTCAATCATAGATTCCTGTGTTCTACCATTCATATTGGCATTGCAAACTCTATTATCAAAACTAAGACTTCAGAAGCAAGTTGAGCTCTGCGCTGATCCTTTCTAACACATTCAATTGTCAAAGCCCTATTTGGAAATCCTACTAGAGCTCTAGCTAGGAAAACAATACTACTCATTATAACTAATTTACATGATAATACAAACAATTAGGGACAGGATCCAGCTCAACAGGGAACGAGTGAGGTGACATAGATAACATTAAGTAAGACAACAAACTCATCTTACTTCTTGACTGCACTCACTTCACTGTTGTCTTATTCAATGTTGTCTATGTTACCTTACTTATTCCCTGTTGAGCTGTATTCTGTCCCTAATCATCTGAATTATCTTGATCTGTAAGGAGAAATTGTAAGTTTATCATTTAAATGATTTAAGCTACTGTTGAATCTGTTTTTCAAGAAAGATCACTTTGATATAAAACTATCAGCAGCATTCAAGTTCTTAAGGAAACCAGGACACTTTTGCACATTCCCTTATATCATTACCACTGTTTCATCTTCTTGTCCCCTTGAGACCAAGGCTAAGATGTCCACAGTGACAATTATTCATGATATCTTGCTTAGTTAGTTGGCTTGTGCCACTTGTCTATTAGCACTGGTTCTGCTAGGATAAGGTCAAACTACTCAAAAGAATACTTCACTTCCTGTGTCCAAGGGCCATAATCTTGAAACAAATGGAGTCACAAAGCAGCATCCTACATGTGTCATACAGCCTAACGACACTGGTTATCATGACCATATACTACCTGGTAGCACTGACCTGCACCAAACTGGTTTAGTGCATAGACAACTAATATTTTTTCATAAGCTTTATACCCAAGAAATCACTACTATAAAACTATTTTCCTTTTGATCTAAAGTCAGACTGAGGCTAGGCATTATTTTTTTAAATTTTTTCTTCACTTTTTAAGTTTGTATACAAGTAGACTAAATATTTTTGTATATTTAATTCTGCAATGAGTTTTGCTTAGTCAGCTATGAGGATGACTCAGAAAGATTCTCACACATATCAGGTGACTGTGAAAAATATGTTTGTGTAAGGTTACCCTATGGGAAAGCTTACAAATCTTTAAATACATGTTCTATGACATTATGCTATCAATCAATTCATTAGCCACAGATTTCAAACACATATGGACACATTATGTAATAATTTCTCACTTTTTTTCTAGCTAAGTCATCGAGGAATCACTTGACCTATGGGTCATGCACAGCTCCTGCTGATTTGTCATTATATCACTTGAATATTTACTTTTGACTTAAATACCATATAACTTAGTACTGCCAAACTAAAGTTACAACTTTAACTGTGAGAAACTAGTAGTACAGCCACTAATTTGTCTATATAAGGAGCTGCTTTGTGCCTAATAAAAAGAGAGCCCCCAGTGTTTTTTTATCCTCTCAGAATAAAATTATAAGTAAGGTGTGAATTAGCATTCAGCAAGTGCAGTTCAAGGTTGGAGCTCACTGTGTCTGACAACTAGCAAGACTAGTTTTCTTTTTTTTATTTCTCCTGATTGTTTTTCTGTTTTTCTTTCTTTCTTTTTCTCTCTGTGTCTGTGTCTTCTCTGTGATTGTCTCTATTTTTGTCTCTCTGAAATGGTGTCTGTTGTTACAATCACTCGTGAGCCCCCTCTCTGCTACTCTTTCCTTGATCATGAATGACTGACATGGCTTTTGTGCCAGACAATAACCAGATCCTTGTTCTGCTAAGTCCCCAAGCTTGGCAGTTATAATCCGCTGTAGGACTTGGAGTCCTTGTGGCCTCGTAGAGGTCTATTTTCTGATGCATGTTGAATGCTAATCATTACCCAAATCATTCCCTATCATATCTGACTCAATACACACCAAACCCGAAAAATATCGGACATCAGACATCGGGTTTCACATCGGTCGATCGGATATCGCACGTACTCATCCTACCTATGTCCAGTCTCATTGTGCTAGCCCCACTAGGTGCGTAGTTACTTGTTTTCACATCCCTAACATTGTCGACCACGTTATTACATGTATTCCCATAGTCCACAGTACCTCATGTCTTATTACATAGGACATCAGACCCGAAATATTGCACTACTACTTTTGCCTATAAGGTTCTGGATTTCTATGTATCTACATAAATATTGGACTCCCCATAGCATCATCATCATCCGAGTAGAGGAGAATCATCTCCGACGCTTAGGGGTCAAACCCAATATTTTGTAGTTCTTAGTTGACATTGCGAATATCATTGTTCCTTCACCATCCGTACCCATCATCATTATTATTGCGCACACCGCTTGCTATCGCGTCACTATTAGTTTCCGATACCCCAAACCCGAAAAACATCAGACCCGATGTAGGGATTCATTTCTGGCTGGGCTTGCAGAGACTGTTTTTACCTTAGTGTTATATTTGCACTTTTGTAGCTTACATAATCAAGTTATCTTTTCAACAGTTACCAGTATGAGTCTGAGTACTCAGCAAGTTTCTATCATATTTCCTCTCCTCTGAGCCTTGAGCCTGGTCCAGAAACCCTTTAGGGTCGAATAGCAGCTAGGTTCTGCAAGACCCAACATTGTTCAGACTCTCCATTTGAATTGTTGTACCCACACCGACGCTTTTGCATCAGACATCGTAATTGTACCTTCGGACATTGTTTCCTGTGCTCGGATTATTGACCTCACATCACCCACTGACCCCCAAAACTATTCCCAGACTGCAGACCCCTGGGTCGAACACATTTGTCACCAAGTATAGCAGACTAGGCAGTACAAGATCACAACATAAAGATATCAGTTTGGAGCCATCTTTGTATAGCCCCACTCTGTGTTGTATACCTACACCGCACCTTTAGACATTAGCACACCCCACTTAAAGTCTATCTGTAACATAAAGCCCAATGAGACCATACAAAGTTACTGTACATGTAGGCATAACCTTTGCTTATCTGTGAAGATCAATGAATCTCAATGATTGGCAGCACTGTCATGCTTTCATTGTTAGAACCATCCTAGTTTGTAACATCTGTGAACTTATGACTATAAACTTGTGTCTCTGTTTCTTTGCTTTTTCTCTCTTTCTCTCTCTCTCTCTCTCTCTCAATGTGTATGTGTAGTGTGTTGGCAACTGTCTGTGCTAACCATCTCTGTGATCACTGTCTCTGTGTTTTGTGATCATTGTTGCTAACAGTCTCTGTGATTGTGTTAGCATTTCTGTTTTAGTGGTTTTTTTTTGTTTCTTTCTATTAACTCTCTTAAGTACCAAATTTTCAGTCTCATTCTTATTCCAGAAGTTTGATGTTGTCTCTTTTGTCTACTGAAGACTTAGGGTAGTCTTATGGGGAGACTTTAGACATTGACAGTGACACCTGACCTCATATATCTGCATGTCATATGGAGTCAGGGTAGTCATTGCAAGTTAGACTTTAGTTATTAAAGAGGTGACTTAATATTGAAGTCCAAGGATGCCCATTCCTGAGTCTGTTTAATACTCATCATGAGTTCCTTGGTAGCAGGTACAATATTAGGCTAAGAGTTTTATAGAGGCTTTGACTAGGCCTGACAGTAGTTTCACCTGTCTTTGTGTTGAGGGAGAATCTCATTGTAACTCCACATAACTTGCTACACTAAGTTTGTATATGAATCATTGTTGCTGTATGAAGTGTTAGGAAGAATGTCTGTTTCTTTTATGTCACTACTATATTGTTGAAGTGACTGTGCCCCTTAATATTTTTGTTATTGTTATTGTTAATTACTAACTGACTGGGTTCTGTTTCTCTTATCACTGTGTTTTATATATCTGAGTGGCACCATTAATCTTACTAATTAGTAAATATATCATATATCCCATCTTGTTACTAGTTAGTGACACAAATCACTGTTCCCTCATACCAGCAATAATATCAGCAAATCAGTGGTCCCTCAGGGAAAATTGGAGCTCCCCATAGCAGGGATAAGGTGCTGTTGCCATTATTACCCTAAATAGGTATGAGCAGAAATCTCTGAATGCAGTCACTAATTCCTTGTCGCTGCGCTGCACTTTCTCACAGCTACCCATGCTCATTGTGTGTAATGTTGAGCTTGTGTCTTTCACTCATTTTCTACTCAATTTTTCCTGGACCTTCTTTATTCCACCTTTCTAGGCCGCAATACCATTTTCTACACTTCAAGACCTCTCATTACTGCCAGATTGTCTTGCAGGTCATCTATAGTGGTGAGCTCATTGCTTCCCTCGTCATTTACACTCATTTTCTACTCAATCTTTCCTAGACCTTTGTTATTCTATGTTTTTGTGCTGTGGATATAATGTCCCATGCTTCAAGAGGTCTCATTGTTGCTGAATTGTCTTGCAGGTCATTGGTTGTGGTGAGCTCATTGCTTCCCTCATTGCTCACAGTTTTTACATCCATGTTTTACTAGGTATTTGTTATATTACACATGCTACCATCTACTCTCTCGCCATCATTTATTCTTGTGCTTGTCTGGCTCCACCTCGCATATGTTCTGCACTCATATCTCCTCAAACCCCATACCGAGGCTCAGTGTATCAAGTATGGCAGGTTCTACAACCAGGATGATATGGATTGTGTGGCTTGCCGGACCCATTACCTTCAATCTTGCCACCAGGTGTGATCACTGCACCACTAAAGGTCTTGTGAATGAATGACTTCAGAATATTGTTCTTGTGATGCCAAGATATGGATTGTGTGGCTTGCTGGGCCCAGTATCTTCAATCTTGCCGTCAGGCATGATCACTGTGCTGCAGGAGGTCTTGTGAATGGATGGCTTTGAAATATTGTTCTCACAATTCCCATACCCTTGTGCTTGTGTCATGGAAGAGGTGGTTGGAACTTGGCTGCATATTCACCTGGGGCAGAAAAATATTGTCTTCATATGGATTGTGTGGTCCATTGTTGATAACAGTGAGTTCCCCTTGATCAGGTGGATGGCTGCTTATCATATCTACAGGTAATGTACTGGAATGATCTGTTGATCAAGCTGCCAATGAACTCGCCTCTTCCTCCACCACCTCCTCTGCCTCCTCCACCGCCGCCACTGCCTCCTCCTCCTTCACTTCTGTGTCTTCCACTACTTCTGCGCTCTTTGCTGTGGAAGCCTTTTCCCAGTGCTTACGCGCCTTGTAGATTTGTTCGCCATGTGCCTAGTGTTCCTTGTTCTTGGCAATGTGTTCCATAAGCTTATCGCTTGTGAGCTTCGTCCATGAGCATGCTCCTTTGAAAAGTAAGTCATATAGCTTGATCAAGTCTTCACAACACCCAATCTTTCCAGGATTTTGAACAGTGCCAGGAAAATTTTCCAGTGCAACACCATAAGTTTTCACAATCTTGCCTTCATAATTATTGTAATTCATTTTAACCTTCTTTTTTGGTGGATGACTCAAAGTAGGAAGAATAATATCTGTATGACTAATGTTGGGAAATGGCCCTGTGAAGACCTGCGGCTCAACCTACCAAGTCCGTCCTGGATGTGCTGGCGGCACAGGCTAATAAGTTTTGTCAATGACAGTTGTTGGCTGGCTGTGCCAGCAGTATCTACATGAAAGTTGAGTAAGTCATGTTCATTATATGTTTTTTGCTTACCAAAATTTCCCACTACCCAGGACTCGACTTTAAGCACAAAGCGCTTTGGCTCCATGCTGAGAACATCTTTGATAAATGACCCGACCTTGGCTGTGTAAACAAGTTTTGGCTCGTGGTATTGTTCAACATCACCCTGAACCGCAATATACATTCCCTCAAGGACTGTACATGCTTGGATGCTAGTCCACTGTTTGACTACTGGTAAGTAACATATATGTGTATTATTTGATATAAGTACCTCAGTCTGCATTGTTTTGAACATTGCATTGACGTCCTTTTGTAATGCCTTAGGGTTTGCATGTGTAACCTTCACACACGACATGCGAAGTGTATTAACATTCTCCAGCGGTTCTTGTCGGCCAGCGTCAAGTGCAAATAGCTGGACACCAACTGTGTCCTATTGGCCTTGATAAATGCAGGAAGTTTTAGTTAATCCCCCAGCACGTCCTTTTATTTGCATCAGTCCTGGTGCAAAAAAAATTATGAGTTGGTACTTGGTAAGTACCTTCATTCTTGTCATTTAGTTTTTGTCTGACAAATGCATTCCAAGGATCAGCATGGCATTTGTTGAAAATGCTTTTGCTGGCATGGAGTTATCTTTGTGTCCACTTCAAAGTTCTGTTTGACAGTGAGTACTATGAACCTTCCTGTGAAATAATTGATCTTACTGGCCATTTTCTTTGGCAATAGTACAGGCCTCCTCTTGGTACACATTTTGCACTGTTGTGATAGCATTGGTGAGCTTCACTAGTCCTTCATGACAGGCAAACTTTTGGACATCTGATAGCTTGGTGCGGACATGTTTGGATTTGGATGTTGACACAGTGACCATGGATAGTGTGTGTTGAGAATGGGGTATCTCATGTTTAAAGGACATTTAATTATACTTTGTAATTATAAATTTTATTTCATTTGGAAACACTTGAGCCCAAAAATTCAGAGTGGGCATTAACATTTCATATGAAAACACTTGATCAGACATCCACAAAACCTATCAAATTTTAGGCACTGATATACTACAGTTATGCTAATGATAACAACAGTCTACATACTAATCTTCTTGGTTGATTCTCACAATGATTCCCTGAATAAAATGAATAAGACATTAAGCCCAGCATTGAGTGAACGACTTACATTTTGTATGAAAATGACTGGCTGGTTATTCACTACAGTGTTGTATAGTGGGGGTAACCCAGATTGTTCGGCACCTAGACTCTGAAGACCATCATACACAGAAAATGACGATGGAAAGTTCGAGTAGGGTTGGCTCCATATTGGCCCACGGTGCCAACACTGGCTTCTTGTTCAGAATCAAAGTGAGATGTGGAATCATGAGGTGCTTCCTGCATAGCCATAACTACATTGGTCTTAAAATAAGTTCAGCAAAGAGCCACTGAAAGGCCACAAAAAACACTAACCTCAACAGACAACTCTGAAGATAAAGACTTCAAGGTATTGCAAGAAGGGTTTTGAGTGGCTGCAATATTTGGTCATGCTAGTGTGGGTCACTGACAAGTAGAAGGTGTAGTGTGCTGACAGGTACTGGCCATAGGTCAATGACAACGAGTAGTCACAGTAGGTGTGGGCTGTTGCTGAGTAGTTGCAGAACCTGTAATGGAGCAGTCTAGTCCTTTAGATGGAGTCATGGGCATGGGCTGCCGACAAGTACACTGAGGACTAGGTGCTGTTGTAGCACTTGTAATGGAGCAGTCTGGTCCTAGATACCAAGTCTCAAAGTCCGGACACTGTAAAACTTTAGCTAAAGTTGGTGTAAGTTATGGAGTAGTGCATCTTGCAGTTGTTGATATATTTTGACGAATCATAGCAGGAGTATGGGACTCTTGAATAACTGCAGGAAGGGGAGGAAATGGTAGTGAAGCACGACTTTTATCCTGGAAGATGTTGTTTTGAGTGAAACCTTGAAGAAAATCAGAGTTCAACATGAATCACAAAAGTTTGAGACACGTACCTGAAGTGCTGGGTAACTTTTCCAACTACTATCAAAAACAGTCTTGTGGACCCTGTCTACAATCGAGGAAGCAAAAATCTCCTCCAGTAAGTCTATCATCAGATCTAGATTTACGTTGTTCAATTGCCATTGCACGGTTTCCAAAGAAGCAACTTTTTGTGTGATGATGAGGACAGTGGGCTCATCTGGCCCATTACCAGGCAGTACTCTTGGCAGTCCAGGCCTATGTTGATGAGAAGCGTGTTGTGGCTCAGAGAAAATTTGCGCCTCCAGTGTCACAGTGATACTAGTTGCCTGAAATCCAAGGCAATATTCCAGTAAAATTAATCCTAGTTTGCAGCAAGATAGCGCAGGACATACCATTTTATGATAGTTACAGGCTAGATCAAGCCATTAGAGGCTTGCAATTGAGTTCTCAAACATTGGCATTGAAACTATGTCTGCTGGGAGATTTGAGTCTACAATGAAGAGTGTAATTAAAAGGTTCTGAGGGGAATGAATGACGGACTTATTAGTATGCTGCAAATGATGTGGTCATGGTGCAGTCCCAACATATCTTGTCCTATAGTGATGGATAGAGGCTGTCATTGGTTCAAATAGTTAAATAGATTCATGTATGTCAGTGCTATGTGATACATACAGATGAGAAATGACCATGTCACTCTAGTGTTTGAAGCTTTTGCATTGAATGGAGGATTGAACATTTCAACTCAGACTCAGACTCAGCCTGAGATTGAAGAGTCTGAGCTAGAGACTAGAGTTAGTGACATGCATAGTACTGTCAATTTTATACCATTCATGCCTAGGATTGAAGAGTCTGAGTTAGAGTTAGTGACTGGTACTGATAGTTAAGCATTAAAGCCTCAAATGTGGTAAGTTGAACATTGAATGGTCTTGGCAGCTATTATCATATTGGTTGCAGCATGGCTGTCAGAAACACTAGGCTCACTTGCTCTTGAGTGAGTGTACCTACCTAGTGTTTCTAACAACCATGCTGCAACCAATATGATAACAGCTGTCAAGATCATTCAATATTCAACTTACCACATTTGAGGCTTTGATGCTTAACTACCAGTACCAGTCACTAACTCTAGCTCAGACTCTTTAATCCCAGGCATGAATGGTATAAGATTGACAGTACTATGCAATACATGATTCTAAACTAGCTGCTTGGTCACATAAGATATCATCTTCATCAACTTTAATGGGTGTAGCACACTGTAGCCTATCAATCATTAGAGCTCTCTGGTACAAAAACACTACTAAAACTTGGTATTGCATATATTGCCTGAAGGTGTGCACAGTGAATGTTGTTAATATGCACACGTTTATCATGCAGATGGCGGATCTCACATGAGAGAGCAGGTTGATTGACTTCCAATGATATTGCAGTATTGAGTAAGTGAGCATCCTCGTCCTCAATCCACCATTGAAGATAAGAGATCTCAACATTGAGATGTTCAATTTCTTTGCGCACATGAACTATCTTAAAGTATTTGCCTGCGACCTCCCTGTTGGATTTTGAGACCCAAGGTTTGGTTAAGATTTCCTGCCATGAGCTTTTGAGCAGCTTGAACTCACCAAGCCATGTGTACAATGCAACATCACTGAACTTCAGTATATCGCATGGAGGGGATTGTAAAGGCGCAAGTCGGTTGTAGTGTTTGAGCACATTGCGAATCACAGTGGAATGGCGAGTTATTGCATTGGATATCTGTTGGCACATTTTATAACCTAGCATAATCAGTAGGTAGTAATGCATATCATGATGATACACATACCTGTACCAGCCAAGTTGGCCTTGACAAGTTCGAACAATCTTTGCACAACCAGTCCTTCAAGATGTTGAACTACACATATAAACCATCAATTATTCAGATATTCAAGCACTTCTTGATATTCAGGACCATAGGGTGTCCAGTGTTTCATAAGATCAAGCCAGTGCTCTAAGTCAAGAACCACGTTCATTTCAAGAGCAAGTTTGTTATGGGTGGCTCAACGTTCAGCTTCACGTGCTTTAGTCACAGCTTGTGGACCTTTGCATAGACCTGAGTTCTGTGTGAAATCGGCTGGCGCATATGAAAGAAATTGAACGGAAGTGATGCTACCATATTCAGCTCTATAAATAAATATATCAGAAATAAAGAACTTGGACACACGAGGCACCTACTCGGCCTTGGCCAATGACTGCAGGACTTTGACGTATGTGAGCCTCTTGGGATCATACTCTGGTTCTGTAGCAAGAGCTTCAAGGTATTGCAGTTCTTTGATATTCCATTGCTCAAAATTAGCATCTGAAAGATCAAGCTGTTGTTTCAACTCCTTGATGGTGGGTGTGAGTTTGTTAATAACATGAAGCACTTGGTGGTAGTTGTTGTACAAAAACTGACCTACATGAGAAATAATGAGTTTGTTTGTTTATTGACTTGAGACCCAAGAAGTTGAACTTACTGAGTTCTTCATAGCAATCTTGATCCCACTGATCAAATTGAAGATCAATGAATTGCAGCCAGTAAAAATGTGATGCATGTCGTATAAGTGGTGCAACAGTGTTTGATCCCACAAAGACATGCTCACAAGTCTCGAGATCTTCAATTCCAAGACCTTTCTGATAAAGTGTATGATACTGAAAGTTGACAACAGCGATTGTGAGCATGCCCATGAAAGGCATTGACAATGAAATGATGGTTAGTGTGCTTGACTTTATCATTGATGGAACTCACAGTGATTGTCTTAGAAAAAGAACATCTGATGTCATAGCCGGTTAAACCATTGGCTCCATATACATCAATCAATTTATTTGCTATTGCGAGAGCATATTTTGCACTTCATAAATACATATAATAGCTTGAGCAAGTGAAATGAAAGAAAAATTGTACATACAGTTCACCACTTCGTCAAAGTTTAACTAGAGTTTGAACAATACCATGGCGACATGCACTAACAAAGACACCAGTCTGATTGAAGACATTAGTGCTATTTTCAGATGTCATATTGGTAGCCTTCCAGTTTTCAGTACAGGTCAAGTCATTTGAAGTTTCAACATTTGATTGATGAATCTCATTGCCTGCAGTAGTTTGGGTGCCTGGGCAAAGGCAAACATCATCTTTAAATAACTCTACCTCAGCAGTGGGAATGAGATAAGAAGATTGGAAGGAACGTTCGTCGGCATGGCCAGAACTATCAACGTGTTTCAGTGAGCTGTTGCCATCAAAGGTGTCAAGCCATACAGGATAGAGAGGTGGGTCATTGGGTTGCTGTCATACACAACATGGTAAGTATACTTGCAACAAATATAAGCTGCGTACTTTGTAGTTGCATGGTGGGCATGCATGGAGTATACACCAGTGTGGCATGTCTCAACCTAGTCCTTGATCAACAAGATTTTTCACCTCATGCACAATGGCAAGATATGCATCAAATGCAACAGTAAACTGATTGTGTAATGACTGGAAATAAGTGTGCTATTCAAAATCAGGAAGTAACAATCGGAATAAACACTGGAAACTTACATTGTGAAGTGCACATAGCACCTTTACCATTGCCTGCACACTGAATGATGGCTTTCTTTAGCATATTTGGTGATAAAGTTCTAGACAACCCAAAGAAATTGCAAGTGTAGGTTGAAGAGGCAAGCAGCCGAGATAGCCAGACTTCAACAGTGATACATTGGCAAGTTCATTGTGGGCTTAGTCGACGAATTGTTCAAGTATGTTACCTGTAGATATAATAAGTAGCCATTCACTTGATCAGAAGGGAACTGACTAATATCAACCACAGTGACATGAAAAGAAGTGGTTGGTGCTTGAGTGGATGGTAAACAAGGATTCTGCTTCCACAGCAAGAATGCCTTGGTGAGTGATGGCATCTGATCCTGTCATGCAGAATGCATGGCATGGTTGCGCATGAGGCAGCTGCGAGGTGCACGTCTATGACGGTGTCGACCTTGAATACTACAATAAGTCAGACAGTGAAAAAACAGGCAATACAGACATAAGAAACCATATCATTTGAATACTTGTGTTCATGCTGCACTAACAGCGTGTCGGTCATGTCTAGCAACTGGAGGGTGCATCTCACTACCCTTGTCCTCTTCCATAGAGTCATCACTATCAACTACATCACCATCCATAGCCACCACTACACCAATAATATCACCAAGGTCTGCAAAGGAGTCACCAACATTGTTTGAATAATTGTTTGTGTAAAGGGTGGCCTCAGCAAAAACTTGTTGTGCAGCAGCACTGAGCTCTGGTTTTCTTTTGTCAGTATTCAAGAAGTATGAAAGATGTAAGCTACATACCTCAGTGACTCTGCAAATTTTCCGGTTCAAGTGCAAGCCAATCTACATAAATCTTACTGAGGTTAGCTCTCAATGTTTTGGATGTACCTGTATTCGTAATGACTGTTTCATAAATGAAGCCAAAGGTCAAATTAAATTTACATTTGCAGTGGGACATGGCAGAAGAGACAATGAGGTGTGGGAACCACAACAAAGTAGGAGCATGAGGGTATGGGAATTGTGAGAACAATATTTCAAAGCCATCCATTCACAAGACCTCCTGCAGCACAGTGATCATGCCTGACGGCAAGATTGAAGATACTGGGCCCAGCAAGCCACACAATCCATATCTTGGCATCACAAGAACAATATTCTGAAGTCATTCATTCACAAGACCTTTAGTGGTGCAGTGATCACACCTGGTGGCAAGATTGAAGGTAATGGGTCCGGCAAGCCACACAATCCATATCATCCTGGTTGTAGAACCTGCCATACTTGATACACTGAGCCTCGGTATGGGGTTTGAGGAGATATGAGTGCAGAACATATGCGAGGTGGAGCCAGACAAGCACAAGAATAAATGATGGCGAGAGAGTAGATGGTAGCATGTGTAATATAACAAATACCTAGTAAAACATGGATGTAAAAACTGTGAGCAATGAGGGAAGCAATGAGCTCACCACAACCAATGACCTGCAAGACAATTCAGCAACAATGAGACCTCTTGAAGCATGGGACATTATATCCACAGCACAAAAACATAGAATAACAAAGGTCTAGGAAAGATTGAGTAGAAAATGAGTGTAAATGACGAGGGAAGCAATGAGCTCACCACTATAGATGACCTACAAGACAATCTGGCAGTAATGAGAGGTCTTGAAGTGTAGAAAATGGTATTGCGGCCTAGAAAGGTGGAATAAAGAAGGTCTAGGAAAAATTGAGTAGAAAATGAGTGAAAGGCATAAGCTCAACATTGCACACAATGAGCATGGGTAGCTGTGAGAAGGTGCAGCGCAGCGACAAGAAATTAGTGACTGCATCCAGAGATTTCTGCTCATACCTATTAGGGTAATAATGGCAACAGCACCTTATCCCTGCTATGGAGAGCTCCAATTTTCCCTGAGGGACCACTGATTTGCTGATATTATTGCTGGTATGAGGGAACAGTGATTTGTGTCACTAACTAGTAACAAGATGGGGTACATGATGTATTTACTAATTAGTAAGATTAATAGTGCCACCCATGAATGACCACATTATCAGCCATCAGTATTTGTCTGAATCACTGACCATAGAGATATTTGGTTTTATAGGTGTTTATCTATAGATCATCTATCAAAAAATACAGCACAAGTGAATCTCATAATACCATTACATCCTTTTGCCTTAGCAACCCAGCCACCAATTAATATCAGTGCTACTGTGGAATGTGCTACTTATATGACAGAAGATCACATTCTTTCAGGTGGTCCAAGTCCCCTTATACCACCATCATGATTTTTTGTATTCGTGAAGCCTACATTTCCTGCTGTAAAGAAACTAACAGCTCAATCAACTTCTTCTGATGCAAAGGAATCATACAAACACCACAATGTGGGTATTCTGACACTGAGAAATGCCCTAACAGATTCTGATAGGAAAAAACAGCTGGTCAGCAATGGAATGGGAAATACAGTGCAGATAAAAACTATGTTGCATGGCCACAAGGAAGGAGTACCAGTGACTAACCACATTTACCTCATGACATCTGATTCAGGTCCTGTTTAGTCAATTCTACTTTAATGGCTCATCATCTGACTCCTAAAATTTATTGAGTGCATGTGCAACTGATGGCAACCCAAAAGGCTCAACAGTGTGTCCATCAGGAAGCACTTGCTGATGATATTGATACTGCCAAGGAGTCATATGAAGCAGAGGCTGCTAATATAGCCAAAAAAACATGGCCAGTGAGTTTGCATTATAAATATCTTATTGCTGACATATATTAATTGCCCTATAGATCAATCAATTGGACCAGAAACCAACTATTTCTTTACAGTCATATACTACAGATGACCAGAGGTGTTATGGTGGTAGTGTGGAACCTGGGCAAGGACATGTCACATAATGAGTAAAAGCAAGTGGCAGCAAAGACTAATTAACAAGGTTAAAGTAATGATGGTGCAGACAAAAGGACCTATATGAGACCATAGAGGATCTCAACAATGACATCAGATGTCCATTAAGAGAATGAGCATTGAAGGAGAGCAGAGATTTGGACTGAAAACAAGTGGGATAGCAAGCATGTCATTAAGAATAATGTGGAGAGTGAAGGAGACACGTGTCAGAGGCATCAGAGGCATCAGAAGGTGTAAGGATGGCAATATACCTTATAGCTTCTAGCAAGATATTATCCAGGGCAATGAGAAGAAAAAGAGAGCTATAGAATGCAAAAATATTAAAAGAGCTACCAGACATCCATCAGAGGCCTAAAAACAAAAAGAACAGCCAAAATTGGACCAGGAATGAGCAAGATAGCAAGCACATCATTGAGGATAATGTGGAGAGTGAAAGAGAGAGGCATAGGAACCATCAGAAGGCATAAGCAGCAGCATTATACTTACTGCTGAGGGAGATGTCCAGGGAGATAACAAATCAATAGTCTAGATAACCTATTTATATTATATCCTAATTTACTCACCCTTTTGATATTCCTAAAGTCACTGCTGAGTGCTGTAGCTATTGCTGAAGTACTGCAGCATAGATTTACCCCCCTTATTAGTAACAAACATGTTATACTATATATGTTACTAACAAGTGTAGGGACAGAGGTCACTCAGATGAAATAAACAGCAGCATTATGGCATGACTTCCTTAAATGGTATTTTCTATTCTATTGTCTTGTATTCTGCAATATTCTAGCCTACAAATAGCCACCCAATGTTGTTTTTTTAGGTCTGGAATCCTACTTCTCAAAACTTCAAGTAGCTGTGTATTAAGGCTTTCTGGTTTATGTACGAATAAAGCCTTGTATCTGAAATTTTACATTAGCATTCTCTTGGTTGGGATAGTGGTGATGTGGGTATAGAAGGTTAATGGGAGAAATCAAGGGCAGCAGCACCTTTTTTTAGTCATAATTTATGTTCTGTCTGATGTCTTTGATGGCAAAGTATAGGAACAGGCATGGTGCATGATCTATTCCTGCCAATCTCAGGAACCATGGGTACACATTTGATAGCATTGTCAGGTGTGGGAAGCCACCAGAGGTAAATGTGGTAGCTTTCTCAACACCAATATACATTTGAACTCACATGCAGCAGCAGCAAAAGCAGACAGCAGCCTACTCTGAGCTCTTCTATTATTTATCCTAACCATTGTTCATAAGTAGCTACTAAGTCCTCTCCATATGTATCTACATCCTCTGCTTCCATGGTTCTAACATATGTGACATAAATGTCACAGGAATTACCCTCCTCCACAACACCCTTTGACTTTCTGACAAACCTTTCATATATTTCTTTGTCTTCAGGTTCTGCTTCATCATTGCATGCCTCTAGCAAAGCAAAACACTGATCAACATATCTGAAAAAGCTTAGCTACTGTCTCTATTATAACCCAGACAAACTCACTTCAAATACTCTGTTTGCTCCTCGACTGGCACGTCTGGATGCAACAACCTCTTGGCAAGCGCAGCTGATGAGCGAGGATCGTCAGTGGAAGGCAGGTCTGATTTCAACACTTCTTGTTTGGAGCTTAATGCCTTCTTGGAAAACTCATGCTGAGACGAAGGATATGTGCCGATCCAACGACGAACTCCAGCCATGAGCCTGGGAAACAGTCTGCATGAAACATCATAAACTAAGTCGGATACGTACCGTGGATGGTGTGTTGGATGAGTGCTGTGAGGGAGAAATGGACTGTAAGCAATGTCCTTCAGAGTCTTCCTGTGGATGATGACAGAGAAATTAGCAATGATTTTGCTCCTGTACAGCACTGCTTACCCTGGTAACTTCAATGTGCTATTCATGGAGTACGCAAAGTGCTTTCCTAGCGATGTAAATAAGAGTGGTCGGTAGTACTCCGCCCAAAACTCTCCGCCTACGTTAACAAAGTTGCACAATGCTGACGAGCACTCCATCACGTCGTACAACACCTGGAGATGCCGCTTCTGGAACCATTTCTGGTACTGACCGCGTTTCGGAGGAAGCGCCAAGCTGCGTTCAGCTGCCACGCCGAGAAATAAATTTATTGCTGCTTGTTTGTCTGCGTCTGGATGGACTTGTGAGTTATGGGGCGGGGTGAGTACAAGACAAGTAGGTACCAAGAAGGGAGTTGGCATAAAAACGGCGGATGTTCTCGATGATGTCTCTCGAGTGACTGTTCCAGTGAGGCATCCTGCGATATGTTTCTACCCGATTCACAAGTGCACTACCGGTATACTGCAGCGCGATGGCTAAACCAAATGTCAGCGATAGCTAACACAAGTTATAGGACAAACTCAACTGTCTCCGTGGTCATGATACATTTCAGTCAACATGTTCACCGCATCTGAATCGAATGGGAGGTTCGGACTAGCAACAACACCGAGGGCATATAACTGGTGGCCCAGAGCACGCTTCCCGAAGACAAATTGTGCTGCATTCGTACGATCCAGGCAGTCGACACAGTTTGTGCGGCATACACCATTTTGCAGCAAGATGGAACGACGGAAATGTTCGTTTTCTTCACTATGAATGCCGAAGTCAATATGACATTTGGAAAAGACCAGTCCATTACACACAGATTGCCATTATGGAGACAATGAGCGAGTGGTTCCGCGCCAGAATGAAAGAAACCAGTCATTTGAATGGAAACCTCGGCTATGTCCTCGAGGTAGCTTATAACATCTTGCGTTTTCCTACAGTCATATTGAGACAGCGCAGCGCCAAAATTACATGAAGGTCGTACTCTTTGTATGCCCGTGACATATCCCAAGCCCGATAAACCATCTTGTTCTCTTCCGGCAGAAATTGGTTCAAATATTTGACGCATTGAGTGTATTCATCCAACAACTTCGATTCGCGTGGCTGCGGCTCCCGCCGTTTGATGAGGTTAAGGATTGTGATTGGCGCGCCGTATCGTGCAAAAAGGTCGTCGAAATGACGAGAAGCAGCAACATAGAAGGGATCTACAACGTTGACTTGGGATGTGTCAACATAAAAGCAAGTTGATGGTCCCAACGGACGTACTTTCAATAGGCGGTCGGGGAGTCATGCTAGTAGTTTCCTGTGTCCAGTATATGGGAATGCTGCCCCTGTACTGAGAAGGTTCGACTGATGTAAGACTATGATTGATTGCATGATTGCATTGGCCCGTACCTGAACGTAACTGGTATACTGAGGGCTCGGCCGACGTTGACATTCGCCTGTTGAGGGACCGGCGGGAGGAAAGTAAAATGGCGTCGTTAGTGCTTCTGATACAATTTGCTCGGTCTCAACCTCGTTTGCAACGTTTCCCTGGTAAATGCCTTAGGAAAAGGATTATTTGATGGACTAGTTCCGTACCTCTTCATTGACACCGCGGGTCAAATATCGAGCTCCAGCATAATGGCGCGACCGACGGGCAATAAGCGTTACAAAGACCACACGCCCAAGTACAGTAAGTTCTGGTAGCGCACTGAGCATCATGATGCAGGAACGCAAACGGCCGATGCACTTACTGGCCTGGTCCACATGTCCATGTATGAGTGGCAGTAGCCATGGACGACGGACGCCAGTGGCGGGGGAATCCTTGAGAGGTGCAGCGATCATGTGAAAATTCCAAACGTATCGATCATTGAAGGGCCATCTGGTACCATTGAAACGTTTTGGCTTGGTGAGGTTATTTTGAAGCGTAGAGGTGATATCGTATGAGTAACTGGATTGAGGCATAGTGGAACCAATTAGGAGAGCTCATGCACTTGAATATTGCCCACCTGAAGTAAAAGTTTTTCGATATGTCAACTTGCTTGAACATATTCACAAGGCGCTGCTCCTCGGCAGGACGGTCAATCTTGTGATTGGATGCAACAGCTATCATCTCCGTGTTCTCGCAATGGTATAAATAGTGGCCACCAAGAAGTGCCACAACAGAACGCTTTGATATGACGATCATGTACCACCCAGCGGTGAACTTCACAAATCCTTGGTCTGGTCAGCGACTTACGACAAATGTACTGGTGCGGCATACCTGCAATACCAAAGATTATGCGTGCTTTACCAAGCCCGCCAGATCCCTTGTTACCATCCTCCAGCATCTTGAGCATGTTGCTCATTTGCTTGCCGCTATAGTCGGTGTCGTCCTCGACAATGGCGATGTCGGTTTGTGAGGTGCGGTCAATCTTGACAATCCGGTGCCGCGAGTCAGAGGCATTAGAAGCGACGATATAGAAACGCAGTTTGTTCTCGTATAAAATGAACTTGTTAAACGCAGAGAACTTGGGTACCAAATTACAATTGGCAGGGGGTTGTATTGACTTGTCTGATGACTCCGCAGCTTTACCCTGAGACCCAGCGGCGGGTAATGTCGATGAGCTCGGTGGATCTGACTGTGACACTAGTCGATCCATGGCAGCCTGGCAGGTAAGTACTACTAGCAGTGGGATGTTCGTACTTACCTAAGGTACGGCAAGCGCCGATCGTGAAGTCTGCTTCAGCTGCTGACCAAGCCCACCCCCTATGCAAGTTTTCCTTCAACCATGTGTGGACGATATGCCCTAGGTCTACAGGTCAGTTTCTATCACAACTTGCTTCAGCTGTTTTAAAGTAACTAGCGTTCCGAAATACGCGCTTTACCTGGATACCCCAATCTCGAAATTGGTGAATGGGTAAACGAAGACAATTTTGTGGTGAGTTCTGTTCTCCACACCCATGAAAGCAAATCATGAGATACTTCCTTAATTACAGCCCCGCTACAACATTGCACCAAACTCTCAGGCGCCTGTCATTCTCAGGCGTAATGCTGCTTCATCCGACCTTCAAATGCAAACCATGCGGTGGGGCATCCCTTATGGTAAGATTCATGCAAAAGGTCAACAAGCCATCAATGCACGCTCGGAAAACATCATGGAAAGTGTAGGGATGTGGAACAAATACAGAAGCAGTAATCGCTGTGTCGTTGTTAGCCAGGGGTGCGCGCTTATTCGAGTTTGCAATTCAAGATCATGATGTTTCTGGAACTAATCCTCTATCAGGTACTACGAGTGGCAGACAAAAGGCAAGGCCAAGCTTCCACACTTTACAAAAAATGCCGATGGGAAGGTGATGCTCATGGCTGGACTTTATCACGTTTCAGGTGCGCATTATCACTGACCAGCGGACACTACTCGCCCACAATACTGACGGCTTGAAGAGGTGACAATTCCAAACTACGTTTTTGCTATAATTACAACGAGCGCCAGCACATCACTTAGTTGGCTGCATGACCGCCAACCTGTCATTCTTACATCCGACGCCGATGTCACTAAGTGGCTTGATACAAGCTCGAATGCTTGGTCCGCCGAACTTGGTAAACTGTTACGACCGGCTGAAGGTCTAATATGGTGTGCCCTTTTCTTCCTTGATTGTATCTCGGACACTGATGATTGTATGCAGCTATCAAGTTCCAAAGGAAGTTGGAAAAGTTGGTGCCGAGTCTCCCGCCTTTGTCCAGCCCGTTACAACACGCAAAGACGGTATCGAGGCCATGTTTGCAAAGCAACGCGCCAAACAGGAGGGAAATAAGGAAGGCATCAAGCGCAAGCGTAGTCCATCTCCGGTCATACCATCAATGCAATCTGAGCCAGTCGGGAAGGTGAATAAGAGTCTTAAGATAGAGTGCAAAAAGTTTAAAATTGAATAACTTGTTGCGGGTATACCATGACCTACGTATAATCACATCCTATTTATGGCTCGTATGCAGCACAGATTTGTAGTCGTACATATGTCATAACCCTAACCCCGCAGAAGTTGCTTGGCACTGCTTGCAGCTCAGCGCTCTCAGATCCCGTTGATTGACAAACATCACCTGGCGGCAGCAATCTGGAGGTTCCTATGGCCTATTTCTCAAGCCAAAGGCCACAGTCTTCAAGTTCTGCCATCAAGATCGTCAATCCGGCAGAACATGATGAGAAGGCTAAATTGCAGGCCAAGAGAGGTAGTACCTTCGATCGACGCAAATATCCATGCATAACTTAACCCGGTTCATCAGATTCTCCTCAGCGTCAATGTAGGAATATATTGATTTATGGGTAAAATCATCTCTTCAGCGGCGAGGTAGTATTTTAATGCGTCACGCAGATCTTGTCGTTATCAGGACAAAGGTTGTATCTATTATCACCCACCGGTATGTGCAATGCAAACCAGTTGATAGTATACCCCCTCTCAATGTATTTCAGGTTGAAGGTTCAAACAATCTGTACGGAAGGTTTTCGATCCTTGACTGCCTCAAGCGCTCATGATCTCTCTAGGCCATGTCCAGAATCACCTCTTCCTGCTTCACTTTCTGCGCAGGCCGTCAATGCTCCCATCTTTGTGCCAAAAGCACCTTTTCATGCAATTACATCTCCTTCTCCGACTTTGGCATCGCCATTCACTCCTTCGTAAGACCTCTATGCATTACCCTACAACTACTGAGATTTGTATAGCCCCTCGCCTTCAACCTTTTATCCGAATCATGCCGAATACGATGATTATGGAGACTCTGTCTCCAATCAGACACCTCAGACATTGGAGCATCAATTAGTCAATCAGTATCAGCAGGTGCGAATATGTCCTTATATTTTTTTTTCCCTGGGCTGATATCTACTTCAGGTGGATTATGACGACCACGCCTCACCAATGAGTAATTTCTATCAATCTCAACAGGCTACGTTTGTAAGGCAACCTGTAAGCTTCTCCTGCAAATCTGTATGGAAGGATGTGTTACCTTTATTGTGTGTAGTTGGATTATCATCTCTACTCGCACCCTACTCCGGATGCCTTTCCCTCGACGCATTTTGTCTCTGATACAATTCGCGAGGAGCTGCACAGACGCTCGGAAGCCTCACAACTTGTCCCACTACCTGGACATAACCTACCTGATGAACTTCAGGGATATCATTCCCTAGCTCTTCTTGAACCTTCTGTCACCGAGCGACGCAAGTTCTTCAGTTGGTACTCTACCGTCTATCGCGCAACTAGTTCCAACGATGGTATATCATATGCTCTTCGTCGCATCGAAAGTTAGTCACACCCATGGCATTTACCCTATATTGTTGACTTGTGCAGATTTCAGGTTGATGCATCAAGCTGCATTTGGAGCTATCGAAACATGGTCGCGTGTTGAGCATCCAAGCATCGTTCGTGTCCGCGAAGCATTCACTACTCGTGCATTCAACGACAATTGTACGTTGGACCCTTATTCAACTTCGCTTGCTCTGACAAACGTAAACCAGCTTTGGTGGTCGCGTATGAATACTATCCGGATGCTCAGACTCTCTTTGAAATGCACATTAAACAGAGGCCGCCTGTATTTCAGCATGGCCGTCTTTCAACTTTCTCAGCGGCATTACCCGAGGCGACTTTATGGTCGTACATCATCCAAATTGTCCAGTGCCATCAAGGTAGTGCATGAAGCGGGCCTCGCAGTACGCATGGTTGACGCAACCAAAATCATGGTCACGGGCAAGAATAGGTGTGTTCTCTCATCTCGTATCTGATTCATCTTATGTCTGCGAGCAGAATTCATATTGGCTCGTGCGGTATTGCAGACGTTCTGATGTACGATCCCCGCCAAGACTCTGCGATCGCCCAACAAGAGGACCTCGCAATGTTTGGCCGTCTTGTGTTTGCTCTCTGCTGTAATAATCTTGCAGCCATGAACACACTCCCTAAAGCACTTGACATGATAGGTCGCCAGTACTCTGCTGATGTGAAGGCTCTTGCTCTTTATTTGATCTCTAAACCAGGTCCACACAAGGTTGGCCTTTCTCATTATCGGTATAGCCTGCGTCTAATAAATTTTTAGAGTATCACACAAGTAATAGATATGATCGGGACGAATCGATTGCTCCACGAAATGGACGATATGCACAGGTAAACGAAAGTAGATGTATGCTAGCGCTGGTGCTCATGCTACGACTTAGTTCCGTCAACAGGCTTGAAGCTGAATTCATGAGTGAGCTCGAAAACGGGCGCCTGGTTCGCCTTCTTTGCAAATTTGGTTTTATCAACGAGCGACCCGTGTGCGTCTACCACTGCTCAATCTGAACAGCATCTCAACCTTGATTTTAGGTTCGCCCGTGAGCCTCGCTGGTCCGAAACAGGAGATAGATACATCATCAAGCTATTCCGAGACTACGTCTTTCATCAAGTGGACGAGAACGGTAACCCAGTCATCAATCTTTCGCATGTCTTAGCTTGTTTGAATAAGGTACTCCCTGTTTATTTGCTTGGAAACATTTCTCATGCTCTTGCTAGCTCGACGCTGGCACAGACGAGCGTATTATGCTCGTTTCCCGCGATGAACAGAGCTGTCTCGTTGTGAGCTACAAAGATGTGAAGGCCTGCATCGATGTTGCCTTTGGGTAGGACTTTATTGTCTTGTCTCGTTCTCATCGTGCCTAACGCCCATTCAGTGATCTAGCTCGGGCATCGCGATGATCACCGGTTTTTAACATGCAAAAATAGGTAGAATCTGAAAAAGACGCGAAAAATACAAAAATTATGATTTCAATTTGGTTACATCGTAGTACTTTACTGCGTTGATAGTTTCATCTGTCTGATCTCGACGATGATGAGCATAGTTTGCCGTGTTATCACCATATCACAACTCCGAACTCCAACTGAGTCCTGACTGAGGGAAAATTATGGTTGCAGTTACGATGAGCTCAGTTCACTCATGTGCCAGAGTACTTGCATGCTGGCAGCGACCTTGTCAGTTGCAACACGCATGGCGACTACAAAGTAACATGTCAAGCAATACTTTCTCAACGTCGTCGGTGTTGGCAGGTAATCGAGCTATCGTCTACAATACCAATGGTGACCCAGCTCGTGTCCTATCTGCATTCTCCTTCCCCGAACTGCCACCTCCGCCTCCAAACACCGTGAACATAAGGTTTCTGCTTGCGCCCATCAATCCTGCAGACATAAACGTTATTGAGGGCGTTTACCCCGCGAAACCAGAGCCCGATGTTTCCCTCTCCCAGGCCAAGGATTACCCACTATTCGTGGGGGGAAATGAGGGCCTTGGGAAAGTGATAGATGTGGGCGATGGCATTGTCGGCCTGCGGAAGGATGATTGGGTCATTATGACCAAAGCTCAGAGTGGAACATGGTCGTCGGCGAAGAACGTTGCCATGTCGGATGTCCTAAAGGTTCCCAAGCAGGGTCTGTCTGAGGCACAGGCTGCTACGATTACCGTACGTCTCTTCATTGTCACTTGGATATTTTGATTACTTCAGTTCCGACGTTGGTGAAGGTCAACCCCCCAACAGCTTACAACATGCTGCACGACTTCGCCCAACTTGTAGAAGGAGACTGGATTGTGCAAAACGGTGCGAACAGTGCTGTATGTATGGTCTTATCGTGCGCTGGCGGCAACCCTTACCTAAGTCTGTTTCTCAGGTTGGTCAAGCCGTGATTCAAATCGCAGCTGCCAAGGGATACAAGACCATCAACTTCATTCGTGACCGGTATGTCATATTTACCACAGTTACGGGCCTGTCTCATTCAACCAAAGAGATGAAGTTGGACTGCTGAAACAACATTTGAAATTACTGGGTGCAACACACGTTGTGACATATGACGAACTCGCCGAAAAGTCCTTGAGAGCGAAGGTCAAAACGTGGACTGGAGGCAAGGTATTGACTTCCCCATCTTTCCTTTCGATAAACTGAGTAGTATTTTGTAGGATATCCGCCTTGGTCTCAACTGCGTAAGCGGCAATACGACCACCCTCATGGCTCGACTACTTGGGAACAACGCACATCTTGTTTCATACGGGGCGATGTCCAAGGAACCTCTTTCACTTCCAACGTCGCTCTTTATTTTCAAGAACCTTACTTGCCATGGTTTTTGGCAAACACGTTGGTATAGCGATAAATCCTCAGAACAACGTCAGGAACTGCTTGAGACGTTGACTGCCCTCATGCGAGATGGCAAGGTACGGAACTTGAATGATGCTCGTATTTCATCTCATCTAGGCTATCCAGCTGCAGGGCCCTAACTATGAAGTTTTGACGATTGGCGGGACGGAGAGTGATGTCAGTGCGTCTGTAAAGATTCGTGACCTCGTAGCGCGTTTAGGTCAAGGAATGTATGGGAAGAAGGTACTCTTGAAGGTTGAAGAAACTGCATGACATGAAGATAATGCCCTGTTTACTTCAGCTGTACCCGGTTGATCATTGCCATCTATCATAATTCCACCTTGTTCCATAAATATTGAGGTCCATAGCTAGTGTCATAGCCATTGTGATAATTTTGGTGTATAAAAGTTCCAAGCGGCAAGCCCGGATGCTGAAGAATTGAAGTTGGCTTCCTCATTTGGGCAGACCCTTTGGAAAGTTGCTGACCATCACGTTCCTCAAGGTCAATTATTGTGGAAGCAATTCCCATCTCCCTAGGCACCAAGGGCTCGTCTCTGTTGCCCACCAGAGCAGTCCCCCAAGCTTTTAGATTTCTGTTTCTAGCATGGCGCAGAGTTCATCCAGTGTCCAGTCTAGTCCCTATAGTTCACAGCGGAGACATGCTTCCAAACACCGTTTCTTCGTGGTTGAACTGTCACAAGCTCTTTTCGACTTCGTAATTCGCCTTCTTCCAGCCCAAGAAGAGATGGCTGTGAAGGAAGATGTCAGGAAACTCCTTGAGAGGTTGATTCGCACAATCGAACCTGACAGCCGACTACTATCATTCGGAAGCACCGCAAACGGCTTTAGCCTTCGTAACTCAGGTGAGCTTGGAATAGCTTGTCTCTTGCTCGTATGGACTACAGTTTGCTATAGATATGGATCTATGCTGCCTCATCGATTCTGCCGAGCGTCTGTCTGCATCCGACATGGTTACGATGCTCGGCGACCTCCTAGAACGCGGTTAGTTGGCATTGGAATTACGTGTCGACGTTCATTTATCGTGCTACCAGAAACCAAGTTTCACGTCAAACCTCTACCTCATGCACGTATACCAATCGTCAAGCTCTCCTTAGATCCATCTCCTGGACTACCACATGGTATCGCTTGCGATATCGGATTTGAGAATAGACTCGCCCTGGAGAATACAAGGCTGCTCATGTGCTACGCTATGATCGATCCCACACGTGTACGGACACTAGTTCTCTTCCGTGAGTCCAATTTCTGATTATCAGCTTTCTTCGATGATTCAACGGCTGTGATAGTCAAAGTATGGAGCAAGCGGAGGTAGGGATATCTAGATATATGATGCTTTTGCATATTCTTATCATCTCGAGCAGAAACATCAATTCTCCGTACCAGGGGACGCTATCATCTTACGGTTACGTTTTACTTGTCATATATTTCCTCATACATGTGAAGAATCCGCCTGTGCTACCAAATTTACAACAAATGCCTCCCCTACGGCCAATTTCTCAGGTGCGCTGATTCATTCTGATATATTCCACCTGATATCGAGCGGTTTCAGGAGGACACCCATATTGGGGGGCATAATACTTGGTCGGTCTTTTTGGCTATCATCACCAACGAGGTGTCCCTAACTCCACGCCGCAGGTTTTTTGACGACATAGAACTTCTACGCCAGCGATGGCAATCATCTAATACCGATAGCGTGGCTGATTTGTAAGTCACTACTCGGTCGCTTCGTGGTTTAGAGTTTGAATTTATTTATAAACAGGTTGATTGATTTCTTCCGATATTATTCTCGTGATTTTACCTACAATACAGGCGTTGCTTCCATTCGGGGAGGCCTATTGAAGAAGGACAGCAAGGGATGGCAAAACGAGGCAAGTAGCTTAGCATCCTTGCGTCTTTTTACGTGTTAATGGGCCATGCAGCTGGCAGCCGGCCGATATAATGACTCCAGAGAGCGAAATCGGTTTTGTATAGAGGTACGCGAACAGTAACTCTTTCCCTATGATCGGCTCAAGTTCTCCGAATCATAGGATCCGTTTGAGATCGATTTCAATGTTGCCCGATGCGTAACAAAAGAAGGGCTTTACCAGGTATGTTGGCCTTTTATTCTATTGTAACCTTACTTATCGTCTGCGTTAGATTCGTGGAGAATTCATGCGCGCATCTAGGATCCTTGCGATGCGCCCTCGCGCTTCTGTCGCACTTGCTCAACTGTGTGAAGAAAAAGGTGAAGACCCACAGACAACGTCACCTCCATCCGTCTTCGTCCCGCCTCGCCTCTCCATTCCCCCCCAGACACCATACACCGTTGGTAGTAATTCCATGAGGCCCAAGGGAGCATCCGCTGAGCGACTTTCACCCCAACCTGAGTTCTTTGAGCCTGAAAATAGACATTCGGGCGATAATTGTGTTCCATCTCGTACCCCACCCGAACACATGGCACCAAAAAGGACCCAGTGGACTAGCCCGCCCCCACCTGAGGCTCCGCCTGCACACCATGCCATATTTGAAGATCAGCTTGACCAAGGCCTGGCGTTGGCAACGTCTTCGACAATGGCGCGGGAGGCTGGGAAACCAACGTCATCTCCTGAACATTTTGATCTCCTCAGCGATGAAGAGCGTCGATCAGATGCTACTGAGTCCGATGAAGTCCAATCTGTTCAGTCCTTTACTGAAGGATCCCGTGCAACTCCCTTAGCATCCACATCCTTTACCGAACCCGTAACATCTGTTGTTGGACCTAGCATTCGAGGCAGAGTGCCCTCGAGATCCTCGCGTCCCAGTGACAAAAATGTAGTTCCGCCGAACGAGGCTACCCTAATTGCTTACAAAGCTGAGCTCATTCGTCGTTCACACTCTGGCCCTCCAAATGGCAAGTCTAATCGTTTTTCCTGGCCTTCCGCCACATCCATTGCATATACTCCTACATTCGGACCATCGATATCTACGTCACAATCCTCTCGCTTGCATGTTCCAGACACGTCTGCTTCGATCAACACTGTATTTTATGAGACCACGGGCACGCAGCCGCGTTTTCCCACTTACCCCGCACCCGCACCATCTCACTTGTCATCTAATGTGCCATTTTACATGCGAAACTATCTTGATCAAACCATTAACAATACCGCTACAATTGATATCTCCAGAGACGTTCCACCCTCGTCGATCTCCCAGGCGCCATTCACCCATTCACATTCACATACACACTCCACTACTACGATCACCTCCCGCGTTCAACTCATACCACGACATCCTCCGGGCTCGCCACCTCATTCTCCGCTACGCAATAGCATGCACGGACGCATAGGCATGGTATGCGGGCATGGAAGTGACTCATCTTCGCCGACATCCGGAAGTTGCTCGCCATCTCCTTCACCGACTCTGCTGCACCAGCAACATGCGGTCGATGATTTTTCACGTTACAACACGTTCAAGATGGTTGCTCCTCGCCTGAGACGCATTCGTGCGGATCCGGCAACGGTGGATCTGACACCTGATGTTGCTTTGCGATAGCGCTAGGCTCGCATCGATCGGCAATGGGGAGACATTACATACACGTGCTTACTCGGACCTCAGTTTGACCTTATCATAGTCCATAATTATTTGCTCTCGAAATGTAGTCAGGCAACAAGCGGTCACATTTGGGTGTACAAACAGTAGATGGAGATACATGGACTACTGAAGAGGAATGGTGCTGTCTACTCCTGAGCTACGAAAGGGTTTGCGATCTCCTCTGAGCCGTCGACGGGACTGAGGAGGGTAATGGTGGGTCCCCGAAGGACTACGAGGTTCAACAAGCGGGTTTGAGGTTCTGGCTCTGGGGATCAACTGTCAGCGGTGTACTCTGAAAGGGGAGTTGTAATGGCAGCACCATTAATTTGTTCCTCGACCCCGTCAAGAACGAGATTGAGCAGTTGGTCGTAACCCTTCAGGATCCCTGTCACTGAATTTTAAAAAAACTGATCAGAAGATGATCGATTATGTTAGTCGACTGGCTACCTTCTCTACCGCCAGTGAATTTGACCCTTATTCTCTCGTTGACGTACTTGGACAGGTCGAGGATAGCCTCCCGCTTGCCTTTACTTGAGTCTTTCCAACATGAGGAGCCACTCAGATAAGGGTTCTGGGGTGACTCACTTGACATCAGATGAAGCTGGCATTGGTCTACCTCGCGGTGGAGGACCTCCACGACCACCTCTAGCTGGAGCACGACCCTGTGATTGAATTAGTAGATGAAATGATTAAGACATTGAATCGTACGCGATCTGCCATTAATTGAGTGACTTGTGCACAGGTTACTTGCTTGCAAGGCTGTTGCAGGCTGCTGTTGGCAGCAAGACAAGAAAACACAAAAATTGAAAAGCCGCTTGTTTGTTGAGTTGAAGGGTTTCTTCATCGTTTCGACTCTACTCTTGATCCAAATCATTGCTACTTCTCCTAGCACCAACGACGCTTCAACTGATATCTCCTCTTGCAAAATCGCAAACCATCTCTCTTTAAATATCAACGACTGTCACGCTGCAACGATTCTTCAATCATGAACGCCAGCGCACTCCTTGCTAATACCCTATCTCCAGGTGAGTCACTTTTCAATTTTCATGGCCGTTCATTCTAAGCTAATATCTGCCCTTGAAAGATGCTACAACGCGTCAGACTGCCACTCAGCAACTTGAGAGCGCTTCTAGGGAGAACTATGTATGTTTAATAACCCTTTTGTTCATTAGCCTTTAGTATGCTCAGACTTTTTACAGCCAGTGTATATGTTGATGTTATCAGATGAGCTCCGCAACGAGAATTCTCAAATCCATACCCGCAATGCTGCTGGTCTTGCACTCAAAAATGCTCTCTCTGCCCGTGTACGTAAAACGCGTTCTTCGTGACCTGTCATGATCTTTAAGCATCGTGTATAGGATTCAACAAGGCAAGACGAGTACTCTGCAAGATGGATGGCCCTCGATGTCGATGCTAGACAAAAGATCAAAGAGGCATCCCTTTTAACTCTTGCATCTCCTCAACCAAGAGCAGGTGCTGTGGCTGCCCAAGTCGTTTCTGCGATCGCAGCCGTAGAGTTACCCGTTGGCCAATGGCCAGATCTCGTTGAAATTCTTCTCGGTTTTATCAACACGTCTGATGACACGAACTTGAAGATCGCCACTTTGCAAGCTATTGGTTACATCTGTGAAACTATAGTACGTTTACCTTGTGCCACTCAACCACTTTGTCTTCATCTCGCGCCACAGAAACCGGAGGTCTTGGCATTGAGGTCGAATGAGATTTTGACGGCTGTAATTCATGGCGCTCGCAAGGAGGAGCCATCGTCGGAAGTACAGCTTGCTGCGGTCCATGCACTATTCAACTCCCTGGAGTTCGTACGGGACAATTTCGACCGAGAAGTACTTTTTTTTCAATCTCTGGCGTTTGCTTTACTGACGCGCATCAGGGAGAGCGAAACTACATCATGCAGGTCGTCTGCGAAGCTACCCAGAACCCGTCAGTATCAGTCCAAGTCGGCGCTTTCGAATGTTTAGTCAAGATTATGGCATTGTACTACGACAAGATGGCATTTTATATGGAACAGGCTTTGTTTGGCGTACGACCGCTTGTTTATCCTGCCCTGAGTCCTCCTGACAGAACATACTTTCCAGCTTACTGTGATGGGCATGAAACATTCTGATGAACGGGTCGCGCTACAAGCCGTAGAGTTCTGGACCACTGTATGTGAGGAAGAGATTGAACTCGCCCATGAGGCACGAGAGGTACGCGGCATGCACAAATACTATTCAAACCAGTCACGTATCCTGCAGGCTGCCGAATACGATGAGCCGCCCGAACTAGAGTCCAAGCATTTTGCCAAGGTTGCCCTGCCGGAAGTAATCCCGGTTCTTCTCAATCTCCTTACGCAACAAGAAGAAGACGCTGACGAAGGCGAATGGAACCTTGCCATGAGCGCCGGTACTTGTCTCAACTACATGGCTCAAGCCGTAGCAGATGCAATTGTTCCCGCTGTCATCCCCTTCATCGAGGCACACATCAAGGCTCAAGACTGGCACCAGCGCGAAGCAGCCGTAATGACGTTTGGCTCTATTTTGGACGGTCCTGATCCCCAGGTTCTCACCCCTCTCGTCAACCAGGCGCTTCCCCTTCTGATTGGCATGATGAACGATGAGAATCTGCATGTGAAAGATACAACAGCATGGACACTCGGACGAATCTGCGATCTTCTAATTATAACGATCAAGCCCGACGTTCATCTTCATCCTCTAATTTCGGCGCTCGTCAACGGTCTTTCGGATCGCCCGCGCATCGTGACCAACTGCTGTTGGGCGCTCATGAACCTCGCTGATCAGATCGGAATATACCTCGACGAATATATCGCCTCTGCGTCCGAGAGCCCGCTCTCACCATATTTTGAGGGGATAGTAAGCGCCCTTCTGCGGGTTACCGAGACGTCCGTACTTTTTACTTTTTTGTTTGTTCACGTGACCTTCAGTCTGATCTTGTTTCATAGGACGGCAAACGAATCCAACTTCCGAACCTCTGCATATGAAGCCATCACGTCCTATGTATCCCATTCAACCACAGATTGTATTCCTGTGGTGCAAAACACCGTCATTGCTATTTTGCAGAGAATGGAGCAACTTCTGAACATGCAGGTGCGTTTTCTTACTGCATGATTTTACTTGTATCTTTACGTCCATTTCTAGAACCAAATCGTCGGCGTTGACGACCGCAATAACTGGAATGAGCTACAGAGCAATCTCTGTAGTGTTGTCATCGTAAGCCATCATGTTCATTATTTCGCGTTGTAGCTCATACATCGACAGAGCGTTATTCGGAGGCTCAGCGGAGGCATTCAACCAATGGCAGATCGAATCATGACCCTCGTTCTCCAGCTTATCCAAGGAGCAGGAAAGACATCAACAGTGCTTGAAGATGCTTTCCTGGTTGTTGGATCGCTAGCTGCCGGTACGTTTCCCTCACGATCACGCCCACCCTAATGTTGAGTTTCTTCGCCAGCATTGGAAGCTGGATTCGCACCATACATCCAAGCTTTCTTGCCATTCCTGTATCCCGCCCTCAAAGCACATGAAGATACCCAGCTGTGCATGGTTGCTGTTGGCATCATCGGAGATATCTCACGTGCACTTGGCGATCAGAGCGCCCAGTACGCAGGCGCGTTCATGAACGTTTTACTCGAGAACCTGCAGAGCAACGTTCTTAACCGCAATGTCAAGATATCAATACTATCTTGCTTTGGCGATATCGCGCTCGCTATTGGACCTGCTTTTGATCCTTATTTGAATACAACCATGGACGTGCTGAGACAAGCGGGCTCTGTGCAACCCAACCCTGTGAGTTGGTTTATTTCTGAACGTGTTCAGTGCTAACTGGTGCTCATTAGCTTGACTTTGATCTCATGGACTATGTCGCTCAACTACGGGAAGGAATTCTAGAGGCATACACTGGGGTTGTCACTGGATTCAAGAATACCGAGAAAAGTTTGCGTTTTCCTTGTAGACTCATTTTGCCACTCACAATCGCCCCTAGCACCCGCACTACTCCCTCACGTGCCCAGCATCCTCGAGCTCGTCCACCAATGTCTAGCAGACGAGGAGAGATCCGACTCCATTGTGAAACTCTCCTTTGGCCTCATCGGTGACCTCGCAGACTGTTTCCCCAACGGCCAGATCAAAGAACACCTGCTAGAAGAATGGATCGCACATGAATTCCGTAGTAAGCGCGGTATGCAGCAAGAGACGAAGAAGACGCTGCGGTGGGCACGTGAAGTGAGTATTCTCCTCTCGTCTCTTCGTCTCCAAGAACACTAACCTTCCACCACCCAGATGATCAAACGTGCGACCGCATAGACACCCCTTCCACGATAATATACATCTCATCCCTTGCACGTGATCTATCTCTCATTCTCTCATTCTCTGTCACTTTGTTTTTCCTCATCCGTCAGTTCAATCGCCATCTGAAGGAGGCACATGGATATCATTTTTTTGCATCTGCATGTAATAGAAGACGGTCTTACTACTGTTTTTGTTCTTTTTTTTCTCCAACGAACTCAAAAGCTGGAGGTGTTGCAAGTAGGAGTCTCTCTACATAAGCGGTTTTGCGCCCTGTCCTTTGTATCCCTTATCGAATCCTCTTCCTATTCCACAATTAGTTAGTTATCATTCCTTCGAGTAATCAGAATCAGAGGCATCGTTCAGGAATCTTTGTGTAATACAAGATTGAATACAGGGAGTACATACATAGCGATAAGATCGAAAGAAAGCAACGACCAAGATGAATGGTACACAAAGCGATCCGAAGGGAGATTACATTAAAGTCTGCTCTCCAGCAAAACAGTTTCTTTCCTCCATCCCAACGCACCACGCCCAAACGCAGCTTGAAGAGCCTCGTCGATAGTCCTGACAAAGAAAAATTGCATTTCCCGACGGACTTCCAGAGCCACGTCGTGTTCCACATCTTTACGGTTCGCCCACGGTAAGATCACCTTGCGGATCTGCGCACGGTGCGCACCGAGCACTTTCATTCGAATTCCACCTACGGGCGTCACGCGCCCGCGAAGTGTGATCTAGACAGAAATCCAAATCAGAACGCGCTTTATTCTGTATCAGGGCACGCACCTCTCCTGTCATAGCAATATCTTTTGGAACACACGCCCCGCTCAAAAGAGACACAAATGCGCATATCTAGTCACCCATGAATCCGTTCCCTCCAAAAAACACCACACAGAAAACGCACCATAGCAATGCCCGCACTGGGCCCATCCTTCTTCTGCGCCCCAGCAGGTAAATGCAAGTGCACATCAATCACATCCGGAACCTTGAGCGGATCAACCCCCCTCCCAGCCGTGATCCCCAGCTCAAAAGCATGCGTCTTCACCCAACTCAATGCGATCTCCCCACTTTCCTTAATCACGTCCCCCAAGCTCCCCGTAAGCTTCAACCTTCCCGTCCCCGGAAGAGCGATACTTTCGACGGGTAAGATACCCCCCTCACCCATACCGGTGACTACGAGCCCGTATACGACGCCTCGTTTTTCTTCCCGATCGCGTTCTTCGCCGTCCCACCGGGGTATACCAAGGATCTTTTCGAGTTCATGGGGTTCTACTGTTGCTCGCCATTCATTCCCAACCCCGTTCTCATTGGTGTTCCCGTCCTGTTTCTCGTTCTCGTTCCCGTTCTCGTTCCTCTTCGCGTTCCCCTCCCCTCCCGCGGCACCGTTCCCCTTATCAAGCCACTCGGCCCATTCCACAGCCTTAAATCTAACAACAGCCCCGATTGCCCGCTCCAAGCTCCTAACACCCGCTTCCCGTGTATACATCGTAGCCACATGCAACAGCGCATCATCGGTCAGCGTTAACTGAGAATCCGAAAGCCCGTTGGCGTTGATTTGCTTTGGGAGGAGAAAACGTTTCGCGATGTGCAATTTCTCGTCGTAGGTGTATCCTTGGGGTGCGTTAGTTCGATATGATGGTGATGATTGTGGGGTAGGGAAACTCACCTGATAATTCAACCACCTCGCATCGATCCAGCAAAGGCGCAGATATCGTGTCTAGGGTATTCGATGTACATATGAAAAGCACCTGACTGAGGTCAACGGGTACATTGATATAATGATCCTGCATCATCACCATCCCCCGATCAGTCAAATCCATCACGGACAATACCAATGCGAAGGAAACGTACATTGAACGAATGATTCTGTTCAGGATCAAGAACTTCGAGGAGAGCAGCAGCCGGATCACCATGGAAATTACTATGTCCTACTTTATCCACTTCGTCCCT
Source organism: Suillus discolor (assembly GCF_016758755.1). Classification (NCBI taxonomy): domain Eukaryota; kingdom Fungi; phylum Basidiomycota; class Agaricomycetes; order Boletales; family Suillaceae; genus Suillus; species Suillus discolor. The sequence continues at coordinate 47,803 of NW_024541277.1, read as the reverse complement.
GTTCATTCAATTTCAACGTTACAACCATCCCTGGCTGAAATTCCGGACCTTACAATAATATAACGGGATCGTTTCTGCCGGCTTTCCGGAGAGCCTGAACGATGGAGCCTGGGCCAGATGCCACGTAGGTTCTCCGGTGTCCCCTGTTACTAAACTCAATTGTTGAGTAAGGTGAGAAAAGGGGATACAGACCGGATCTCTGCTTCGTCCCGAACGCCGCCTAGTGATATCCGCTGGAACGGCCTTCCCAAAGCCTTTGCGATAGATTGTCCGAGAGATGTCTTTCCTGTCCCAGGGGGACCGACGAACCTGCATAACTATTCGACGGTTATACTCATGATATGCAAGATGCACGCACAAGAGTATTGGCCCCTTTACGCCCTTGCTCTTCTTCGGCGGGGCGGGGGTAACACCTAGGGAAGCATCCGTCGAGAGGGTGTCCCCCTGAGCTTGAGTCTGAGTTGTATCCGCAACGGCGCGCAAACGCACGACTGCGAGGTATTCCATAAGTCTGCGTTTTATCTGGTCGAGGCCGTAATGATCGGCGTCGAGTTGCGCGCTAACAGAGAGTGAGTGGAGAGCAGAGGGTAAGGGAGCAACTTACCGTGCCCTGGTGAGGAAACTGGGGTCCTTTAGAACATCAGGAGGGGTAGTGGTTGAGTTTGATGGCCATGGCATGGATGTGAGCCATTCGAGCTGTACGGAACTGAGTATAGACCTTTGATATGTGGATTGTACTCACGTATGAGCGAATGACGCCATTCTCGACGCTTCCCTGAGGAATCCTCTTCAATCTGCGCCACTCACGAACGCCGACTTTGCGTTCCTCTGAATTAACGTTTAAAGCTTCAATCTTGCGGCGTAAATCGGCAAGGTCATCTGCATCTGCCTGGTCGTCATCGTCCAACTCGCTTGTAGCTCCTCCTGTGCCGAACCCAGGACCAACACTAGCAGGAGAGCTTTGTAAACTATGAAGCTCGCGTTGAATTGCGGCTAATTGCTGACGAAGGAAGTATTCCTTCTGCTGGCGGGAAAATGACTCGTCTACGGCTGATGCGATCTTCTTTGACACTTCCTGAATAGAAGACTGTTTGACGAAGAGTTCTGTAGCACGACGGAGACGATCTTCTACGTCAGTAGCAGCGAGGAATGCTGCAGAAAGATTAATGAATGGACATTAGAAATGAAAAAATACTGACCGAGTCTGTCCGGGTATTGAGATGATACAGCAGCTACGAGGACATCTGCCATCCAGGCAGCGCGTTGCTCCGAGATATCCTCTACTATTGCAGCTACTCTTAGCCAGTCGTCTTTGCGTTGTGGTTGTAGAGAGTCCTTTGCGAGACGGTCGAGGAGTACGAGAGCAGCATGCTTGAATGCTTCGACTGTGTCTCTTGATGGAATTCCATCAGAAGAAGAATAGACAACATTTTGAACAGGAAGAGTGTCTAATTGGACTATCTGAATTGGGGAAGGGAAACGAATTCTTTCTACACCGTGGAGGGAAAGTAGATAGGGCTGAGTGGGAGAAGATTGATTTCTTGGTCTTACAAGACGCGCTATTCTTGCAGCAGTTCCGTATGTAACCTCTGAGGGCGAGTCAGGAGCTGGAAGTGGAATGGCAGCGAGAACTGCATCTGAATCATCCAAGAGCGAGAGAATAGCGTCAGCGAGTGAACGACTAATAGGAAGCGTGAGTCGAGCAGTTGGTAGTAGAATTAATGGATGAGGGAGCAACAAGACTGGAAGTTTAGATGAACCCATAACTGTCATCGTCGTCAAGCTCAATGTCAGTTGTTATCGAGCTCGTCGTCGTTGCCGGTGGACCCGGTAAGTCCACAATTCACGTGATGTTTTACGCGGAAGTCATGTGATCACGCGTTCAAAATGAACCAAGTATTGTTCTTCTTGAACCAATCTTGAACCATTGCAAGAACCTCTCGTCATCGTCGTCGACGATGTGGTCGAAATTAAGCAACGCTCTGAAACCAACCAAGGATGCCGACCAAGATCAACCAACAGACGTTCTGTCAAGAGTCTATGAGCAACATCCAAACCTATCCGTATTTCACGAGACTACCAAGAAGCTCAGTCTACCCAAGAAAGTCAGGTCACATCTTCACTTAAGATCAGACAGTCAGTGTTTTCTATTCCATTGGTTTGTATTTTGACCATTTCAACAGGTTCACAAGTGTCTCTTACTCGAGGTTCATCTGACACAGTTCGAGATTCATCTCGACCCTCACTCGAAGGCAGCATCAGGTCAATTCTCCGTGATCCAAAAACACCAGGAACTGGCCAAAACGTCCGTTTCTTCTCTCGAGGTGCCCACAAAGCCATCAGCCCAGATGCTTCAGCTTCCACCTCCGAGCCATCTCCAATCTCATTCGCAGATCGTCTAGCACGAGTCGCTCGTCCTTCTGCAATGGACGTATTCGGAGAAGCAGACTCTTCAAATTTATTCAACTTGAGCCCTGGAATTGAAATACCACAAGGGTTCAAAACACCGATGCTAGATACGGCCATCGAAATCCCAGAAGGCCCCCCTCTAGAAACTTCAACCCCCTTCAGAGGCCTCCCAGAAATTCCCGCAGACCCTTCCTTCGCTTTGTCTCCCACAAGCTCTACATTTTCAGGCGACATAAGCATTCCACTCACTTCCCCTCCACCACGAACCCGTCGCTCCCGCGCACTCAGCGACACAGTATTCCAAATCATGCTCAGAAAACACGCACCAGAAGCTGACATCAATGACACTTCAAACGCTTCGCTCGTACTCGTTTCGGAGCCACCAGACCCATTCCGCGCAAATGCAACGACCTACTACACACCAGGAACAATGATTCCTCCTACCCCTCCACAACCAACACACTCCCGCACAGCTTCCAAAGAGGAAGACATTATCTGGAACCTTCGTACCCAACTAGCTCTCTCACAGGAACTCTGTGCGCAGTACGAGATCGACCTCGGGGCTAGAGATGAACTTGTTCGAGCTCTTACCCAACGCACAGAAGTCGCCGAAAAGGAAAAAGAAAAGAGCAGAAACGTCTTGCGTAATTGGAAGAAGAAAGCAGGTGAACTCGAGCGCATGTGTCGTAACCTCGAAGAAGAAGTCGACACTTCCCGACAAGAAAATCTCGAGCGCAGTGTCATGGACGAGGCGAGCGGTGAAGCCCTTCGCATGCTCCATCGCCAAATATCACAGCTCGAACGCGAAAAGGAAGCGTTGCAAGACCATGCGGATACAGCTCACTTGCGCGAACAGCTCCATGAAAAGGAAGCGGAGCTGAACAAACTGCATGAGGAGCTGAAGGGTCGAGATGACGCGGAACGTGTCTTGCGCGAAGGGATTCAGGAAGCCAGAGAACAGATGGATTACCTCACAACTAATTCTGTGCGGTCTTCGATGGCGGAGGAAGCTCTCATCATAGCAAGCAGGGAGGAACGAGAGAGGCATCAGGCTATCGAACTGGCATGGGCAGAAGAACGAATGCGAATGGTCAATGCTCACGAGGCTCTCCAGACGGACAAAAGCGCCCTCGCTGACGCTGTTCAGCGTATTTCTTCAGAGTTGGAGCGTATCAACTCAGAACACGCCACCGCCATCGAAATTGCGCACGGGGACCTCGACGCAGCCCACCGAGAATCTGCAGAACTCCACGACACTATTGAAGACCTCCAGAACGATAAGGAAGTTCTCAAATCCGACCTTGAATCTCTCGAAACCAAGTTCCTGAACATGGAAGAAGAATGGAGTGAAGGCGAGAACCAGCGCATCGAACTCGAATCAGAACTCCAGCGAACCACTGAAGAGGTTCGGCGTCACCTTCTTTCCAATTGATCTCACTAACATATCACAGCACGAATCCCGCATTACATCCCTAACTGCCGAACTCGCCTTTGCGAACGAAAATGTCTCCCGCCTTGAATCCAACATCAAAGAGCGCGACGCCTCCATCTCAACCCTCACCACCACCCTCCTCACACACAGAGATGAAGCTGAATCCCTCCGGGAAGAACTAGCTACTCTCAAAGTGGAGCATTCGCGCGCTTTCTCCTCCCAAACCCGTACTCTCCAAGATCTCCAAACCCAAGAAAAAGACCTGCGCATGCAGCTTGAAGTCGCAGTACGGGAAAAGGCAGAGGGCGACATTATGTTGAGCATGAGTAAAGAGCGCGTGGGGTCGTTAATGGATGAAGTTGCGAAGCTAAGGAGAACAGTGCATGAGATGCAGCAGACGAGTGCTGCGCGTGAAGTGACTATCGTGCAGTTGCGCAAGGAACGAGAGAGAGATCGGGAGGATGTCAACGGACTTAATATCGCTTTGGATTCGAAACAGCAAGAACTTGAACTCGTGAGTCCTCCTTCGATGTCTTTGGTTTGTGTCTTACATGATATTAGATCAAGAGAAAGATTTCGTTGAAGAGTGTTGCGGCATCACATACCCCAGTTCCAAGCAGGGCTATAAGGCGTGAATCGATGATTGGAACCCCTTCTTCATCCCGACCTCCTTCATCTATGTCAGACGCATCGAAAGACGGGAAATCGGAAACGCCTTCTACATCTTTAGCGCCTCGCGCGAGCCTGAGCAGTCTCAGTCGCAACGTGCGTATCAATGCCACCACCAACCCCCCTGGCAAAATGGGACCTCCAGCTCTTAAATCCCGTTCATCACTTGCTACAACCACACCCCCCACCCGAACATCCCTAGCTTCATCTACATCCCACGCACCTTCGTCCCTCGGCAAATCAAACATGACTCCAAGACCCAGTGGTCTTGGGATGGGTGCGACGCGGCGGGTGTCGACGAGCTCTGTAGAGAGTAATTTGAAGACGCCTGTTGCCTCTGGTACGAGGAGGGTCAGTGTTAGTTCGAGCGTGCCGAGTGAGGTTGATGAGAAGGAGAATGTAATGGTGGCTGTGAACGCTAGAGGGGTGAAGGCAACGAGAAGGGTTGTGCCTGCTTAGATTTGCTGTGCAATGACGCAGCATCAATCGTTCCGCTTCAAGTTTCGACATGACGTCGATGCAGACCCCGGAGAGGGTTATACTAATTTAGACCTCACGCGCCCTGTCTCGGTGCATCACTAATCCCCGCCCGCATATAGTCATCCCCCTCAATTACTCGCTCGCTCTCGGACACGCCTGCTCTACGCATATTTTCTCTTGATACACGGTACTGATCCGACATATAACGTCGCAGTCATATTTCAAATCTCAAAGTCGAAGTCGATACCCCTCATCTGCACTGTTTTATGGTCATGGCACCGCAGCATTATTGCATCGAATCTTTGTATGTCTGCCATCTCATATTTTTTATCTATTTTCCTCATACCATTATTTCTCTGTTACTTTTCTTTCTCTCGTACCTTTATTTTCCATTTTGTTCTCTATGGCATGCGATTCGTGGCGTCCTTTCGTAATCTGTTTGCTGTATGTTGTGCCTGTCATTGCCTGGCTGTGTGTATGCTTTGTAGTTGATATATCTATTGTAATTATGATGCATTGATGATTTTGTAGAGACTAGCAAATTCAGATACTTCGCAATGGTCTGAATGCTAGAATCTCCATTTCATCATCAGTGAATCCATGAGTCCTCGATATTGTAGCCGTGTGAACTATAGAAGAATATAATTCTGCGGTTGCTAAATATACCCATTTATACAGTAAAAATTTCGAGCCGTTGATACATAACCATTTATGCCTGCAAATATAGACTACGTTGAAGAGACTATGACAAGATCATGACTTCGCATCATCGTGCCCGGGAAGAAATAGAAGGGTCTTTACATTAACTTTGTTGGGTATTCTCATTTTCTGTTATTAGTGTCCTAAGCTACAAAGCTATAGAAGGCTTTATCGTGGAAAGTGGCATTAGCACCGGTCATCAAGTCTAGATAGGTATGAGAGTTTGCAACAAGATTGAGATATTGTGCTATCAGCCTAATTACATCTAACTTGTTGAGTAGTTTCATTGTCTTTGAGTAGTCCCATTCTGCATAACAAATGCTTCACATTACCAAGCTATTTAAGGCTGCAACAAATTGAATTGTTGGTACATAGTCATGGATGCCAAAGAAAATATAGACTACAATGACACAGTTCATACAAGATCTGTGACACGGCACAATCACAGCTAGTAAAGGATCATTGGCACTCGTGTACTAGTCTCATCAAGCTGGCCTAATAGAAATATATCACAATCATTCTATTTCGATATATACGAGTGAGAGAGAAAAATGAACAATCTGCCTGGAAAGCCGCTACCATCATGGTAGATAAAGAGCCATCTGGGGAGCGCCATCGGGAGAGCTTGGTCAAAACTATGTCCCGTATCGTCGCATCATCAATGGCATCAATCGAGGCAATTTGTTCTCGGGCACTGTGAGCAGCGCGAAGAGCGACATGGCATAAATGAAGAGGCATGTTACTATCCATGTAGGCGATGGATCTCTCGATGAGCAGATGTTGTTCAGCGGGGCTGCAGCACACTCCCATGTTACCCAGCAGTAAAAGAACGTTGTATAGTACCGCTTTGGGGTCGTCAAAATAAATGTAGTTGAGGTAGTCTACAAGCCAGTCAAAGTTTTTTGGTGAGTGAGAATTGCCTTGCCAAAACCAGTCGGTTGACCACAGCCTGGCAGGGTCCCGAGAAACATCAGAAGCAGCAAACATGAAGTGCAGCACCTTTCATAGCATTGCCAAAGAAACCGAAGCATTGTTTTGTTCGGATGATCTCGCTCGTGAATAAATCTTCCTGCACACGTCCAGGTTCCTGTGAATTAGGGCCCTTGCAACGATTCTGTTTCCATCCTGCCGAGTAGCACGACTGTAAGAGTAAAGCACCGAACGAGATGCGTGTACATACAAGAATTCCACATTCGTGAAAACTTTAGGTGGGGCGCGACACGACTATCCCATAGACCAAGGAAAGTAACAGTAGCGTATCCGAGCTCAGATGACTGATAATCCGAGAATTCGACCCATTTATGAATGCACTAGATCACCATATATCTGAGCATGAAGCAAGAAGAACAATCAAGAACTGACCATGATCACAGAATTGTGCATTGGACATGTATGTCCTGTCAAAGTCTTACTAATGGCATGTCCGTCAGCGTAAACTGTCCAACGAGATTATGATATACGTACACAATGCAATTTGGAGCGGTATTGGAGTAGCGTGTCAAAGCCCAGGCAGCTGATAAAGATGATATTTCAAGAGTAAATGTAAACAAAAGCAGCTGACCATCTGTCTGAGCAAAAAGAATGACCATGATTCATAAAACCCAGATGGTCGATGACACTGACATTGAATGGAATGATGGGGTCATCAAGCAAGTGTTGGATGAGGCACGTAAGGACGGGCGGTGCATCGGTGAACCTATGAACAGATTAGATTGGTATTTATAACGATGAAATGGAAGAGCAACTTACAGGTGAAAAGGAGGGGCCTGGAGGGCATGCAAATAGATGGCAAATAGTCAGCATGGCCTGAGCATGACGGGGAGTGGACACAATTAACACCAAACCGCTGATTCGTTATAAATCTTAGATTAGATTGGCACCTATACTTTGGCGCTGTGCACCGCGAGATAGAACAGGACTACATGGAAGGGGAATACAAAAGTAACATGAACGACAGAAGCACGGATTATGCTAGTATAGGCACTTATAAGCAGGAACCAATCGACGCTGAAGTCACAGGTTGATTGATCTTCACGGACCCGCCTGCGTTGGGAGCACCTCCCACTAAGACGGCTGAGTCTGCTTGCAAGTCCATAAGCCGAGTCTTGCAGTCTCTGTACAGTCATGAATTGGAGTCAAGTTCATAAATATGCACAATGAAACAAACCTTGTAAGGGTGAAGAAGACCTCTTCTACACCTTCCTTCGCCTTGGCGGACGTCTCCATGAACTTCATGCCAAGTTCATCGGCAAGTGCACGTCCCTGGATGTCTGGTACGACTCGCTTGTCAGTCCAATCTGACTTATTGCCGATGAGTATCACGTTGACGTCCTCTGAAGCACGTTGTTTGATTTTAGCGTGCCAAGTGCGGATACCTAGAGACAAGATGCGTCAGGGTGGAACAATAATGATGGAAATGACGCTAATAGCACGTACTATTGTATGATCGTTCATCTGTGACGTCGTACACAAGAAGAATGCCCGTTGCTACATGGTAGCACATAGTTGTTATAGTTCTGAACCGTTCCTGGCTAGCAGTGTCCCACTATACGATATAGTAAAGTGTACTGTTTATGATGGTATTGAGACGACAACACTCACAATTTGAACCTTAATGCGCTTTCCATCTAGCTCGATCGTGCGGACCTTGAAGTTGATCCTGACTGTGGTGCTGAACGATGGTGTTTACTCGTTATCGCAGAAGTGGAGCAAAAGACAGGACTTCCCAACACCTAAGTGACGGCTTGAAATTATAACAAACTAGAACCATGGCGCAAATGCACCTGAGTCGCCAATCAAGAGCAGCTGCAAAGAAAGTTATGGGCGCAAGGTCTGGAGTATGTATGTAGCGTGCTTACCTTGATGAGGAAATCATAGTGTGGGAGAGGCATTCTAGAATATCTTTTCTAAATAATGAGATTCTGTTGTCTGTGTATGTAAGGTTAAGAAACAAACCAGATGAAGTATCAAATAGATTGAAAGTGAGTTGCCTGTGTGTCCTGCCTGTCGCTGAAGTTTCGAGGACCAGCGGGAGTTGCCGTTGCACCTTTGATTATGTAATACGAGAACTTTGGCGAGCTTTCTTGTTGTGGGACACGGCAGCTGTGCGATGACCCCGGATAGCGCATGCTCATTGCATATGCTGACAAGCAGAGGCTGATGCATGAGGAGGAAGTTGACGGGAACGTTAGCATCGATGATGGAATGTAGTACAGGGTGCGGGGTAAGATGTCACCTGCGAGGCAGATACTGTAAACGCCTCAGGTAAGCAGAACTTTGACTTCAGCTGTTGAAACAGGCTGCATGTCCCATGAACACGAAAAATCGAGTCTGACAGACACGCTGCCACCTGAGCTCCTGCCAATAAACGCGTGTCCCAGAGAGGTGAATGAGGATTCTTGCCTGGGAGACATGTGTTTCGCTGTGGAACCAGTGCTGGATGCAAGAAGCACAAAGTATAGTGATTTTTTAGTACTTTGTGCCGTCAAAACCTCTGCAGTAGCTTAGAAACTTGAATTTTGCGGCTGAAAAATTATCTCATGCACAACACAATATACAATACGTTCCTACAATGTACCTAGAATTTTCTGCCGCGAAAATGGTGCAGAAAACACGTCTCTGTGCTTCAAATGCGCCTCCTGGACTGTGTCGTCACTTAGGAGTCTTCAAACAGACACGTGACCGGATATTCCCATTACCTGTACGTGTCCCAAGGCAATGGAATTCGTCTCTGGAGAAGTGAGATACAACGCCAAAGGGAAGCGCAGACGACTTGCCTTCAGCTTTACATCAAATTTTATACTGCCCTCATCCGCACTCTAAACGACAACCAAAAGCCACTTAGAAAAAGACAAACACAATGAATAAACATACTCACATGATCATTGTCAGTAGTTTTGAGTGCTGCATTTAGGCCCCATACATATATCTTTCCATCCAAGGCACTATTGACGATGTATTTTTCATTAGGGTCCATAACAACCCGGACTGGCTGATTGGTCATGCGGACTGATATAGCAAACTTCCCTTCAACAAGGTTGACGTCACTCTACCAATGGAGCGTATGCCATCAGAGCGTAGTCGTATTGAATGATACATTATAAGAGTGATCACTGCTGAACATGATTCATCAGTAGAGCTAACTCGAGGCAGCGTCTTGAATTGCTCACTGAGTTCAAACAGTGCTGCGCTAATAAACTTGCCCATTATCAGGTCTTCCATTTTCATAAACTCTGAACCCATCGGAGTCAATGTGGGCCCACATATGTTTTCGAGCAGAAGCGCCAGAAGTATATCGCAAATGACCATGGCGACAACGATAAACTTCAAGCTCGGTTAGATCACCACTTCAAATCGCAAAACATTCAAAGTGTTTACCCAGTAGCTCGCCAATAAAAATAGCTTTATCTTCCTGTTGTTATGCCATAAGGCAAGTATATGCACGAGAAGCAGACCTGAAACATGAGATTCTTTTCTTTGTTAATGTCAACAAACTCACCTTCTGCGGTGGACATGATAAAAAAGAGGGACGCTAGGATGTATTAGCTGACGTTGAACCAGCGACCGCGAGACCTACTCGCACTAGTTGGATTTAGTGTGAAGCACTGTATTGCTTAGCATTAGCATCATTGCGTTGAATAAGGTTCACAGAAACTACATACGTAGTCTGCTGCGCCAAAAAGATGGTTTTCATCAGGGGAAGGACAGAGGGAGTTAAGAGCATCGGCATGATCCTGAAAAACAACGAGCTCCTTCCTATCAATCAACAACCATTTTCGGATGGTGCTATCATACGAAGCGGAGAAAGTGTGTGCGCCATCCTTGGACCAACACAACGACCTGGTGGTATACCCCTCGATCTTTATTGTTCTTTGACTACACGCGGTTCACCTTGTCCTCTCCACTGTTTGTGATTTTGTCCCCTTGTGGAGAGTATCTGTGCACGATCAGATATGCAACTTCTCTCGAAAACAAAAACACGTACAAAAGCAAATAGGAAAACAGCAAGGAGAAGATCTATCTTTCACCATGAATTCCTTGTTGCTAGTGACACGTTCTTCACTCACCTAGTTGCACTCCTGGTAAAGATCGTTTCCATGAAGACACTCAAGTTGTGTGTGACTTTAATAGTACATTCTATCTCATGCAAATACCACTCGGGAGGGAGAGCTCCGCTCCCACCTGTTCTAGTTGAGTAAGCCAATAGGTATCAAAACACAGTTACTCACCTTCCAAAGTTGCATCCTGGTAAAATCGTGCACCATAGGGAGACAGATCCTTCAAGTTCTCCCTTTTCTGACAGGTTGCACTAACCAAAGGTGAGTTCAACATCGCTCCTTGTTGTCCATCTCTCCATTTTTACGATGTGCTTGACTCAGCCATGACGCTGACGAAGAAAGGTTTCGATTACTACATGGTCAAGATAGATGCATCGACAGAGCGCCATAATAGTACGGACAGTGGATTGTCAAAGGCAAGGAGATTGTCAAAGTGATGCTAGATAGTTAGCTGTACATGCCGTATTTCCAGGCATATCTTGGCGTGTCGATGGCAGTGCTTCAAACGCCGGGGCAATTCTACTTAGAGATTACCAGCAAGGGTGTGCTACAGGTCACATGATAGTATTTAAAAACAAACACAAACAGGAATCTTGGCACTTAGTCCAGAGGTTATGATGGAGGTACGGTAAACAGTAAAGTAGCAATAGAATTGAAACAGTACAGGGATTCGGAGCTGTTAGAAAGAGAGATCATCAAATTCGTCATTGGAATCGGCATCATCACCGTCGTTGTCCCCAACATCGTCATGCAATTCCCCATCGCTCAGCTCATCATCCTGATCTTGATCACTGTCCTCCTCATCGTCGAATCCATCATAACCCTCGTCATCGCCGGCCACTTCATCATCTACATCCTCATCGTTACTACTATCGGCTATGTCCATGGCATTGATCTGTACCACTGACTCAGAGCAGTCCCTCGTGATTTTCCGTAGCATTGCTGGATGTCCCACACCAAAATGAGTATAGCGCAAGAACATATCTCTATCAACGAATCTGGCACAAAGGTTAAGGCTAATGCACCACGAAAATAGATGTTTGCACTTACATGCCGACATAATGCTCTTCCCAGTCATCTAACTCCCCTCCAGGACGGGCCAGTGATTTGCTGTAGCGAAGTGAGCTGATACCACGTCCGGAGGAAAAAGCAGGAATCAAATGAGCTCCTCGGATTACCTGTCCTGGGTCAAGGAACCTGAACGCATCTGGGTCAGACTCCTCCACAAACACGATCTTTGGGAGACGAGCATGGTTTATGCCAGATTTGTAGTTCTGCAAGGTTGCTAACCACCTAACCCAGAGCACCTCGAGATGTCGCTTCACGGGTCGACCCGTGACGTTAAGCCAGACCTCCATATGAAACACTCCTAAGACACGGGCATATCAGTATGGGTGGCTAGGCATTGTCTTGCCTGACAGCACCATAACGTCCCTGTGAGTTCTAGGGTTAATAGTATCGTATTCGCGCCGCAAGTCATAGGTAGTGTAGTGCACTTGCATGGTCTGCACCGAGTAAATTGTGCTATTGGGGATAACGACAGAGTTGCGTTCAACATCCATGAAGTTGTGGTCACAATGGCTAACATCCAGCTCCCGTAGTTGATAGAGGATATGGTCCTTAAGTCTTGGTAAAAAATTCTGATAACCGCTGTGAGCAGAGTGTATTATAGGTACGTCTGAAAGGCGACTTCTACCTTAACAGCTGGATCGCCATCATGTTCTCGGAGAAATGAGAAAAGCTTTATTGGGTTGTTCCGATTAGTCGCAATATGGTGATGCTGATCGAGAGACGTTGGTGGGGTGGAGTCGTCTCGTGATTGACCGCCAGAGGACAATATGCCTACTTCTGCCACCCGTCGTAGTACACGACGCCTACGCTCATGCTTGGCTAGCTGCCCTGGAGTGTCTATCTTGCTCGTCAGCGGATAAAATGCCTTGAGCGCTCTGTGAGCAAGTTCTCCCTGAATAATTTAAGTTCAAGTCCAAACTACGAGCGCAGATAGTACGTACAATCTGAGTAGTGAAAGAATCGGTAGTCCCGAAGAGCTCAATTGTCATCACATAATCCCCCATTGCATGAAACTTATAGGTGCTCAAATTGAACATCTTGATCCTCGCCCCACTCGATTCTGGAGGGGTTCCGTTCGTCTCAGAGAGTTTAGCAGCCCTTCATTGGCGAGCCGCTTTGTCTTTGGGCAATTCCAGAGTGTTGAACGCAGCACAAGTAGAGTTTCGAAATTTCCGTAACTTCTTCGATAGCTGCTTGAATGTTTCTTCAAGAAATTTGGCCGTAGACTCCGAGTGAAGCCTGAGTTTTGCGAGGGCATGCCACTGCGCGAATCGATACAACAGTGATTGCACAACTGCATCGTGACCGGTAGGAAACAATCCCTCAAAGACAGGAATGGCACACTAATGACGAGAGTTGTCAGCGGCTCAAATGCAGAAACAAATAATCTGAGAAACCTGTAAAATGTCTTCAAAATCACACGCTGCTAATCTTTTCATCTCAGATGTATTATTTGAAAACCTGCGAATGACGCTGTTACCGAAAGTTGGCACTTGTCGAAACCTGGAGCAAAATCAAGAGTTGATTGTGACGACCTATTAGCAGGCAACAGTACTCCATACAAACTCCTCGTACCTGCTGTCAAGTCTCGCGACAAGCTCACTACCCCGAGGAAGGGCATAAAGAAGCCTAATAAGATGCGTGAATACTCCCTTCCAGGTACCTAATTCACACTCGTGCATGAAGTCGATGACAAGCATCCGAAATGGATTGAGGCCGAAAGGTCCAAGCTTCGCGACAAATTGATTCTATGATTGGATATATGAGATGATCATAAAAGGATGGGGAAACAGTTTTGCTTACAAGAACAGGCACCCATGAACCTTCTCCGAGGGTATGTTCTACCTTTGCACCATCTACAGTGTTTCCGCATCTGTAGATAAAATCACAGGCCTGAATAACCTTTGACATAGCGTACACTCGAAGGTTGATTAAATGGCTCTTCATATCCCTTACGAGTCCGAGATGACTAAACATTTGTTTGGGTGTGAGACAGCGAGGGCACGGACACAAGCCCATGTCCTTAATAGTAGCGATTAAAACCCTGTAAAACGATGAATAAATCAAATTTAAATTCGTGGAAGGACGTACTTTTCAGGATAGTCGGCAGAATAGGTGAAAATCCGGGGAAAGATCCTCCGCGCTACTCTGTCGGCACACTTCAGAACAATACCATGGCGATATGCGGAAAGAAAGTCATCGTCCAACAAGATTTCCCAGCATGAATGAAATAGCTGCCTGCGGCAGTGAGCATGAAGGGACGCCATGCCGGTTTTCGATATACCAGATAGGCAAGACATAACATCCTTCACACTGTCAGGAAGCTGACATCGTCAACAGCAGTAGACGAAAGTGTGGCATTCAAGATGACTTACCAAAGGTAAAAACCCTACCAGGTGACATGCTCCCGATTGGGGTGACGATCGTGCATATTTCGTCAGATTTCCGAAATACATGTATAGTGGCCAAGCTTTCGCAGTCCCTGAAGTTTGCCAAATGAGTGGCATCGGAAAATAACATCAGACCTGCAATAACATGTTCCAGTGAGCATCCGGGCTCTTTCAGAAGCCTCTGAAGACTGTCCTGAGCTTCCATCCATGCGTCAGAGGTATAGAGCTCATCAAAAAGGTCGTTCTTGACGTCCATCCAAAGGATCTTTCCATAACCGTTGGAAAGGCAAGAGATGAAACACCCTTGCTTGAATGTCTGCGAATGCCGCGCATATGACTTCGACAAGGGGGCGATAATGGAAACCATGAATAGTATAAGGCTGGGGACTGTCCTCCTTCAACTTTGTTGGAATGTCGATGGTAACACTGGTCTCAAGCCAGTCGTCCGGAAAAGTAATCTTTCTCCCTTTCTCATCCTTGTCCAATTCTTGTAAGCTCCACCTCACCAAGAAGTTCTCCAGATGCTCGCAGTCGAAATCTTCTGCCATGATTACATCTCTGACAAGGTGCGAGACTTTATTTTCAGATATCAAATGACTACCGGAATTTACCCAGGACATGAGTCGGTATATCGTCATGTTAGGAAATGGGTAAGGTGGCACAAAGACGGTCGGTGCAGAGTTGGCTTCTTCGACAACTATCGGAGAAGTTTTTGCGAGTAGCGAGGATGGAATAAACCGATCTGGCTCGAAGGAAGGTCGACGAGGGTACAGTCGACAGAGTCCTAATGAGCTGAAGGGTGTCTGGAGGGTGTCTCTTAGGGTTAAAAGAACACATTGAATTCTGGATCGGGCAGGCAGTGAAGCTACTTGAGCTGATAGAATACCAGTATTGTCGGAATGATTAAGATCATCATGCGAAGGCTCTATATCATTGAGAGGTCTCGGAATTCGTCCCCTTGAAGGTGCAGGTTCTTCTTAAAAATCAAGAAATTTGAGAATACATTAGAGCTTGGAATGAGACACAAACCTGAATGAGTATATTCCCCCATGTTTCCTGAATCACCATCCATCTCCATAGCAATTCTGTTACTATCTTGTTGGTTCTCCGCATCGAGATGGTGTTGCGATTCTGCGACACTCAAGCTACTACATGACTCACGAGTCATAGACACTGGCCTGAGGAGTCTACGAGAGGCAATTGGTTTGAAACTCAGGCAGTCCCTCACATATCGAACAGAAGATATTCCCTAACATTAACACAAATTGAACATTCTATTTAAAGCAAATCTAAAGCTACTCACAGTTCCACAAAGCCTCGGATCCAAATTCGAAATCACAGCCTCTTTTGCACGATCTTGTCTCCTCCGGCTTGCGAGAGAACTAGTTCTCTTGTAGAAGTGACAGGATGTGCGATGTCTTGCAAGTCTGCGATTGTCCTGTTGTCCTTTCCCAAGAGCAACCTGGAGAACCGCAGGCTACCATCAGAAGAAATAAAAGAAATCCTGTCCAAAGATTTCGCAACAGTGCATTGCACCGCACTTCAAAGTCTAAGTAGGAGACCACAGAAAGAATTGACACACATTGAACTGACCTGGACATGAGGTTTTGCTTATATAATTGGAGGCGAGTTCATCCGAGCTATGATCATTTAGGGTCACCAGCTGAGCGCTGAGCAATGACTCAGATAGATGTAATCATTGTTGGCTCAGTTTCATCAATCATGCCCACACGCATGTGGTATTCCTGGTGTGTCCTGTATTCTCAGCAGTGCCTAAAGCGTTGTAGTAGATGCCTCGCACGTTATCCTCGACAAGCTCTTTCAGGTTCGTCTATATATCCCTGAACATCACTCTACATTGAAAGTCATCGAATTCCACGCCGTTATGATATGTGTTCCTCCAAATGTGAGGACTGATGAATGAGGAAAGCAGCTTCTGGTGTTCTGAAGTAGGGACAACACTGTTTTGGTGAGAGTAAGGAGTGTCGTAACATACGGGCACCAGTCAAGGGTGATGTTGCACCGAGTTGTAACACTAATTTTACCCATCAGTCAAGTCTGGAATATTAAAGAATATGGTAGCTGACGTACTCGACCCTGTCTAATAGCGTTAAGTTCATGTTTGCGAGAAATTGCAACAGACTGTGACCAGCTGACATTGCTCTGCAGTCTGGAATCAAAATATAATTGTATAACAAGTTTATCGACCTACTTTCGTAGCCTCAGCAGCATGCTTTTGCTTCTTAGGCAACAAAGTGGCCATCTCATCTGCTGGCGTCAAGCAGTTCATCAAATGCCTTCTTGAGGAACAGATCTGGTGCAGTATTGTGCCCAAAGTGGCCGTAAATAGATCGAATGACTCTGTCATAACCCTATAGTACACGTTGGTGAGCAAGGGTAGTGGTACTTTCGGTAAAGCTCGTGGCTCATGGTGGCAGTGAGGGTAAAAGGAAGATTGCATACCGTGATTCACTCATACAATCATTGGGAATGTCATTAACCTGGAGGCAAGCAGTTTTCCAAGTAGAAGTCGGTGTTCATTTTTCGTGAATCCCTGCTGGTCCAGGATAGATTCAAAAGGTGTTGATTCTCAAGACAAAAAGCTTGGGATGTTCCATCACTAATTAAACTGGAGATGAGATACTGTTGTGGAGATAAATATATGCCTATGTTTGCCCGCTCTGTACTTGCTGTATAGGATCGACAGCTCGGTGAAGATACCCATCTATCCAAATAATGAGAGTTGACAATGCTAGACATATCAGATTCAAAGTACTTATGTGCCTCCGACTCGGAGTTGCCGCAAACTCAAAGCAGCTTCAAGTAAGGACAGGCCTTCATCGAAGTAGCCCCAACGTTCAAAAGACCGGAGAAAGCGGCCACTTTCTCCTAAATTGATAGTGGGTGTAGAACATAGTCGAATTAGAATACCAGCTAACTTGGGTTCGGTCACCTTGCTTGCAAGGTCATATGTATTATGCCGCCATCTGACGATAAACAATCCCACGTTCATTCTCGGTATCACGTGATCATCACATCTTATCGTGGCTTGGTTTCTGTTGGTTCAAAATACATTTGGTCTTACATATATTGTACAAGATTTCAATCCTCCTATCGCTTTCCACCCGAGTTCGGCTGTCATCAGCTATATCACTCTTCACTCTTCTCCCCAATTGCACTCCAGCCATGGCATCCGACGCACGCGACTTCGAGGCTGACGCTCCTGTGTCATATTCAAATCCGTTGGCTTGTGAACTCAAATGCTCCATGTCCAACTTGGACGGGTCCATCACGCGAAACAGTGTGTGTATTCAATTGATTGCTCATGTTTTGATATCGTGATGCATCTATGCTTACCCTGACGCTCTTTCCAATTGAATGCTGTGCAGTGTCGCTCTGCCCATGACAAGGGTTTGGGCCCCAGTGACATGAGGCAAGTAAATGTTCAACTCTCATCGAAATCCACATCGATTAAACCCTTAAACAAACAACCTGAAGTGTTCGAACTAAGTTAACACGCTGCACAAACAGGTTGATGAGTTTGTTCTGGTACAGGTACAGAATAGGTTGCACATGAAGTTCTTCCACACTCTTGCCATCTCTACCTTTCACCGTCAGCTCTCAGATGTTGGCCTTCAGTGTCCTCTGTTTAACTCTGCCTGCTCCATTGCTCACCATACTTGACTATGTCGAGGACCGTCTGCCAGTCGGTACCTGTTTTCTCCCAGCAAATGCGCTTCTGAGTCTCTACTGGAGCAGGATTCAGAGATATATCAAAATTCTCCTGGTCGGTATCAGGTTCGGTGTCAACATCTTCGATCTTCCTCTCATGTGTCTGACGAGCACTGGTGGTGCGAAGAGCTCGGGCTCGTATGACTCCCTCACAAACACGACCGGCCTCGGCTTGCTGACCTATCGTTAGTACAACAAAATCAAACAACTGCAGACACTGACCATATTTTTTTTTTCCTTTCTGTTCATTAGGTTGCCCAATGGGAGCAATGGGAGCGTCCACTGTGTTATCATTGCTCAATTTGAGAGTCTGCAACTGCTCAAGTGGAGCACCTCGATGACAGGTGCGAGATGTACGAGACCTCTTCTCCTCATTGGCGGAAGCAGTGGCTGATACAGAAGAATTAATGTCATGCGACACGTCAGTACCACTAAGCTGCCTTAGAGGTTGAGTGCTGGGACTACTAGTGAGGGAGGATGGAAGGGTTGAAAAGTTTTCCAAGGATGGGGAGGGGATGGTACTATCTGTTGGTGAGTGGGTTGTGAAAGGGTCTGTGAAAGATAATGAATCTGGTTCCCAGAAAACCGGTATGTCGTCGCCATGGCCAGATGTAGAAAATTTGGATACATGATCAGCTTGAACATGTGCCATCATGGCTTCGATCCAGGAGGGCTGAGTAGTTGCAAAAGGAGCATAGTAAGACATAGCTGTCAGTAAGGCTGGTGTTAATTTGAAAATGCAAAGCAGGCTCTGGTGTGTACTTATAATTTTGCTAGTGACAGTGCCATCACTAGCAATTGTTCGTCCGTCGAAAAACTTTTATGCGTACAAGTTAGTAAAATTCTTATAACAAAACTCGATGCATCCTTAGCATTAATTCGACGAGTGAGCTCATTTCACTTGTTTTGATTTTGAAGCCCGCAAATCCCAAAAATGGTAACAGCAAATGTTGTAATAAATCAATCGATCACCCTCGTATGTACAGGGGCAACTCCACCAAACCCCTTCTGTGCCCTTCCGCATTCACTCAACTGAGCGACAGTCACATAGCAATCAGAACCAGCCTGGAATGATGGTCCAATACTTTTCTGAAGATCTAGCTGAAGGTTCACAGTGAGACTTTACTAGTAGTAATACATACTCATACACGATAAGTCCGGTATAACCACTTCGCTCAACTTGAAGGAACACACGACCGTTTTCGCGTTCCCCTCCGAGTTGCTCTATTCACCTCATGTGAGCAAGTCCAGGATGGTTGGGTTATGGTCGGGTGTTGTGCGTTGGGCCAGGGCACAGTTGCATGTGAGTACTTCCGAGTCTAGATGTTACTATCATGATAACTCGAATGCTTAGCGCTTAGTACTAGGTGACAGGTAAAACTCAAATCTATCATTGGGCCAGTAGCGGCCAGCTGATCATTACTAGTACTACTACATACGGTAGTATCGAAAAAGGTCAGCATCGGATTGCCTCTTGCAAGAGGCGTGCACCAGGCACCTACTACGACCCAATTCGGGATCCTGAAATTGAACAGGCTTATCATGATGCACAGGTACCCGAATCCTGTACCCTCAGGCTCATTCGTCGACGGACCATTGAACGCCCCAACATATCATACTAGTAACTGTCCAATGACAATGTCTCCTCTCCCAGGGTTGCCTCCGTGTGTTACCATTCACACGGGCCAAGCCTCATTTTCATCATGGCAAGTTTTCAATCCCCGCCAAAACCAAATATGGTAATCACCTGTATCTATTTGCAACTTCCTTGTTCCCGGCTGATTTAATCGAAGTTCTTGTCAAGATGGAAGTTCCCAGAAAAAGAACCTAAAACTCCAGCGCAGGTCTTTGAAAGTCCGCATGGTTATTTATCGCTTACTGGTGAACTCCCCAGAGCCTAGTATTCACCCTCAGGATTGAAAAATGAACTTGTGCGAAACTACACGTATCACACCAGGGCTACTATCTACACCTCCTCAATGCCCTTGTTACTCTTCCAACTCAACTCCTCCAAGCTCTCCCTTGTCGTCCAGAGGTATGATAACTCATAATAGGATTTTAAATATACTAATATACCAGTGACAGCGACAAGCATGGTCTCAGAGACGGATCCTGAGGACAGCTTTCCTTTGACCCCTGATTCCAAGTCTTCAGGCGGCGCATATTACCATCTTACTGGCACACCTTCAAAGACCAAATCGCGGTCTTCGAGTCGTGCAAAACATCGCAGCGATGGTCATTCTTTTCACCCCTACCGCCAGCCACCCTGCTTCCAAGACATTCATACTTTTGATAACCTACTGGGCAGACCTGCTAGTGACAATCGATTAGAAGCTCCCGACAGCAAGGTAAGCCCTTCTGATCTCAAAATGTACATAACTTTCATTATATGCATCAAATTTCTAGACAGATGATGTATTTCTAAGGCATATGGATGGGCTTAGCCCTACATCTTGCCGCTATGTCGTTCGTTACAAGGAAGCAGTTCATGAGCGCCAACGTATGCGTCTCTTCATGACATACTGGGAACTGGAGGAAACGAACAGGCTGCGCACTCTCCTTACGTCTTTATATGCCGAAACAAACGCGGAGTTCCAGAGAGCAGAGCAAGATGCTCAAGCGTTATTGAAGACACTTGTTACCAAGCAGTCGCTGACTTGTGTTGTGGATGATGCTCAATATCTCGATGCAACCCGCCAATCTAACAAGACATCTCTTCGAGAGACTGATGCTCAACTTGATCTTATGAGAGATCATATCATGCAGAGGCTGCTGGTCAAGTCGTTCGCTGAAGACTCGGACAGTCCATCACATTGTATTGGAGACAGCCCCAGTGCTGCTGATGATTAGTCAGTGTTTGATTTTCATAGAGTCATATTGTCATTACAATGACGTATTTCCAGATATTGATGAAGACCATTACCCACCCGAGACACTTCAAGCCAGTACTTGTATGTACTTGTCGCCAGGATCCATAGCGCCTGTGCCCTAGCAGCAAATTTGTGCCTCATTGTTCGCTTACCTTTTTATCATGGTGGATGAATGTATTTTTATTAATGGACTCGACGTGACGATGTTTGTGATGGGCAGAAAGTGAAATACGAGCAGCCAAATGACACTAACATCTGTTGTATTATACCCATCATCATTCGATGGCATGCAATAACTTAATACATCTGTAACGTCAGTGCTGACAGAGCAGCAAGAGAGAGCTTCAATTCACAATGAACCTCCTGGAAACTTTTGCAGTTGCACTCCTCGCTGACTCACCGGCAGACTCGTATTGAATGACTCTAGGGAACTCATTGTCGTTTCATCTGCATTAGTGGCCTTGGACCACCGACAACGGGATGCACGCAGTGGTTCCATGAAGCAAGCTTGAGTGAGAGCTTCTGCTGTTCCAGTACTAGTTACCAGCATATGTGACTCTACGTGACTCAACATGCACCTCGGCAGCTCGGGAGTCGGCATACAATCAGACTCAGTTTACTCCGACGTCTTGCTACGTATGAGAACCGCATCGCTTATCGATTATTTGAACAGCAAATAAAATGGAGAAATAAACTGTTATCGAGTAGGGGTTACTAGGTGATTTGAAATTTTGAATTTAAATAATATGATATGCCGCTGCACCTACGCGTGTGATGCCGGTATCATGGTGTGACACTGTGACATATTCGGGCTGATGCGGTTTTCAGATACATAATCAAACGGTCGAATAGATACAAGTCCAGTAAAATTAAGAACACCGAAATCACAAAGGACTATAGAGAGGCTACTCTTATATCAGTGATTGCGCAACTGGGGACTGGTCTGAATACCCGACACAAATTTTGAATTTTATATTTGGCCATTACGAATAAGAAATAGCATGTCACGTGATACTCACTTGACTACCATGAGTCATGATGCATGATGCACAACTTGGCTCCCGGGCCCTCATCGGAGCACTACTAAGTCCTCACTATTACTAGCACCCATTATTCAGTATTCAATCCTGGTCTTGCCTGAAGTGTAAACCCTTCGCAAGCACAAAGATTGATATCTTACTATCGATGATTGATATTGATGTGAAACTCGATGAGCCTCGTTGCCGCAGGCTGAGAAAAACCGGCACGTGTTTGCAGACTGTAGTTTGTACGTCTAAGGCAACGTTGAACCTCGAAGCTTGATCTACGATTACCGGTTCGTACCCTTCATCGCTCTTATTAGAAGCATAGCTGACTGCCTTATTTGGCAAACGTGAATTAGCAGTAGGTTTACGTCTGACTGCCTTGCATGGAGAATGATATTGGCGGCAATATTAAAGGTATGCTTCTCGAACAACATCATCCCTTGCAGTAAGATTCAATGTTTAATTCTGCTCACGATCACCCTATCGGGTTTGAAGCACGCACCTCATTGCTACTCGTTGTTTTACAAAATGAGTTCGCTCGTGTTGTAAATCGACGACTTTCCTATCGTAGTCGAATCATTTTGCTACTAGTCACGGTAAGTATGACCTTCCAGACCGCTCAAATTTAGCTCACAACAGCGGCGTAATTCGACTCGTTTTCTAACTGTTTTCTCATGCAGACTTTTACCAGCACTAGCCAACCGCTGGCTGCTGACTTGGAGACCCACCCCAATAATTCTGAAAATGCATACCTCGACTCTGTACTATTGCAGCCTTCGCTATCACAGCCCATGTACTACGGTCACCAGCTTGATGGACAGGCCCAAGCCTCTGGTTCCACATCGCATCAGACTCATCTACTCCCCCACACTAATGTCCCGATCGACTACGACGTCAATCTCTATGATCCCTCTACCAATCCATATGCGGCTGTGGCAGTAGTGCCAATGCCATGGTACATCCCTAGTTACCCTCAAGTGCAGATCCCACCGCATCTCCTGGGCTATGACCAGCAGCCCGCCAACCATCAGCTCTACGGAAATATCGACCCTCCCGTGTTTATGTGCCCTCCAGGCGACCAAGTGCCAGAGATACACGATGTTGTTGCAGACGTTGATCCTACTCCAACTGCACATTCTCACATCATGTCTGTGCAACCGCGCTATCCTTCATCAAACATTAGCACCTTCCTCCCTGAATTTAAGCTTCCAACCCTTTCCATGGACGGCGATGTCTTATTACCTCCAGGCGTTGAAGACGAGGGTTCCCGAGAGCCCGTTCCAAATGTGTTTCTACCATCAGATGTCAAAGACAAGTCTTTTGAAGAGCCCATCGCAGGTGCAGAAAACCCTGAAGACGACTTGATGTTTCGTCATTATTGGGGGCCGAGCGACCGGCGAGGAAGGAAGGTGAATAGCTATATTTTCAAACGATTCCTCACTAACAACATGCCAGCGTGCAGTCAAGTGCTCAACGCAACCTGATCTTTTATTCGACGACAAAAACAAGCTCCACCAACGGATTGTGAAGTCTGCAAAGAGAGAAATAATGAAACATGCACTCAATAGCGCTGCCTTGATGGAGGAGGGAGATAGAGTGACGTTGGTTGACAAGAAGTTGGAGCAGGCAGCCAAAAACATAATAGGTGAAAGTAAGTACCGTTTTTTTCTCGACCGACATTTTGTTTATGTGTCAATAGAGCAGGGAATCGCATGGGTGTCACGCAATTCCGGGTCGCTGTACATGATGTTGTCTGAGCCGTGCAAAAACATCATGCAAATGTGCAGAAAACACGCGTCCAATTTAGTCCTCGATGGATTCGACCTACGTCTTTCAATATGGTCAGAAGCCTCTGAAAATACGCACCAGGAAGCTATACTTGCGGAGCTCCTTGACAATCAGGTCTTCCCTCCCAGATTTCTCATGGCGCTGGGTGCGGACAACGAATGGCACTTCCTTGAAAACAAGGTCGTGCTCAACATTATCTTGGACACAGTTCGTGAGCTTGACCTCCTTTGGTACCTAGAATAAATCGATAGCCTTGCTTGCGCTGCTGCTGTTGCAGTTTGTTGTGCCTTGGAGAGGATCAGGTACAAAATATCTGTTGATGTCGAATTTTCGGGCGCAGCTTTCAAAGAGTTGTACAACAAACTGATGCATTACATTGAAGTGACGATCAAGAACTCCCCAAAGTTGCGGGAGCGATGGGAAAGATATAAGAAATGTATCAAAGCGAGGCTGGCTCAGTACCTGTAATTGCTTATATCGACTTTGACTCGTGCGGTTGATGTGTTCATACTACGAATCGAGATGTATCATCTTTTGCTTACTGTGATGTTAGATCCTGTCATGCAAATCTCCGTGGTGCTCATAACTTTTATATCAAACGGTATCAATGATTGTTCTCTAGTGAACAGTACGTACATTCATGTGGTTACATTCGTTGGCATTGCAACGTTGAGTGTCTACAAGTTCTTAATAAGGTCATTATTCGCTTACTTCGTAGAACAGGACCAACTAAGATCATCTATACTCAAAGAAAGTTAGTTACACCACAGATTATAATTTTCTTCCATGTCACGAGGGCAAATCCAAAGGGAGTTTGCAAGACAGTTAGCTCACAATGAGCCTGACTCAGAGTTGGAATGGGCTGCTCGTGGACATGGACTCAAAGGTAAGGCTACTTGGGCTTATTTACTATGTGATCGTTGGCTCCTTAGCATTTTTCATTCTCCTAGGTGGTCAACATCTTTGGCATGTCACAGAATATGATTCAGCCTGCAACCTCGCTCCTTCGCGATGCATTGAAGGAGACCACATCCAGACCCACTTGTTCAAGATGACTCTCCTTCAGTCGGCTTTGCCAAGGTCCCTGTCCAGAATGGTCAAGAAGGAAACAGAACGCAAGATGACAGTCCCAGCGTTACAGTGCAGGGTATTGGTGATTCAAGTGTCGGAGCCACTATCCATGCGCTTTGCAGCGTGAAGGGCGCGTCCACTATTCCAGCAAATCAGCAAGTGCTTGGTGGTCAGGTGGAGAACTATTGTGTATGTCTCTGATGGTTGGTCGAAGCCTGCTGGATGGTTACCGTCGGTCACGGAGCAGCAGATGATCATGAAGGAGTTGGCAGCCGGTAGCCCTAATGCTGATTTTGATATTCAGTCGTTGTCTGGTACGTGTTTTTTGGCTGCTGATGTCAGGGGACTGAGAAGAGGGTTATGGATGGCAGGAGAGGCTGAATCCAAGAGTGCGAGGATAAATCCGCAAGGCGAGTGATGCATGCACAATTCGGCGTGTATAACCTCAACTCACTTCACTTTCTGCAGCTGCTCGATGATCGTCTATTTCTAGCATCAATGTCGGTCCAAGTACCACTCATCTTGTTATCTCGAATCCGGCGACCATAACCTCCTTCAGACCCGTCCACTCATCAAGACATCATAAATGCAGTTGTCCTCCTTCAGAAGGTGAAGGAGATTTACCACCCCCCATAAGTTTTGTCTCATGGTAATGGCCCGAGCTTCTACTGACTACATAAAATGCCCATATCATTGGGGGCTTTCTCGATGTGGATTCCAACGAGAGTTGAAGGATCAACGGTTTACTTACCTCCGTCACTGGGAATTTCCCCCTTGAGTTTATTCGGGAGGTGTATGTACACCTTTTTTTGTCTCTCTTTTTTTCGCTAATACCTACGTACCGCAAATGCCCAGATTTCCCCCGTTTCTCCCGTGCTAACGTTGATACCCTAAAAAGGTATTCTCATACTAACATTATTATTTTAGTGATGTCCTAAAAAGGCGTATGTTTTTTGGACTAGTGCCACCAGCTGGGACTCCCGAGCGGTATATAAGATGAGCTGGTCGGTCGCTCTATCCATAACCTCACACCTTCCCTTCCTCAATAAACACTGTTCTAACTTTTCTTCTCTTTATCTCATCTCTATGGCGCACATCGAGCACGGAGGGGACGAAGGCTTCATAGCACAAACAGAAGGCCAGTTGGACGAACCCAGCTATGAGTTTACAGCAGAAGCAGAAGCTCTGCACGCTCGACAGAGACGCAGAATTGCACAACTGGAAGAGCAGCTGGAGGCTCTCAAGGCGGGGCGTGCTTCCAAAGAAAGGTATAGTTACCACTCCATATATGAAGTTGGCATTACTTACCATCGGGCAGGCAAACAAATTATTATATAGCTGAAGGGCGAGCTATTAGGCGTGTTATTTCTCTGTTTGACAATGTTGAGGACCTCGTCACCGAAAATGACCGAAGATACGACTTAAGTGATGACGATGAAAATAATGTTGAGTAAGTCTTTCGCCCCTCAAGCTAATTTGCGAATGCTAAATATGCGCTGGTTTCTACAGTCAAGATCGACTGCAGGTGGGGTACATCACCCTCACCCATACATTGCCATGGTTTCATAAGAAAGCCGTGGAGATGGAGTATGGTGAGTATGCGCAAATGATGAAAATGGTCAGCTTTCTACATGTCAATGATAGGCCTTGCTGTGTTCATAACCTTTCTTAAGCTTCGGCAGGGGGCTGATAGCGCTTGAGGCAACGATTGCTCGAAACTCAAGACACTTATTGCTGAATGGGTAAATCGCGAATTTAAGCCGGATCACCCTGTCGACCCCGACGACAAACATTCCCATGGTTTTAGCAATGACGCATGTGGCAGACTGCTCTGCCCGGCTGAATTCGATTGGAACAACCCAGTGTAAGTGCACGTTGAGAATACTGTGAAAAGGCACTCATTATTCAGCAGCATAAAGGCAGGTATTCGAGATCGCTCAGAAGGCTATGTCGTGACGGATCTGTCCTTTCCGGCATTCCTGTATGACAAATACCAGAGCAATCCAGATGATCTAGAGGAGGGGCTTTTCAAAGGCAAAATTCTTCTTCAGGTATGTCGCATCCGAGTAGTATAATGGTGATCTCACAAGTTCTTGCAGGGTTACAAAGCCGTATTCACGTCGCCATCATCAGCCAAGGACATCGAGGGTGATGGTGATGGGGCGGATGTCATCCGAAACAACAGGCTCACGAAGAAATCCTTTGCTGGCATCAAAGTCAAAAGCATGTAGCGCAGATCATCAAATTGAGAAAGGTTACTCCTTGTTCTATCGCCTACATTGCGTGCCAAGTAAGTCTTTTGGCAGGGTTAATGATAGAAATGATGACCAGATTGGCAGGTTCGAATCGGCCTTTCGTCTGTCACCTCATGGTGGTCCATTGACGGGGATTTTGACTACATACAATTTTGGTGCACCATCATTGATTTTTTCGAAAAGCCGCCTGGTCAAGACGTGCACCGCAGGGTTGAAAAACTCCTCGAGTGGTGGACTAGGTACATTATTGTAATGCTCCTGTTGTTGTCTTGATAAACCTCACCCAACCTCTGTCATTTAGGAAGGTATTTGGAAGGAATCACCGCGATGATATTAGCAGTGCGGCAAAGGCCAATATGTCCATCAATACTCTCGCAAGGCAGAGGGCACAACGTGACGATGCCGCATTTGATTCACCCTAAGCTCTGTGACCCTCACCTCCCTTACAACTGTAGTGTTGTCTATATACTACTATTCTACACCAATTTCATGTTAAATTACATTTCGTATAAGAAAACTATGGCTATGTCTGCATTTGCAAGTATATGCGCTGATATCACGATTCAAGTACCTAATCACGGACACGCCTGTGTGTTGCTGATAAGCTGAATCCAGGACATACGGCACTACTGCAAGGATCCGTATATCTTATAGTCTTCATGCGAATATCCCACTTCAAGCTCCAGATGACAAGCCCGCCTATGTATTTTCAACCAACTGGATCTAGGACAGACAGCACGACTGTGAGGATCTGTATTTTTTATAGTCTTCATGCAAATATCACAATTCAAGCACCTAATCACGGACACGCCTGTGTGTTGCTGATAAGCTAAATCCAAGACATACGGCACTACTGCAAGGATCCGTATATCTTATAGTCTTCACGTGAATATCCCACTTCAAGCTCCAGATTACAAGCCCGCCTATGTATTTTCAACCAACTGGATCTAGGACAGACTGTTACGACTGGGGTATGTCGAGCTGTCTTAGTCCGAGTGGACTGAGATTCGGCGAGACAGACGTGGTTCTTCTCTCGAGTGAGAGGTCAAAGGTTTCTGGCTAAGGCAAGTATCGGCGACTTCCTTAGAATGGTGGTTCTTAGATAGCAAGGTTGGAGACCTTGCTAAAGGACTTGTTCCAGGTAAAACCCAGTAGATTAAAGTGAGGAAATACATGTGGTACGCTATGTAACTATATAGCGTAAGTTCAAGCGGAGATTGTGAGTGCGTATCAAGATAGAAGGCGGACAGCCCGCTTGGTAAATGATAAGAGATAACAGATAAGAGATAGTGCGGACAGCCCGCTTGATAAGAGATAGCGATCTAGACCTGGCGATGGTTGCTAGCACGGAAAGCTAGCTTGACAATGATATGAGTAAGAGTCTGGAAAGTAATTGGCCTCTCGCTAAAGGCCGTGTCCATGTACCATTGACCGGTAGTAAAGGAGAAACGGAGAGAATGATTGTACCGTAACATTACCCCCGTGTTATGGTCGATGGCACCGGCATCGACGTCGCTAGTCGTCCTGGTTTGCGTAGTAGATGGGGTCGGCGTCGGCATTCTGGAATTCTAATTCCTCCGGCTGTCTCATATACTCTCTCTCGGCACGCGCGAGATCCTCTTCCTCTTTCTTATCCTTCTCTGCTTCCCACGCGGCTAACGCGTCGTAGAAGCCTTCGTCGGTATAAACCAACGGGAATGGTATTTTGGTGGTGGCGAAAGGGCAATAGATGGAGAAGTGCCCAGGTTTCGTGTCGCCGCAAACGCGGCAGTAATACAAGGGGCAGTTCTTGTGCTTGTGACCAAGCTTTTTGCAGAGTCGGCAGATGAAGTTGGCGTCGGCGATAGAGCCGACTATTTGTTTCAATGAGGGGCTTCTGATGACGATGCTAGAAGAAGGGATAGCGGGGGGATCTCCGGTAAGGTCGATGACCTCACGCTTCTTTCCTTTGGATGATTTCTTCTTGGTTACGCCGTGAATGGCGGCTCCGCCGCGGAGGTTCCTTCTTTGGACCTCACTGGGCGCTGGGACGGGTACAGGTACTGGCGCAAAGTTCCCTCCAATAGAAGTTGGATCAGGTAGAACAGCGGGGGGGTTATGAGTAATAGGAGGCAACGGGCGACCGACTTGGAAGGAGTTTCGATCTGCAACAATCTGTATAATTTCCCGGCAGATAGTGCTAAAACCAAGAGGGAATAACTGAAGCGTAAGCGAGCGTATGCGCCGCTGAACGTGGTTGCAGGAGAGTCGGAGGGCGTCGTTTTCAATCTGGTCAAACTCTTCTTCAAGGCGTTGGGTGGCTCTAATGATATGGATATATGTGGCAGCGACTCCTGCCGGTACTGCTGGCTGGTTATTGAGATAGGTTTCGATTTCGAGGGCGTGGGCGACGGAGAGGATAGTGGTTTCGACGATGACGTCGTCTTCGATACTGACAACGTTGTCAGCGAAGGGGGATTCGCAGAGGCTAATGGTGGAGGCATTGGATTCAGTGGGGGACGTGGTTTGGTAAGACATGTTTCTGTTGGTAGTGGGGACTGGTCGATTCAGTTCAACTTGTGCCTCTTCTTATAGGCGGAAAGTAGGTTCTCGGCGTTCTCCATGTTCTCCGCTGGAATCCATTCGTTGCTTCCAGAAGAGTATCCTTTCCAAGATACGAGATAGCGTCTTCGTTTACCCGTGCCCTTGTGACTTAGGACGGCTTCGACTTCGTATTCCTCTGATTGATTGACCATATCAGGAGGTGGTTCTTCGTAGTTCGGTCCGTGGATCTCCGTCTCCTGATAGGAGGATAGTTCGGAAGCATGGAACGTGGGATGAACCTTCCATTGTTCAGGAAGCTTCAGGGTAAACGTGATGGGCGATAGGACTGCGGTTATAGAGAATGGCCCGTGCCGTTTGGGCGCAAGTTTCCTGGATGGGAGAGTGGTCATGAGATTAGCTGCGGAGAGCCAGACCTTATCTCCTATCTTCCATGGTTGGTACTTCTTTCCGTGCGTTCTTTCTGCCATTCGTTGCATGGCGATATTGTGGCAAGAGATAGCTTCCTCCCTGATCTTTTGGAGTGTGCGAACCCTTTCTTCTACGGCAGGTGTATCAGACGATGGTAGTATGTGGGGAATACCGCGAGGTTCATATCCCATCATGAGGAAGAACGGCGATGCGTTCCTTGCTTCATGCCTTCGGTGGTTGTGCACAAATTCGGCGAGGGGTAAATGATCCGACCATTCATAGGGGTTACTTCTACAGTATATCCGGAGGTATGTTTCTATTTCTTGGTTGAGTCGTTCGGTTTGTCCATCGGTCTGGGGATGGTATGCTGTGGAGGCAGCGATCTGGTATCCTAAGAGGCGTGCTAATTCCCTAGAGAACCTAGAAACGAATTGGGGGCCCCGATCGGAGATCACTTTTTCATGGAGTCCGAAGCGTTTGAATACGTTTTTGAAGAATAATTTGGCCACTCCTTCAGAAGAGATGTTCTTGTTACAGGGAGAAATAATCACCCCCTTCGTAAGGCCATGGTCTACCACGACCATGAGAGAGTCAAAACCGTTGGAAACGGGGAGGTCGGTGACAAGGTCAACAGAGACCTGGGAGAAGGGGCGGGTCGCGGAGGAGGGAATGGGGACCAGTGGTGGCGAGACGGGGTGAGTGTCAGTTTTCATCTGCTGACAAAGAGCGCAACCGGCGACGTAGGAGCGAATAAAAGTGCCCATTGCGGGCCACCAATAATCACGCTTAACGAGTTCTTCAGTTTTGAAGCGTCCGGGATGCCCGGCAGTGGGATGGTCATGGTGGCGGAGTAAAATGGCAGTCCGGTGTGACGGTGGTACATAGGCGCGAGATTTATAATAAAGTACACCGTCCGACATCGTCCAGTCGGAGAGGGCTGATTTCATAGGGGGTAGGCAGAGCCCATCTAGAGCGTCGCTGGCCGTGGAGAAAATGGGGTCGTCTAAGGACTCCTGTGCAAGCGCAGCGGAAAGTTCGCTGTCAATCAGTCGTATAAACATGGAGTCAGGGAGAAGCACACGGTCCTCATTGTCGTGTTCTCCAAGGCCATGATCTGGGCGGCGAGAAAGTGCGTCGGGCGCTGCAAGTTTTGTTCCAGGGACGTGATGCAATTCAAGGTCATAGTTAGATAGAACAAGCTGCCAACGTGCTTGTCTCCGAGAGAGTTTCTGTGCTTTAGAAAAGTAGAGAAGGTTCAGATGATCGGTGAAAACGAGGATGGGATGGGGGTTTCCTTCTAGATAGTGACGCCATTCATTGAGGGCGCGAATAATAGCAAGGAGTTCACGATCGAAGATTTCGTAGTTTCGTTCGGCAGGGGTTGAAAGATTGGGAAATGTATTCACAGGGGTGATAAACGCCATTTTCATCTGTTTGGAGGAGTACAGCCCCTGTTGCTACTAAGGAGGCATCTGTGGCAAGGGCGAATTGTCGGGTAGGATCAGGGTTCCGTAGGACCGGCTTCGTCGTAAAACACTGCTTGAGTTTGTCGAACGAGGCCTGCGCGTCAATCGTCCAGGCGAAGATTTGATCTTTTCGCGTGAGATTGATAAGCGGCCGAGCGATATCAGAGTAGTGAGATACAAATGCCCTGTAAAAGTTGCAGAATCCTAGAAAGGAGCGGACGTCTTTTACAGAAGTCGGGATAGGCCAGTCCTTTATCCCATTAACTTTAGCATGCTCCATTGCGACTTCCCCGGGGCGAATAACCATTCCAAGATACTCCACTTCTGCCGCGTCAAAAGTACATTTTTCTGGTTTAACAAACAGTTGTTCTCGGCGGAGTATCTCTAGTACTCTTTTCGTTCGTTCGTGGTGTTGCGTCAAATCAGAGGAGAATATGAGAAGGTCATCCATATATATGACGATCCATCCTTCATTGATTTCGTTTTGAAAGCGGTTGTTCATATAGGATTGGAACGTGGCGGGAGAGTTGGTTAGGCCAAAGAACATCACGGTAGGCTCAAACAGGCCTTCCTCGGTAGTAAAAGCGGCTTTCCATCTATCGTCGGGATGAATTCTGATGTTATTATAGCCGGATCGTATATCGATTTTCGTGAAGTACTTGGCTTTGTAGAGTCGTTCGATGAGAGTTTTGGGGAGCGGGAGTGGATATTGGTTGCGTACGGTCCAATCGTTAAGGTACCGATAATCCTGACAGGGACGTAATTCTCCGCTCTTCTTTCCTACAAAGAAGAATCCACTGGCTTGCGGGGATTTCGAAGGTACGATAAATCCTTTCTCGGTGTTTTCTGCGATAAAAGTTTTTACCGCTTCTCTTTCCTTTCCTGATAGCGGGTAGATTTTGGACGTTCGTGGCATGAATCCAGGTTTCAGATCGATCCGATGGTCGATCCCAGGACGTTCTGGTGGCAATTTATTAAGGCCGTCTTTTGCAAAAATGTCAGCGTAGGTATGCAGGTAGGAAGGAACGAGTTCTTCAAAACTCTTCTTCATTTTTTCTTTCTCCCCGGCGACAGCAAACTCCTGAGCTTTATTACTGGTTTTCGAATAGTTTTGCTCCTGCTTTGACGTGCCGTCTCTAGTGAGAGGAGTGTCAAAAGAGACGTCGGAGATTATTCTGACTTGGGAACCGTCAGAAGAGTATTCGATTAAGACGTCTTCATCGTTCAGCGGATAGAGGGAGGAGTCGACTACCGGAGGTGCATAGTTTTCCGACCATACATCTTCTTTGGTGTCATAATCCGGTTCGTCTTGATCCGGTGCGAGGCGGGGAAGTTCTTCGTCGGTGATTTCTTCCACAGAAACTCGTGGGTAGACGGGGTTTTTCTTGAGTCTGGAATTCTTCCATTCTCGGCGCGTTTCTTTCTCTCCGGGAGTAGCACTGCGAAATAGCAGTGGTAAATTGCGCTGCTTCCTAAGACGATCGATGTTTCTTTCGATCTCGAGCGATCGTTCGTTTGGTGCAAGAGTTAATTCCTTGTTCGTCCAATCGATTGACGGGTTTAGTGCTTTTAACCACGGGAATCCGAGCAGGATTTTATCCTTCTTCGATAGTTTGGTTATGTTGAACTTCCCTATCATGGTTCTTCCATCGATTTTGACAATAAGGACGCAGTAGCGAGAAATGAGTCCTCCTTTTGCATCAGATCCGTCTGCAGTTATAACGGGGAATGGTTTCGAGAGTTTGTGAGTCCTGATTCCGTGGAGTTTGCAGAATTCTTCGCTAATGAAAGTTCCGCTAGCTCCGGAGTCAATGACCATAGAGGTTTCGATGGTTTTGTTACGCTTGGTGGAAATAATAGTGGCCGGGACGCGAAGCTCCTTTTTATTTCCAAGTGATTGTACAAGTCGTATTGGGACAGGAGATACTGACATCGATGCAGTCTCCTTCCTTAAAAATCCATCTCCACGAACCGTCGGTTCACCTCTTCTTCGTCATCGCTACTCTCTTCTTTCTCAACCTTTCTGCGGATGGGCATCTTCTGTTTCTTATCTTCTCTGGGGTGGAAGGTAGTATCATTGGCACGATGGCCCGTCTGATGACACTTGAAGCAGCGTCCTTCTTTGAGGTGTCTTTTTACTTCAGATTCGGAGAGTTGGTCTATTTCCATGGCGTCGCTTCTGCGAGGAGTGAAGTGGCGGTCTCCGTATTTCTTCTTCCTAGGCTGGTAGTGCGTAGGGTTCTCTCGTTTCTGTATGGCTCTCAACCTCTGGAAGGCGTTATCTAGGTTGATGCATGTTGCAACGACGGTTTCGAAGTCGTCTAGACTTTCTCCAGTATGGTAGAGGTTGTTGCGAAGTCCTACGTCGAGACCTTCGCGGAAGAACTCCACTCTGGTGACGTTCTCGGTTATTCCTGCTTTATGGGCTAGGAGGCGGTAGTTGGAGATGTATGTGTGGAGGTCTCCTTTCATCTCAAGGGCTCGAACTTTAGCCATAGCTGTCCCCTTGGGATCAATAGCTCCGAAGGCTTCTTTGAACGAGACCTTGAACTCATCCCAGCTACCGTAACCGATGAGATTCCCTGCGGTATTCTTCAGCTTGGCGTTCTGAGCGGTCTCCATGAAGTCTTCTTTCCAAGCGGCAGCATTGCCCTTGGTCATAAACGAGAGCGCGAAGATTACTTTCTTCTTGTCGTTGTCATAGATTTTTTCGTTGATATCTAAATACGCATTACAGTTCAGCATGAACCTGTGCGATTCATCGCGGTCTCCGTCGAATTCGGGGGGAGTACCGATCTTGATTTCAAATTCTTTGGTAGTGGTCGCCATTGGATTTAATGGTGGTATTGGCGGTAGCGCGCCTAGATTCAAAGCTCCGATCAAAGGAGTTAACGAAGTCGTGGTGTCTTGCTGACGTCGCAGATGGCGGCGTCTAAAAAAAGGACTTTAATCTTTTGTTACGACTGGGGTATGTCGAGCTGTCTTAGTCCGAGTGGACTGAGATTCGGCGAGACAGACGTGGTTCTTCTCTCGAGTGAGAGGTCAAAGGTTTCTGGCTAAGGCAAGTATCGGCGACTTCCTTAGAATGGTGGTTCTTAGATAGCAAGGTTGGAGACCTTGCTAAAGGACTTGTTCCAGGTAAAACCCAGTAGATTAAAGTGAGGAAATACATGTGGTACGCTATGTAACTATATAGCGTAAGTTCAAGCGGAGATTGTGAGTGCGTATCAAGATAGAAGGCGGACAGCCCGCTTGGTAAATGATAAGAGATAACAGATAAGAGATAGTGCGGACAGCCCGCTTGATAAGAGATAGCGATCTAGACCTGGCGATGGTTGCTAGCACGGAAAGCTAGCTTGACAATGATATGAGTAAGAGTCTGGAAAGTAATTGGCCTCTCGCTAAAGGCCGTGTCCATGTACCATTGACCGGTAGTAAAGGAGAAACGGAGAGAATGATTGTACCGTAACACAGACAGCACGACTGTGAGGATCTGTATATTTTATAGTCTTCATGCGAATATCACACTTTGAGCACCAGAATGAGGAATCACCTGTATATTTTCCATACACCAGATTCAGTACATATGGCACGACTACAAGGATCTGTATATTTTATAGTTTTCACGCAAATATCCCGCTTCAAGTACCAGATTAAGAACCCGCCTGTATATTTTCGATCAATTGGATCCAGAACATACAGAGCGATAGTATAATGCATCTGCTAGTCATTGGATAAACGTATAAGGTCGCATAGGAACTCAAAGCAAGAGGTATATTGATTCTCACACGCTTGATGAATATGTTTCGCTGCTAAGCAAAGGTAAAACTTATTCCCACACATCCCTAATCGATATATAGCGGACCATCATTTCAAAGCAGTACTTACATTAACGTTCTCGCCCACCCCAGCGACAACATACCGACCCTTGCTCGCTGAGCAAATATCATCATTCTTCACAAGTAGAGTAACCGCCAGTCAGTGGGTGAACAACAACATATATTTATTCTCGCTCACCAAGCGACATACATTTATTCTCGGTTACTCGGTGAACAAGCCATTGTTCTCTGGAAGGTATCCACTTTCATTCTTGGCTTCAAAATTGACACACACCTCAGGGAAATCAACCGTTCCAATAAGGAGTTGATAATAGCTGAAGCAGGACGCAAATTTAGGCCCGCTCGCTCGATGAGCACATTCGCGTCGCCTAGGAGATACAGGCGTTCGTTCTTACATGGAAGATTGGCATACACTAGACGACAGTCAACCATTTCAAGAAGGTGGTGTTAATAGTGGAAGCACGACGCAAATTCCTCCAAGTTTGAGTGTGAGGGATACCAGGACCTTTTCCCAATCGTAATCCTTTGTACTACAATCAGGAAATGTCCTTTCCTCTACAAGGTCAAATATAACAATGTGATACTCGATAGCAGAATTATGCTGGTTCTTGTGATTATGTGCTATATATCGTCATATATACCTTTCTAAAACCTTCACCGGTTCACTGATGATAGGGTTCGACATTCAATATTCAATATTCAATCATCACACGCCGCAAAGCGGGGTACGCAAGTGCCTCCTGCCTCGTGGTCTTTGAAGTTCGCAGCTGAAACTGTTTCAATGATTGACATATCTGATGTCTCTTAGGCATGTTCATTGTTGAAAGTCTCAAAGTTGCATGTTAAGAACATTACGACTACTAGCTACATCGACAGGAAGTGGCTGCAGGCCTGTAGCACTGACTACAAGGAACGGAGTACTGAGTACACGATAACGATTTGGAAATCCATGCATTACAAATGATAAATGGTTTTGAATTGGCTGACTATTACATGTACATACTGATATAAACCATGATTCTTGGTTTCTTGGCGTGGGCTGTTGCTATTGCTTTGCTCGCAACGCTGAAAAGAACAACGGTGACTGCTAAGTATCTTTTTGAATTCGATATGTCGGGCCAAAATTAATTCGTTCCGTTACACCGTGTAACAGCGTGTAATAACTGAGTTCAATTTGAAGCTTTCATTTGAACTACATTTGTTTGAAGTTCAAAGACTCGGCGAAGTCACGTACTTGCTCCATATGCCAACGAACTTCACATAACTCGATGGACTTGAGAGGCAAGAGTTCCTACTTCAAAAACATCTGCTCTAATCGACTTGTCATTCCTCGCTGCCAGCGCTGAATCTCTTCACGAGATCGAGTCATGCGGACTTTGTGCTATGCAAACTAGGACACGGACCGTGATGTGCCACGCATCCCTCAAGACCGTCCACCACGTCTGACTTTCACAGGAGTCAGGATGTTGCATCGCAACGCAAACTTGCGGGTGTCCTGCAGTCGCGTCCGACGTGGTTACATGACCATCGTGTGTCTAGTCATTCCCACTTCCGCAGGTTTCCGTTCGTGATGACATTTGAATGCGGGTAATCGGGTCAACAACCCACCCCAAGCACAGAGATATGTGGTATGAACTTTATTTCAGCCGATCTCTTACCTATAAGTATTTTGAGGTTCGCCGGTTTGTCTGGTATCTCTGTGATCCTGTCTGTCCTTCCT
Organism: Suillus discolor; assembly: GCF_016758755.1. Lineage (NCBI taxonomy): Eukaryota > Fungi > Basidiomycota > Agaricomycetes > Boletales > Suillaceae > Suillus > Suillus discolor. Next base: position 10,878 of record NW_024541277.1, on the reverse strand, counting down.
CTTAGTGTCTCTGCCTAGTAAACATGAACACACTAATATCCATTCTTTACCTTGCTCTCATAGGCCTCGTTACTGCCATTCCCTCGTCACTCATTCCAAGGCAGGATACCAGTGGACTAGTCTCCGCCCTCAAGTCATGCATCTCGCTCCAAAACAGCTGTAATGCGACCACAGTTGATCTCAGCAACTTTTATAACTACACGTCGTGTTTCCTCCTAACTGCATGTATGGATGGCCCTGCACAAGTCCTCAGCATGTCCCAAGCGCCTGCGACTCAACCCCGGCTGTCCGAATCTGTCCGAATAAAGCTTGATACTTGTGTTCTTTGCTGATCTGGTGGTACTATAGGTTTTCTATGCCATAACAAATGGGAATTCATACATGACGCAACAAAACTACATCGATGCGTATTATCATCAGATTTCCATCACTCCTGGCGGCTCCTACCCTGACGAGTAAGTCTTCATACAATATATCGGGGTTCGAATTCTTGACGATTTTATTTGCAGCGTCACTGACATTACTGATCAATGGTCGCACATCGCTGCTTGGACCGGGTTCTGCGCCACTGAAAACATTCCTTATGCCAACCTTACTGTGTGTACTCGTTTTTGGACAATAATATTTCTCCTTACATGTTTTCCAGGACTGGCTCGAGTACTCATCTGTCCCTGGAGTGTGTCCGGCAGTGGCATCGTGCAACACTAGCACAACGGTGCCAATGATCCCATGCGTCCCCCAACCGATAACAGAAAATGGTTCATGCGCCGAAATGGCTAATCAGTGTCAATTTTGGGTGACCCAGGGTCTCTTCCAAAATGAATACTGCGTTCTCGCGAGCTTCTGCTATGCGTGGAGCAACACTGATGTCCTACTGCAACAAGTATACCCGTCAGATACCTCTCCAACGCCCACTACTGCTCAAGAGGCGAAGCTTTCTGAAGCAGTGTTCTATAATATGACGGGTGGAGCAGCATCAATGACTCAACAAAACGTGATCGATGCATACTACGAGGGCTTGGTAAGTTATCACTTGAGCTGTGGCGATAACTTGACGAGCTTTCATATCAACAGACAGGCACATGGTCATCCCTCGATGGAACTTTGGCAGGGATGCCCGAGAAAACCGACAAAGATGGGCCGTATCCAGCCTCGTGAGTTATCACGAGATCTCTGAAGAATGACTATGAATATGTTTTCGTTTTCAAGCACTGACTATGTCATTGAGTTCTGGGGTATGATCAGCGCATGGACCGGTTTCTGCGATACACGCACTATCCCGTATGACAACCTAGCGGATTATCTCTCATTTGCCGCCACCAGTGGATATCATCCAACTTGTTAGGGGAAATCGAGTTCTCGGTATCTGATCCGGACTCTGACCTATTTATTTCGAATGTTTCGATATCCTGTCTTTCCAGATGACATTTTGTCATGTTAATACCTGACCTTCGTTGATTTTGAATGATAAACATCCACTCGCTCTCCAAGCCATCCCCGACTCCCACATTAGTTGAGGAGCCTGAGGAACACACTGTATTTTTTTCTCTGCGCCCAACTTGATCTGATTCGCCTGATTTCCCACCTGGATCTCTGACCCACCCTGGACCCAGAAATCTTCATGTATTAGTGAACTCACACGATTCTGTGAAATTTCTTGTACTGTACTGTCGCTTACGGGCCGAGTTGGATGCTGCACCTGATGAGGCCTTGAGGTGTTGTTTGTTCGTTGCCTCCTTTTTGTCAAATGTTTCTCGCCCTCTGTATCTTGTTTGTGCATTTTCTCGGGTTATATCGAGATGCTGTTGTTGCAGCTGCTCTGCCCCGTCCGTATAATAAGTTGAATCGTGCGACTGGTGATCGCACTCCGACAGGCCGTTCAAAAAGAGGCTGATATGCCCTTGGACCAGTCATGCATGTCGGGCCATGGCCTATTGTTCCCCCAGGCAGACTGTAGACAAATCAATGAATTGCCGACTATAGTGACTTGACTTGGAACTTGTTTAGTCTGGCCGATAGTCTGAGTCCACGATCACATGCGAGTAATTCCTATGTTTCATTCTATACCTTCTACAAATCCTGTTATTTGTACAATATTTTATACAAGTTAACTTCTCAAGCGTCACTGCAGTATAAGTTAGAGTTTGGGAGCCTCGACGAAGGCAACACCCTGGAATGTCGATATCGTTAGATGAGGTCGAATCGGACAAGAAAAACACAGACCTTCTCGATGTTAGCAGAGAGCTCAGGAAGAGCAGCATCGACAAGCGCTTTCTCAGCAGGGGTGATCTTACCGAGACCATGGATCTTGGCGACACCATCAACCTGGGACACCATCAGCGTCAAAGACATTTAGCGTCATTGTGTTAACCTACACCAAGTTCGACCGGAGCAGAGAAATAATCTAGGTCCTTTCCAATTTCCTTCCTGAGGGCGTCACCACCTGTCCTGTCTGAAGCAAGGTTGACAAATGTCGGGGTGACGATTCCCTTTTCGCCATTTACGGCACGGATCACTTTCCCGGCAAACTCAGCACCGGCGTAAGCCATGGAAAGGGTTGCTGAGCCAGCACCGTCCTTCGCCTTGACAACCTCGTCTCCACCAAATTGGATGCGGTTGATGAGGACATCAACGGCGGCGGCGTCAAGGGATGCTGGCAGAGGGTGGGAAGATTGAGAGAGCAGGGGGACAATCTGATGTCATGTTAGTCACTTCTGAATAAGTATTCAAGAGCATAACTGACAGTAACGCCACTGTGACCACCGACTACGGGAACCGATACTGACAGCGATAACGAACGATCACCGAGAACTTCAGAGACAAAAGTCGAAGCGCGAACGACATCCAGCGTTGTTACACCGAAAATCCTGATCACGTCCTATTAATGCCGGTCATACTGTTGATATCACGGTCTTACCTCTTAGGATCAAAGACACCATGCTTCTTGAAGACCTCCGCAACGATAGGGACTGTGGAGTTAACCGGGTTGGAAATAACAAGGACGAAAGCCTTCGGGGCCGTAGTGGCAATGCCAGTGGCGAGGTCGCGGACGATGCCAGCATTGATCTATGAGTGCATAAGTGGGGTTAGACCACGGAATGTAGCCGAGTAAGCTAACCTTGAACAAATCATCACTACATGGCGCCATAAAAATCAGTAACTTATAATACATAATGGCCCGAATAGCAACACCGACCGAGTCATCTAAGAAATCTCGTGAGCTATTGTTTGATTTGAGGTTTGTACACGAGAACTCACACCAGGCTTTCTGGGAATACCAGCAGGAATCACAACGACATTAGCACCAGTCAGTGCTTTCTTGAGACCATCATCGGGAGGTAGGAATCCTTGGACTTTGGCAGGGGTAGCGATATGGGAAAGGTCCACGGCCACTCCGGGAGAGTTCACAATATCATAAAGAGCAAGCTGCATAAGATATATAAGTCATCATCTGAGCTGGATGCGTGTCTCGAACACTTTACCTCTGTCACAGCAGGGTTGGCCTTTAGGAGAAGCGATAACGGCTGGCCGATACCACCTATAGATGATTAAGGGATCTAAGCGATCGCGTAGATAAGGAGGTACTACGATACCTGCAGCACCGAGAACGACAGCTTTCATGATGTTTGAGAGTGTGGAAGAGTGAACTGTGAAAGAGTTCAAGCGCCAGAGGTCCGCAGAGATATCGGTTTAAGAGAGGTAACTAACAATTATTTATCGGGCCATGTAATATAGCAATTTCATGCAGGACCTAGCTCGAAAAGGATATACTTATGATCAATTTGAAATGGACAAGGGTAAATCTCAGCATGCGTCCATGATTTATTCGATACAGTGTCAGGCGAGCAAAGCACTAGGAACATATGAAAGACTGAAGTTATAAAAATGCTTTGTAATTTCTCACTTCCAAGTCCTTCGAGACTCCTCCCAGTATCGTTACATTTTCCTCTCAGCTACCCCACATATGTGAAACAGAGACACGTGTGTTCACGGTCGACATTTTCCTTCTTAAGTATTAGCTGTAGCAAAAGACGTTCCCATAGGACGCGTGCAGATGTTGCAACGTTGAACCACCACCAAGTAGGATGCGGTGGACACCACCTTCGCGAACATTGACAGTCTCGAGGTCAAGCTGAAAAACGAAAAGAATGATATGTCACATCAGTAAAACCTCACTTTTATTTTCTGCTATTATCTCACTTTACCCGCCTTGGCGCCAGCGCTAAGGCGCGAAAATGAATATAAGGAGTGTTAATTGGGTGTCCTGAATTTTCTCAAAGGCGCCACAGAGTGGCTAAGTGAAATTGTCGGTGCAAAGGGAAATAAGGCACGTTCAGAACGAAAATAGTAGTATATAGTCAAATTGTGTTTAAGTAGCTACACGCTAGTATCCAAAACAAAGTGAAGTCAAAATGCAATCTCGAATGCGTGGTGATCAGCGTATTTGTTCACATAGTAGGCTTGAAATGCGTCATATGAATGATAAAATTTGAGCTCCCGGGGCACAAATTGCACGCCATACATGGGAATAAGATGCGCAGCACAATAAATAGAGTCAATATGAATGACCACGTACCCTGGAGCACTGTCTGCTCCAAATCCAGGACGAACTATCCACATTCCTGTATCTTCATCTGGGGCGTCGCCAACTTTGTCGAACCAGCTTATTAGAGCACAGGGATATAACCTGCCCCGGTACCTGAATGAGAAAAATGCACGAACACGGGCGACTTCGAGGCCTTGCATGCCAGGCAAACTGGAGTCTGTGTTGACGAAAACACAGTCATGGCACTGGTACTCGTTCCGCCAGATGGGGCAAGAACGAATGTGTTCAACACGCATACCACCGATCCCGCTCAAATCACTCGGCGCATAGAATCGTGATGATGCGGAATTGAAGACCGAGATTTTGCTAAGATAGAGGGGACATTTGGCGAGGGGTATATTAGATGGGTCGCGAGGATCTTTAGGATGCAACTGTTGGAATAAGAAGCGTCTGAGGAGGTCAGGTAGACTAGGAATATTGAGTTCTTCGGCAAGTGCAGGAATAGTTTGAGCACGTTTTTTGCCCTCTGTACATAGTTTATTAGGACATTCAAAAGGAAGAAAAAGAAGTCTTACGGCGTGTTTTCGCCAGCTGGACATAAGCTTGTAGAACCGTCGGACCATCATCAATTTCCAGGTCCTCATCGATGCCGATCAGCAGAGGTGCTGGTGCTGGTGCTGGTGCTGGTGCCGGCACATTTTCATCAAGTTCATTGATCTGCTGTGCGGGTACTATTGTGCACATTAGTATATAGGATATCTCACGAACTGTTTACCCACCCAAGGCGTCCATAGTTACTGAGAGGCAAGTACCAGTTAACATTCCCGACGTGTGAAGTCAGCTCGTGCTGCGGAAAGTTTGTCGAGCCGTTGGTTGGTCACAAGTATTTGACCAAGTGCATTATAACGGCTGGATCGTCTCCATGGCTCCTTGACCGCTTTGATGTGCTTGTTTTCAGTAATCGATGAGCAGAGGCCTGTTCGGTGCAGCAAACAATCGTATGTTTTGGATATAGTGCTTGAGTGAATGTTGACGAGGTAGGGAAAAGGTAGGAACCACTCCTGTCGTCCTGAAGATGTTACGGTAATGGTGAAAGCGTGAGAGAGCGTCTTCGATTTCGACTAGAGTGTCTTCTGTGATTATGTTACGACGGACTAGGTAACAAAATTCGAGAAGTGCACGAAAGGTGCGCACGACATCTACGGGTACATGACCCTCGATGGCAGGCAAGTAGACCTGAAGAATTAATAAGTTCTGCGACCATAGCATGACTAAATTGATGAATTACCTTCATCAGGGCCTTCGAATCATCTCCTGTCCATTGCTTGAAGCCACGTCCCTGAGGAAATCGTCGCAAGCCTGAAAATGAGGCGACAGTGGCAATTCTAAGACAATGAGTAATGTTATGTAGTCTAAATGCGGTCAAGCTTACCTGCAATCAATATCATCCATAATTTGATCCGCCTTTCATTTCGTATGCGTGTGTCTGAGGTATTTCTCGACCCATTCGACGAGGTGGTCCTTGAATGCTCCTTTGATGAGTTGATGGAGAATATCCGGTGAGATCATCTGATGGATGTCAGCTCTGGGGAAGTCGTTCGTAAATGCCTGTTAAAATAAGATCATTAAGAACGGTGCTGCAAGGAGTGCGCTGATTCACATACTACAAGTTCCCCGACTATTCCAAAGTCATCCCACAGGTCACCTAAGGAACCTTCTTGAACGAGTGCTTCTGTGTATTCGCTGACAACGACGTAACACATCTTCGTCGAGATCCTCGCGAGATGCCATACATCTGCAAAAAAAATTGTAACTTATACAAAGATACATACTAGATGACAAAAACTGTACTTAGGGCACCAACCACGCACTGATACATGCTAACAGCGCTTGCTCCTCATAATCTGCTATGTATGGCCCTAGTCCGTATATAACCCAACGGTAGTGACCGTCTCCAAAACGGGTGACTTCGGGGGTTGTCATGCCTGGTTTCAGCGTGTTGAGAATCTTGGAGAGTGACGAATGGAACAGCTGTCGACTGGAATTTTCGGAACACTGCCTCGGTAGCATGTTCCTTTGTAGCTGTAAAAATCAGTTAGTCATTATCGTAGAAGCCCGCACCACGATGCACTTTTCGGCATAGCAAGGAAGCCAATGACTGCTACTCCATCACGATGGGCTCGTCGAACATTGTTGCGAATGTTCCCAATTGAGGCATATAGCGGATAATACTCATTATTACCTGTCCCGACTGAAACTGTTGTTTTGTCACTGCCAAGGATGACAGGGACAAACGTAGAGCCGAGCGTGCTCGGGTCCTTAGCTATTTCATCCTACATACAGAATTAGCAGTCATTACCGGATGAAGACTGCATTTTGAACCACCTTGGACAACTTCTACATGGTAGTTGGAGCGAACTATGGTCGCGACGGCGTAGTTGACTCCGTGGAATGTTATCGGGCATTGCAGCAATACTAGACTAGAATGATGTTCAGTTCTGGCGATTTGTACATTGAAAGGTGGAAAACTCACCAATCAGAGATCTGTGTGTTGAAAGGCGGAAGGATTACCAGTATTAGCTCTGGTGGTTCGCACACTGGAAGGACTGCCAGTATTAGTTCTGGCGGTTCACGCGTTGAAAGGTGAAGGATTGTCAGTACTAGTAGCTCTGGCACATTGAAAAGAGGAAAAATCACCAATAGGAAATCTGTGCGTTCAAAGGTGGAAGGATTGCCTATGTTAGCTTGGAAATCTGCGCGTTGAAAGGTGAGAGCTCTAGCAAACAGCAAAGTTGAAAAGAAAGACGGCAAACTTACGTCAATTAAGGACAATTCAGTACACATGCGGACCCAGTTGCAAAGGACGCTGTAAATGACTAGACTGACGAATTGAACCTTTAAAGTTTCGGGTTGATTTAAGTAAGGAACTTACAAATTTGCAGTCAAACTTCAACTACACGTTGTCCTTGACATTTTTTTCACCCATCTCAAGCTTGCCGCAGCACTCATTTAATCTGCTACTTGTCAGCAATTATGTCCGATATCACTGAGGGAATCCGCACTCGCCGAGACAATAAGTTCAAACACCCGGGCTTGCCAGACCTGCCAGTGCAAGGACAGGTTCTGCGACGTGGCAAGGCCCAGAAAGCAGAGGACGACAAAATCCTTGAGGAAGCCCACCAAGCTCAAGAGCGGGCTGCAGTGGCTTGCTGCAATGCAGATGGAGATGGAGGAGGCAGAGGAACAAGGCGTGGCAACTAAACCAAAGCCAGTCAAACCCCGTGCTCGCCCTGTCAAGAAAAAAGTAGTGCCTGCCAAACCAGTAAGAAGCTCCTGGCAGCAGGAAGCGCTGGTGTTACTAGTATCATGAATACTGACTCACCCAAGGCTGGTACCGGCGTCGAGGACCAAGAAGAAAGCAGCCAGGACACCAACATTGAGGACGGAACAAAGAAGAAGAACCAGAGGGCCGTCAAAACGTCTCTGAAGGACGCAATCAACAATGCACGAGGCTCACTCACAGGAAAGGTTGAGTTAATTCAGGGGCCACGTGTTGGCGACAAGAAAGGAAAGTCTTCTACCGCGACATGTGTCTTTTTGTTCTGATCAAAACCACGATGTTGATGCTGACTGAATCGACTCTTTTTTTTCTTAACTTGACCTCAAAATTCAGGACCAACCCCAAGTTTTCATTGATAAAGCGCATTGATGGTTGGATTTCTGATATTTCACCAGACGCAACCGAACTACTCAAAACTTCCAGCGCTTCTAAGACTCGTACCACTGCCTCAGCTTTGTCATTGGCGCATGGGCCACCAAGCAGTGCTTTATCCAGTTCCTGCGCTACATCAGTTTTGGCCATAACTACCAAGTCCTCCAAATCTAAGGCCCCCCCTGCTCTAGCTAATGCATCTGACGCTCCCAAGGCTCTTGTTGGCGGCTTTGATGATGAGTCAGATGATTCTCAGGAACGTTTGGATGCCTTCATTCAAAAGACAAAGGGGAAGCAGTCTTCACTTAGGGTGCGTACTAGATGTTTTGTAATAAATTCTAATTCTAATGCACAAAGCCAATTATATAGATTACCTCAGATGCAATGCCTGAGGATGCGCTGTCTTCAACAGAGGACTTACAGGATATTGATATCGACGCACCGATGGACCTGGACGATGCATTGGTGGACCTGGAGGACAATTTGTTTGAGGGCAAAGATGCCAGGATGTCCAAGGCGGTGGACAGTGACAGCAGCCTAAGCGATGGAATCTTGTTCCGTCGGAGTAAAAAGCGCAAGCTTGCAGACACCAAATCCTCCACCCTCGTCTTGGAGAGTACCCCCTACGAGGATACATCAGATGTTGAGGTTATTGATGTCCCTTTAGGCCCTGTCGCAATGGCCAATACAACGAAGACGGCTATGTGTTTGACCTCTTTGGTAAGCTTATTTTATTGATGATTATCACAACTTATATTCTCTGACAGACTGCCGTCGCCGTCTCCCAGTCGGCCACCACAAAGATGCAACCACCTGCAAAGAAGGTGAAAATTGAAGAGGACGTTGATGCCAGCACCGCGCAACTAACGCTCACAGCCCCACCTGGCTATTGGATTGAGAAGCAATACAAGACGCGCTCAAGCTACCGAAACTATCATCTCCCTCCTCATTGCCAAGATCAACGGTGGCCGAAGCAGTTCCTCCCAACACTTTACCTGTGGACCGGGAGTCAAAATGACCTCTGGCAATTCTTAGACGCTCCTCTGGTCAAGGCACTCCAATCCATTTATGATGTCGTGTATTCAGAAGAATCAGATCTTGATTACAAGGTGACCGCTCAAGGGTCTGTCTTTGGCGTTGTAAGTCGCATTTTTTTTCTGTCACTATTACTAATGGTTACAATCTCAATCAGGCCACCCAACGTCTCGCAGAGTGGCGCAGCAATTTTGGATCAACGGGACTGGCTATTATGATGGATTTTTTCACTAGGAATGCTGACACTGATCCAGAAACACTTGCTGACGCGCTTCTGGAGGACTTCGCTTTCATTTATGAGGACATGGAAAACCTAGACCCGATGCAAGCCTTCCGGTCTCCATTCATGTTGCAGCTCTTCGCAACCACTCATCTTCATGCCATTCTCGGGCATGTTGAAGTCCCCGCACTTAAAACATATGTGCTGTCCATCGTCGGGATGACTGGTGTTATTGGCATTTGTGCAGCTTCAGTAAGTACTCTGTACATTCAAGTAACATTACTGATAATTCTACAGCTCGAGCGCGCCATCAAACGTCTCCGTGTCAATGCCATTGACATTGATGTGGACACCCTAGATCTGGGTCCCGCACAAATGAAGCGCAAGCTGCGGACACTGAAGACCTTCAACAAGGCCACTGGCAAGGATAGCACTACCGAGAATGCCTTCTCCATCAACAACTGGGGATCAGTAACTGCATCATACGTGGTTGCTATCAAGGCGAAAGGAGACGACTACATGAGGACCACAACATTAACGGCTCGGAAATTGCTGAAGAAATCGGGCAGTGTCGGCCTCCAGAAGTACTTTCGCACTGATGATGACGGCTCAGAGGCCGTTGACATCCGCGCCATCCTGTGGTAACGAAGATTGATTCTTTTTTTCCTTTATTGACGAGCTGATATCATTCTATAGATGTCATTTCTGCACTGCTCACTGCAAGTTTCCAATTGTGCAGCGCCCGTCTTCAAACCATTGCATTTTGCCTATCCCACCATCGCTCCAGTTTGCTCGTTTTGTTTTTCATTATCTGCATTTCATATCCTTTAATCTCCTTTTCTTTCGTTTTACATTCATTTTCGCTCTTACAATCACTGCCCTTTCTTCCTATTTTGACCACTTTTTCACACTTCACGTCGCCATTTACTCCATTTTAACCAATGTTTTGTACTTTGTATTGGACAATGTGACGCCGTTTGCACTATTATTACTGCTTTTTTTGTCGGTCAATGCCTAGTAAGTGACTTTTAAGAGCAATAAAGTAGAATTCAGAGGGCGAGTGGCCTTTTTCTCAATTTTTCCGCCGTCTCTTTCATGTCACCCCAATGGCTCCTCAAACCCAGTTAAAGTGAGAAAATAAGGATAAATTAGGATTCATCACCAAAAATAAAAGTGAGGTTTTACTGATGTTGCAGTTCGTAAGTCATTGGAACTTGTATTATAACCAATTGTAGGCTTACCATAGAGACCATGGGTGATTGGCATCCTGATTGTGATGTTCAAAGCGGCGAATGACAGCCAGGTTGATAGATATTGGAGGGTTATGCCGAGGGATATTGACAGACAGTATATATTCAACATGTG